>NW_026019842.1:0-600000 GCF_900185275.1 Solanum verrucosum | reverse complement strand
GTAACACCGGGTGATTATGTTATAGCTCAGATGATCTCATGTCGGTTAAGGCTTATTCCCACAACAAGAAGAACAAGAACATGAATAATGAACTATTGTTACTCAAGAAGCTTGTACATGAGTTCAAATGTTATAGAGATGAGAATGACTATGTTATCTATGTTTTATGACTTATGATTTCTAACCTCTTATATCATGCTTAACTTGGTAAATTGCATGCTTTCAAAGGAAATGTCCCCTTTTGCATGTTTTCAAATGTTTTTGTGCATGACTATCATACTTAGTGCATTTTTGTACTAACACCTACTTTGCCTACATTTTACCAAGTGTAGGGTCCATTTCTCGAGGTGATCATTCTTGTGGCTATAGCTTGGACTTGATCATTTTCCCGAGCTTGGTGAGTGCTCATGGTTCTAGGAAGGGTTTCTTATGCTTTAGTTTCTTTCATGTTGTAACGACCGGAAAAGTAGTAAGTGATACTAGAGCCTAAGGATTGTGCGTTGAGTTTTTAATGGGGTTGCATGTGGTAGAATGTCTTCCCGAGCTTAAGTTGAGGGGTTTAGGAGTTAAAACTTGAAGGTACGACTCCCCAATGACCACCCAAGGGGTCCTTGAGGAGGACCCTAAAGCTTAACCCCCAAGACCCCAAGAAACCAAAAAGCTATCAAATTGAGCGGGACTCACGGATGGGACCTACGTCCCGTAGGTCCAACCACATCCCGTGGATGGCCTCCGTTGGTCAAGGTCCCAATTGCCAAATTGCTGAACCATTACACGAATATCCCATATGTCCCATGGACCCACCCACGGTCCGTCGGTGGGTGTTCATGGATTGCAACTGTGTTGCTGTCCAATTCGGCCAAGTGGAGAGGCAAGGTGGCAAATTCGTTTTTAGGTTAGTTAAGTTAATGGACAGTAATTATTGATTTATTAATGTATTTTAAGGGTTTTTAAAGTATTAAACTCCTTTTTGAATTCATTTATTCAAAATACAAATTAGAAACCTTCCCTCCCCTCCAAAAGTTCTCTCTCTAGAAACCTCCATTGGAGAGGAAGGAGGCAAGCTTTGAAGCTCAAGCATTTGAACTTTCTGAAGCAATTTTTGTAGAGTTCTTCCATAGAGATATGTTAGTCTTCATCCTTGTCTAAGTTTCATTCAAGGAGCCCTATCAAAAGATGATTTCAAGTTTCCAAAGTTCCCCAAAAAACCCTAGTTTTCAATCTATGTCTCGGTTCAATTCCAAAACGTTTCAAAGGTTCATACATGGTGATTTAAGATGGAATTGTTGAATTAATGGTGAATTATGATGATTTATCCTATGAACCCATGTTTCCCCAAATTCTTAAGTTGTGAATTGTGATTCAAAATTGATTGATCACGAGAATATGTTCAATTGTTTATGTTTTTATTGAATTAGTTATTAAATCATCTTAATTCCCTTATCTATTGTAGTATCTTAGATGTTTGGGTTGTGATTGGTGTATGGCCTTGGAGGGTAATTCTCGAGAGAATGAAATTCTAAGGGTTGAGGAACGAAGTAACCTCATCCAATGGCCTCCTTTCTCTCCTTTAGAGTCGAGTCACTCTGTACCTTCCTAGCCATCTATTTCAATCGTGCCTGTTGGAGGAAAGCCCGTATTTTTTGGCCTACTCCTGGTGCCTAAAGGTAAAGAGCTTCTTCAATAGCCAAGTCGAGCAATCAAGAAGCGGGTTGAAGTCAAAGACAAGACAAGTCCTACTCTCAAGAAAAAGGCTAAGAGCTCTTGTTCCACTTCTAGATCGTTAGGGATGGGATTCCTAAGACCCCTAGTACCCTGAATCTCGGTCTCAATCAAGTAAGAAAGGGAACCTTTTTAGCTATGGCAATAGGTATAGACCTCTTCCTTCCGCTGCTTACCCAATGGACCACTTAGAATAGACCGAATCAAAGGCGGTAAGCATTCTGTAATCATTCCAAGTTTTCTAGGCTGCCCATTCTCTTTGTATGAAAAGTAGGAGTAAGAAATGTCGTAGATAAAGCCATCCAGTACTACTTTGTTAGAATGGAATTGTGTTAGAATTGAAATCTCATTCTCAATTTAACACTTATGAATGATGATGATATATGTGAAAGGTTATTCTCACATACACACACTCATGAATGAAGAATGAAATGCATGGGTTTAAGATGGATACTTAACCGTGAGTTTAGGCGGGGTGTCTAGTAACAATCGCTTATCCCATAATAATGAACTAAAGTACTGAATGCTAAGTACTCCATGGGGAATAATTCTACGCACCAAGTGGATATGAATCGGGGTGGATGCTCAAAGTTGAGGATGAGTATCTAGTAGTAACCTATTGAGATGGATGCTCATCCGTGTGTCAAGGTAGGGTATCTAGTAGAAATCTTTCTATCCCATATCTATGTGCCCACGTAGGTTATTAGTTAGTGGATCCACCTAAGCTATAAATTAATGGTCCTACCTTATGCAAATAGGAATCCCTTATCCGGTGAGGGTGACACCGGGATTCCATGAATTGCTCATATGGTCTATGTCGGTTAAGGCTTACCCCTACAAAGAATGTTAATGAACTATGGCTTGTCAAGAATGCACTACTTAGTGTCGGTGGTAGTATGGGATGCGATCCATGCATTGCACAAGTAAGCTTTGAGAGTAGTCATGGTGTGTTCCTTTATAATGTTAAGTGAGATGAATGTGCTCTGATGATGATGCTAATGAGAACGTTGATTTAATGTCTAATGAAAGGAAGTGCTCCAAATGAATCCAATAAAGACTATTGACTTATGTGCTTAATAAGATGATGTATGCTTTACTTGGATTGTATCATGAGTTACTTCTTTGTCATGACTTATTGAATATGAATGTGCCTTGTCTATGGTGGCTTCAAATGAGTACTCATTGTGAGTAATAGTATGGGATGTTATTCATACATTGCACAAGTGTTACTTAGGGTTGCCCTAGATGATGGTTCTAATGTGTTGATAAGATTTATGAAATGGTTATGTTCCTTATGTATGAGTATGGTTTAAAGGTGAAAAGAAATAATGGTAAGTTCACATTTGGTGGCCTTAATGGGTTACTTAATGTGGGTGGTGGTATGAGACGCTATTCATATATTGCACAAGGTATAGCTTGGGGTTACTTAAGGTGAAAGCTGAATGTGATGAAATGGCTTATATTTTGATTATGATCTAATGTGATGAAATGACTTGTATGTTGGTTATGTTTGGATATTATGCCTCTTAACCTACATCCCGAGAAGATGTAGCGCACGTATGCGTCAGTACTTGAAATGTACTGAGCATGCAGGATAGAATACAATTGAAATAACATATAACTGAACAAAGCAAATAAGTAATGATATAATCTGAACATGATATACAGACTGAATGCTGAGATAACTAAATGTAGTGACCAATTTATAACATGCTAAAAGTGAATACTGACTATACTGATAAATGGTCAATGCAAAAGAATCTAATTGAACTGTGGGAGCTACTAATAACCGATAATAAAACCACATGAGCTAAATATGGAGTCCGATGTATACGCTCCATCGAGAGGACCCAATATACCCTTCCAGAGGTATAGAGGCATACTGGAATAATCACTGAAATAATGCCCACAGAGGGGATTTACAGCCTACGTGGCTAATAGTTCTGGGACTATTTGGGTACGATGAACCCTAGTCCAACTTGGTACTATGCTACTCCCAATAGATTAAGTGATTAACACATTATGACTGAATTTCTGTAAGTTACTGGATAGCTCAAACTGAATATGCAAAACTGAGAATGCAACAATTAAACTAATAATGATGCATTCATAAACTGAGGCATGTATAACTGAATACTGAAATATCTAACCTAGCATGTGTAATTCAAGAACTAAAGAAATACATAGCTAGAGTTCTGAAATTCATGCAATAAACTGAATATTAACATACTAATCTAATTTGGATCATTCTAACAGCTAAGAATCCAATAATTCTAACATTCAAGAAACTCTAGGTCTAGTCATAATAAGAGAATCAAGAAACTGACTGAAACTAGGGACCTAATGGGTGAAAGGAACCCACTAGTGAAATCCCACATACCTGGTGATGAATTTCACGGAGAAGTCCTTTGATTTCTGGGCTGGAACTGAAGAAAACTTGTTGCGTTCTTGAACTAGGGTTCTTGACTTCTTTCTCCTCTTAGCGTTCTAATGTTCTAAGTTTTGATTAATGATTTGACTTAGGTAAGTTCTAGTTATGTTTCTTGGATTAAACTGACTAAAACCTCATAATTTAGGGTCTAAACGACGTAGCTTAGTGGTCCAACGAAATAGGAAAAGGACCAAAACAAACCTAACTTAATTCTGGCGAAGCCCATCCACAGAAGGAACGACGGTCCATCGTCTGATCTATCGGCCGTCGTTTGGGTCCGTCGGTCAAGTCTGTCCGTTAAGTCTCCACTAAATTGAGTATAACTTTTTACTCGGAGGTTAGCTTTTAGCAAACTTGGTGACGTTGGAAGGAGGATTCAATTATCTATCATATCATAGGTCATGGGACAAATAATTCATTTTGTGCTAAGAGTTATGACCATTTGAAGTTGACCCAATCAACAATTTTCCTCTAACTGGCTATTAACCCTCATCCACGGTCAGACCTATGGACCGTGCATTGAACGACGGTCCATGCTGGTCGACCGTAGTTCATGTCAGAGGCTGGTAAAGCAGTCTTGATCCACGGACACAGACCACGGATCGTGGTCTGACCTACGAATCATGGGTATGTCCGTGGGTCGAGACTTAGCTGATTTTCTGAGCTGGGTTTGGGAAAGGGTTGCAGTGGTGAACCATGGACCACCATCACAGGCTTTGGTCTGACCTACGGTTCGTGGATGGTAACCGTGGGTTGCACCTTCAACTTCTCAAAATCTGCATTTTGGTCTATCTAGGATACGGGGTGTTACATTATCTCCCCCTTGAGAACATTCTTCCTCGAATGAAGACTAAACTAGCTGAAATAGAGGGAAAGGGCTGCAATCCCTACCACTAAACACTGAGAACTAAATTTCTGACTGAACTGAGTTCCAAGAACATGCAAATACGTTGAAAGTGCAAGTACAAACTGAAGGAACGTGATTCCAAGACTGAATTTACGCATAAATGGCTGAAAAACTGAAAAGGAACTATTACCTAAGGCTGGAGTGAAATTAGAACGAAAGAGGTGAGGATACTTGGCTTTCATGACTGCTTTTGCTTCCCAAGTGGCTCCCTCTACGGACTGACTTATCCACCAAACCTTGACTGAAGTGACTTCTTTGTTTCTCAACCTTCTAACTTGACGATCAAGAATCTCAATTGGTGCATCCTCATAAGAAAGGCTATCTTTTACAGCCACAGTCTCTAATGGCACTATGAATGCTGGATCACCCACACACTTCTTCAAAAGTGAAAGACTGGATGCACTGCTGCCAAATCTGTTGGAAACTCTAACTCATAAGTCACTCTACCAATCCTTTTCAAGATCCGGTAAGGGCCTACATATCTGGGACTGAGCTTTCCTTTCTTGCCAAATCTCATCACCCCCTTCATAGGTGACACTTTCAGGAAAACCCAATCATCAACTTGGAACTCTAGTTCCCTTCTTCTCACATCTGCATAAGACTTTTGGCGACTCTGGGTAGTCTTAAGTCTATCTCTAATGAGTTGCACTTTCTCCATAGCATCAAGGACTGAATCTGGTCCTATCAAGGCTGCTTCACCAACTTCAAACCAACCAACTGGAGATTTACATCTACGCCCATACAATGCCTCATAAGGGGCCATCTAAATGCTGGAATGGTAACTATTGTTGTAGGCGAACTCAATAAGAGGAAGGTGATCGTCCCAACTACCCTTGAAGTTGATCATACAAGCTCTCAACATGTCCTCTAAGGTCTGAATGGTACGCTCTGCCTGACCATCCGTCTGTGGATGAAATGTTGTGCTAAGGTTAACTTAAGTACCAAGACCCTTCAAATGACTTCTAGAAATGAGAGGTAAACTGAGGACCTCTATCTGAGATGATAGACAAAGGAACCCCATGCAACCTCACAATCTCATTAATGTAAAGCTTGGTGTAATCCTCTGCCGAATCTGTAGTCTTGACCGTCAAAAAGCGAGAAGACTTCGTAACCCTATCAACAATCACCCAAATGGAGTCATGCTGTCTGCGAGTACGAGGTAAACCTGTGATGAAGTCCATGTTGATCACTTCCCACTTCCAAGTAGGAATGTCAATCTCTTGAGTCATGCCTCCTGGTCTCTGATGTTCTACGTTGACTTGTTGGCAATTAGGGCACTTAGCCACAAAGTCTGCTATCTCTTTTTTCATACCATTCCACCAATAGACTTCCCGCAGATCACAGTACATCTTAGTGGTGCCTAGATTGATAGAATATCTGGAGTTATGGGCCTCTGCAAGGATATGTTGTCTCAATTCGCCCACATTAGGAACACATAATCAACCCTGGTAGCGAAGCACACCATTTCCCCCTTGGGAGAAAAACTCCACTCTCTGATTGTGGACTGCACCCTTAAGTTCAAGCAAGATTGGATCATTGTCTTGCTTTTCCTTAACCTCTACTACCAAAGAAGATTCTGCCCCATTCTGAAATGTTACACCACCATCTGATATGCTCATAAGACGAACTCCTAGGCGAGCAAGTCTGTGACAATCCTTTGTTAGCTCTCTTCTTTCTTCCTCAACATGTGCTACACTACCCATAGATAATCTGCTAAGAGCATCTGCTACTACATTCGCCTTACCCGAATGGTAATGCACGCTCATATCATAATCTTTGAAGAACTCAAGCCACCTTCTCTAGCGAAGATTCAACTCTTTCTGGGTGAATACATACTGGAGGCTTTTATGGTCTGTGAACACATCTACATGAACACCATACAAGTAGTGTCTCCAAATCTTGAGTGCAAACACCACTGCTGCAAGCTCGAGGTCATGAGTCGGATAATTCTTCTCATGTACCTTAAGCTGTCTAGAAGCATAATCTATTACCTTACCTCGCTGCATCAATACACAACCTAGGACGACCCTGGATGCATCACAATAGATCACATAACCATCTGAACCTTCTGGTAGAGTCAAGACAGGAGTTGTAGTCAACCTAGTTTTCAGTTCTGCGAAGCTTTTCTCACAATCATCTGACCATTGAAACTTGACCATCTTCTGAGTCAACCTAGTAAATGGTGAGGCTATGGATGAAAATCCTTCCACGAACCGTCTGTAATAGCCTGCTAGACCTAAGAAACTTCTGATATATGTAGCAGAGGTAGGTCTGGGCCATTGTTTCACTGCTTCTATCTTCTGGGAATCTACTCGAATTCCTTCACTAGACACAATATGCCCAAGGAAAGCAACTGATTGTAACCAAAACTCGCACTTGTTAAATTTTGCAAATAATTGGCGATCTTTGAGAGTTTGCAAAACAACTCTCAAATGACTCACATGTTCTTCCTCATTCCTAGAGTAAATGAGGATATCATCAATAAAGATGATAACGAACAAGTCTAAGTACTGCTTGAACACTCTGTTCATCAAATCCATGAAAGTTGTAGGAGCATTGGTTAGTCCAAATGACATAACTACAAATTCATAATGACCATATCGAGTTTTGAAGATTGTCTTCGAAATATCACTATCTCTGACTCTAAGCTGATGATAACCTGATCTGAGGTCTATCTTTGAGAAATGACTAGCACCTTGAAGTTGGTCGAACAAGTCATCAATCCTGGGGATGGGATACTTATTATTGATTGTGACTTTGTTCAACTGCCTATAGTCAATGCACATTCTGAGAAAACCATCTTTCTTCTTTACGAACAACACTGGTGCACCCCATGGCGAAATACTAGGTCTGATAAAGCCCTTATCTAGAAGGTCTTTCAACTGCTCTTTCAATTCCTTAAGCTTAGCTGGAGCCATTCTGTAAGGAGGAATAGAGATAGGCTGGGTATTTGAAAGGAGATCAATCCCAAAGTTGATTTCCCTTTCAGGAGGAACTCCGGGAAGATCATCTGGAAACACTTTTGGAAACTCATTGACTACAGGGACTGGCTCAAGAGTTGGGGACCTGGAACTAGAATCCTTAACCCGAACTAAATGATAGAGATAACCCTTAGTGATCATCTTTCTGGCCTTAAGGTAAGATATGAATCGACCCATAAGCGCTAAGCTACTACCCTTCCATTCTAGGATTGGTTCATCTGGAAACTGAAAACGAACAATCCTAGTTCTACAATCAACTGAGGCATAACAGGAATGTAACCAATCCATGCCTAGAATGACATCGAAGTCTACCATTTCTAACTCTACAATATCTATTGAGGTGTCTTTCTAAGAGACTGTGACAGGGAAATTTATGTATACCCGTCTAGCTATAACTAGGTCACCGACTGGAGTAGAGACTGAGAAGGGTTCTGAAAGAGTTTCTGGGCTAACACTGAATTGGACTGCTATGTAAGGAGTTACAAAAGACAAAGTAACCCCTGGATCTAACAATGCATAAACATCAAGATCAAAGACTCGTAATGTACCAGTGACTACATCAGGATAATCTTCCTGATCTTGACGAGCCTGAAGAGCATAGAGCTTGTTTTGGCGCTATCCGCCACCTGTACTAGATGAGTTTCCCTGCTGAGTTGGGCGATCTGCTAGTGCTGTTGAAGTTGTAAACTGAGCTCTACCATTATTTCCTCTTTGACCCTGTCTAGAAGGACAATCCTTCAATCTATGACCAGACTGACCATACCCTAAACATCCTTCCTTACCTGCAAGGCACTCGCCCAGATGGTTCTTGTTACATTTTGGGGAAAGTTGGATAAGTTTTTGTGCCTGAAACACTACCTTGAGACTTAGAGCCTGACGCCCTACCTTTCTTATCGTTATGGAACCTGGGGATAGAACACTAGCTGATGAAAGGGCTAGAGTCGAAGACTTCTGCTGAAACTGCGAGCGATTCCCACCATCCAATTTCTATTGGGAATACTCGTAGTTATATGTTCTTGCTCTCTTAGTCTCCTTAGCCTGTTCCCTAAGCTTATCAGCCTCAACCTACTGAGCATGAGTCATGAGCCTAGAGATGTTCATGTTTCCCAACAACATAACATTCCTGCACTCTCACTAAGTCTGACACTCCATACAGAAACTTATTCATCTGAGACCTGGAATCATCAACCATGTGAGGAGCATACCTGGAGAGTTGGTTAAACTTGAGCCCATACTCTTGGACAGTCATGTTACCTTGCCTTAAGTTCATAAATTCCTGGGCCCTTACTTCTCTCAACCCTATGGTTGTCCACACTCTGAGCCAACATCTGAATGACGTTCCTGAATTCTGCATTTGCGTTCCTCGCATTCGCATTCTTGGCATTAGCTCTATGAGGAGGCATGATCACTGAAATGTAGAACGTCGAGTTAGAATGGAATTTAGATCATACCTTACGCACGATAAGAGTAACAAGAAAATAAAGATTTCCTAAAACACTTTGTAGCCTCCCCCTTAATAGATGTGGTGCACTACACACCCATGAAAAGGACTCTACTTAGTGCGGCTTTTCAGACATCCTAGGACACTTAAACATAAGGCTCTGATACCAAGTTTGTCACTCCCCGAGACTACCCCCGAGACGCGGACACGGGATCTAGGATCATAAGTGACACCAAGCTAATCCTGCTGGCATAATCATGAGCATACTAAAGATAATAATAACTGATGTGGAAGCTAAATCATAAATAAAATGAAAAGGATGGGGAATACCCATATACTATAACTGAGATAAATGAAAAATGATGAGTTTAATACAAAGAAGATATTAACGCAATACTAAGTTAAATCTATCATGTCCGAAAATAGCCTCTAACTGACTAGAAATGTTGGGACAGGCCCAAGCTAAGTCTAGCAAAACTGAAACTAAAGGACTAAAAATAATACTAAAAAGAGACTCATGACTATTGTCCTCGAAGAATGAGGACTTACCACTGATTCTGCTGAACTGGGGATTGGGAACCGATCTAAGCGTGATCTGGATGTTGAGAACCTGAACCTACATCACGAGAAGATGTAGCGCACGTATGCCTCAGTACTTGAAAGGTACTGAGCATGCAGGATAGAATACAGCTGAAATAACATATAACTGAACAAAGCAAATAAAAATGATATAATCTGAACAGGATATAGATATTGAATGCTGAGATAACTGAATGCACTGACCAATTTATAACATGCTAAAACTGAATACTGACTATACTGATAAATGGTCAATGCATTAGAATCTGTTTGAACTGTGGGAGCTAATAATAACCGATAATAAAACCACATGAGCTAAATATGGAGTCTGATGTATATCCCCATCGAGAGGACCCAATATACCCTGCTAGAGGTATAGATGCAAGCTGGCGTGATCACTGAAATAATGCCCACAGAGGGGACTTACAACCTACGTGGCTAGTAGTTCTGGGACTATTTGGGTACGTTGAACCCTAGTCCAACTCGGTATTATGCTACTCCCAATAGATTAAGTGATTAACACATTATGACTAAATTTATGTATGTTACTGGATAGCTCAAACTAAACATGCAAAACTAAGAATGCAACAATTAATCTAATAATGATGCATTCATAAACTGAGGCATGTATAACTGAATACTGAAATATCTAACCTAGCATGTGTAATTCAAGAACTAAAGAAATACATAGCTAGAGTTCTGAAATTCATGCAATAAATTGAATATTAACATACTAATCTAATTTGGATCATTCTAACAGCTAAGAATCCAATAATTCTAACATTCAAGAAGCTCTAGGTCTAGTCATAATAAGAGAATCAATAAACTGACTGAAAACTAGGGACCTAATGGATGAAAGGAACCCACTAGTGAAATCCCACATACCTGGTGACGAATTTCACGGAGAAATCCTTTTATTTCTGGGCTGGACCTGAAGAAAACTTGTTGCGTTCTTGAACTAGGGTTCTTGACTTCTTTCTCCTCTTAGCATTCTAAATTTCTAAGTTTTGATTAATAATTTGACTTAGGTAAGTTCTAGTTATGTTTCTAAGCTTAAACTGACTAAAACCTCATAATTTAGGGTCTAAACAATGTATCTTAGGGGTCCAACCCTAACTTAATTCTGGCGAAGCCCATCCACGGAAGGAACGATGGTCCGTCGTTTGATCTACCGACCATCGTTTGGGTCCGTCGGTCAACTCTGTCCGGTAGGTCTTCACTAAAACGAGAATAACTTTTTACTCGGAGGTTAAATTTTAGCAAAGTTGGTAGCGTTGGAAAGAGGATTCAATTATCTATCATATTATAGGTCATGAGAAACATAATTCATTTTGTGCTAAGAGTTATGACCATTTGAAGTTGACCCAATCAACAATTTCCTCTAACTGGCTGCTGACCCTCATCTACGGTCAGACCTACGGACCGTGCATAGAACGAAGGTCCATGCTGGTCAACCGTAGTTCATGTCACAGGCTAGGTAAAGGAGTCTTGATTCACAGACACAGACCACGGACCGTGGTCTGACCTACAGACCATGGGTCTGTCCGTGGGTATGTCCGTGGGTCGAGACTTACACGATTTTCTGAGCTTGTTCTAGGGAGGGGTTGCAGTAGTGAATCACGGACCACCAGCACGGGCATGGTCTGACCGATGGTCTGTGGTTGTCAACCGTGGGTTGCACCTGCGACTTCTCAAAATCTGCATTTTGGTCTATCCAAGATACGGGGTGTTACACCTTAAGACACACTTGTGCAATGCATGAAAGGCATCCCATACTACCCTTCGCACTAAGCATAGCCTTGAAGTCATCTTAGTCATACTCACCCTCATATGGTCTTATATAATAGCTTACTTCATAATGACAAAGGAACTACCACCTTAGGCAATCATATCTTGGAAAGCAACTATGGCAACAACCCAACCTAAGTCATACTACATAAGGTAACCCTTCACAACTAGCCTCAAGTCATACTTGTGCCATGTGTAGGTAGCATCCCATGCTACTACCCACACTAAGTACTTCTTTAGACTACCATGCATGTTCACTAGTTGGGGACTAATCCCTCTAGTCTATTTGCCTCTATTCATATAAGGTACTTCTCTACTTAGTACTAGGCAATTCATCACACATGAATGAGTACAATACATCAATTCAAAGCTACTAAGGAATAGCACCCTACAATGCTAGACCAAAATATAACTAACATGACCTTACTATGCTAAGTCAAGCTACCATAGAGATATACTATCATACTAGTCCAAGCTATCCAAGGAATAGGCTAGACCATGATATCATCTTACTAACATAACTAGGTTAAGCTAAGCTAACTAACTTGGAAGACACACTAACATGCAAGTCCAGGCTACTCTAGGAAAGGTACAAGTGTCCTATCCTAGCTACCATGAAATAGTCCTAAACCTACTAAGGCATGCTACCCTTACAAGTGTACTAGGATACAAATGCAAGCTATCTATAGGGGAGTATGATTTTCAACCCTAAGTTATCCTTAGGAGAGTATGAGTCCTCAATCCCAAGCTGCCATGACTAACATAACTCAAGCTATCCTTGAAATGCACCTTACAATGAAAGTCAAGCTATCCTTAGGAGAGTATGGATCATCAATCCTAAGCTACCCTTAGGATAGTATGAGTCCTCCATCCCAAAGCTACCATGAAATGGTCTTGGCCAAACCAAGTCAAGGTACTATGAAATGCATCCTAACAATGCTAGTTCAAGGTACCCATAGAAGAGTATAAATCCTCAATCCTAGGCTACCATGACTGCTCCTAACTCATGCTACCATGACATGCATCCTACAATGCTAAGTCAAGTTATCCCTTAGAAGAGTATAGATCCTCCATCCCAAGCTATCAACCTTGGTCTTATCCTACTAAGCCAAGCTATACATGAAAGAGACACAAGCCTCACCTTCAAGCTATTCTAAACTAACATACTTTGATTCATTTTAGGTTACTAAGTCAACCTAGACTCCTTCTATGTGAGAGAACTTGAATCCCCTAGCATATGCATGTCTAAGTGTATAAGAGAAAGATAATACTCAATCAAGATCACCTCATATTGACTTTACCCCCCAAGTCCCTAACAATGATGGCTACAAGCCTTACTTTCAAACTTAACTTCATTCTATCATGATCCATGTCTAAATTACAAGCTTATTCAATCACATTGTTCATTAGAAAGTGATTCTAGTCATACTTGATCATAAAGGTTCAATTCTAACTTTAGAAGTCAATATCCTTCCTTCAATTGAGTCTAGTTCAATTCATACTTAGATGATCCTAACTATGATCAATTAGTATTCAAGACATTGAAATAGGAAGATCACTTTAGAACCTTCAATTTTGCCTTTAATGACATAAACCCACAAAGATCACATTCATCAACTTAGATTAGGGTTCATCAAAGAAATCACATGAATTCATCACAATATCATTAATAAAAGATATTTTAATCATAACTGGATGCTATCCACTAGGTTGGAATCACATCCAAGCCCTACCCACAATGCAATCACAACCCTAGCTAGAATTGGGTTTTTGAGTTGACAATTGGGGAGAAACTATAGGGGCTCCATGGGTGAAAGAACTCATGGATGATTAAGCTTCACATAACTTTAATCAATGCCCTCAACAAAGCTTGAAATCAATGGAGAATCGACCTAGATGTTGCCCCTCTTCTTCTTCTTCTTCTTCTTCTTCTTCTTTGCTTCTAGAGAGAGAATTTCTTGAGGGTAATTTGAGAGTTCTAAGATGAATGAGTTAAAGTTATTAGTTTTGGGTCTATTAAATATTTATAAGAGGTTAATTAACTAACTAATCGCCCCTCCTAACCCCTAAAATAATTACTAAACTAACCCTCAACTCCTCACTTAAAACTAAATTACCAAAAATTGGCAGCATTCAAGACTCCCCATCCACGGACTGTGGATGGGTTGATTGGTAGTGGTTTGGGTCCGTCATTTGGACATGAGGCTCAAATGTTGCAAGCCAACTCAGGCCTGACCTACGCCCATGACCTACAGGGCGTAGGCTGATCTACTGGGCGTGAATTGAGTTCGTGAACCAAGCTGTTTTGACAGCTTTTTGGGCAGTGTTGGGGTACTCCTCAAGGACCCCTTGGGTGGTCCTTGGGGAGTCGCACCCGGACGTTTAACCCCGAAACATGTCATTCTAAGTATGGGAGTCATTTATATGAGTTTTAACCCTCATACAACACTCCAAAACTCCACTACAAGACTCTACAACACACTAGTTCAACTCATTAGTTTCCGAGGTGTTACATTATTCCCCACTTGGAAACATTCGTCCTTGAATGACACTTTAAACACTTCATAAAGTCTAAAATCTAATTTAGCAGCCCATTATGCATGAATCACATCCAATGCACATAATCAAGGAAGAACTTCAATCCCAAAAACTAGGCATGCTTATAATCAACTCATGAAGTCTATACGCAATCCTATTCAAAGCACTACCTCATGAGACAACTAATGCATATAAATCATTTCTACTAAGACCTAAGCAATTTCATGAACATGCATATAAGGAAATCATGGCAACACATAAAGCACACAACAATCCTATTATCGGCAGATTATCCCCCACTTGGGAGTAAGCCTACACAAACTTTTCTAAACATCATGCATACAAAAAACAACTACAAATCCAACATAACAAGTCACAAAAGACAAGAAATCTGGAAATTTTACTAAAGCATAAAACACATACCGGAAGGGACATGAGGAGATCACTCTTGATCTTCTCTAGATTGGAGAGCATAAAACCTATTCTTCTTTTGAGGCTCCACATCCCCACTACTAGAGGCAACTTGCTTACCTTCTCTTCTTGTAACCTTAGCCTTAGGGCAATATTTCATCATGTGGCCACTCTCACCACAACTAAAGCAACCCTCTCTACCGGCCAAGCACCTACCCTTATGCCTCTTACCACACCTAGCACAAGAGGGCCATATGGACTCATTACTCATCCCTTGTGGCCTAGGGGTAGACACCCTCTCATCCTTATGCTTAGGATCATTAGAAAAGCCTTGTCTAGAAAACTTTTGTCGATTCTTAGAACGACCATGTCCATCGGACCCATCATGAAAAGACTTATGACCTTCCAACCAAGACCTTTTCCTTTCTCTAGCTCTCTCCTTCTTGAGTTTTGACTTTTCTATTTGTTGGGCAAACACCATAAGGCGTGAGATATCCATATTATCAACAAGCATTTCCATACGACTTTCTTCTTCTACCAACTCTGACACCCCCATCATGAACCTATTCATCAAATCCCTTGGATTAGCTACCAAGCTTGGAGCATACTTAGACAAAAGGGTGAGTTTCATAGAGTACTCATTAACACTCATACTAACTTTCTTGAGGTTGATGAATTCTCCCAATTTAGCCTCCCTCAACTCCCGGGGGAAGAATCTATCTAGAAATTCCGACTTAAAAGTTTCCCATTCTATAAGGCCCACGCCTATCGGCCTACTATCTTTCCATTGCTCATACCAAATTTGGGCAACGTACTTCAATTGATAGGCGGCTAGTTCCGCATTCTCAATAGAAGACACCCCCATGATTGCTAGCACCTTATAGGCCTCCTCTATGAACCCATTTGGATCTTCTTCCACTTTGGAGCCATAGAACTCCGGGGGGAGGGGGGGGTCATTCTCAAAAACTCTCTCACCCTAAAAGCACACATTCCTCCTATAGGGTTTGCCGGAGCCACCACCTCTCTATTGGCTTGCGCCGTCAAGGCTTGAGCCAATAGTTGCATAGAAGTCCTAAACTCTTCAAGAGTGGCATTCCCGATTAGAGGGTCATTTGGAACTTGAGGAGGAGCTTGATGGGGAACTTGGGGAGGAATCTCTTGATCCCCATTGTCTTCTCCTTCTCTCCTAGCATTCGCCCTTGTATTAGCCATACCCTGAAAAACAATGGGCACGGATTAGAAGAAGGGCCTACTAAAGCCAAACTCTGTGGCACGACTAAGAGAACGAAGAAGTGAGACTTTTCCTAAGCATCCAATAGCCTCATATTCATAAATGTGTCGCGACTCACACCCATGAATAAGACTCTACTTAGACGTGGTTTGAGACAATCCTAGAACCATTCTAAACCTTGTTCTCTGATACCAAGTTTGTCACGACCCGGGGTTACCCCCTAGAAGTAACACGACGTACTCGACCCCGAAGGGGTCTATTACAAGCACTTGCATCATAACATAGGTAATAGAAATGAAAATATGGGACAATTAAAAACTCTTACAATCGAAGTCATATTTCTTAAAAAAACAACAAGCGGAAGTCTTTCTATACTCTTTGTCTCAAACATTCAAATACAACTTTTATAATAAACTCTTAGGACACAGCCCATACAATAGTCTCAACATGAATATAAAAGACATAAAGGAAATGTGGGTTTTGTCCTCGAAGCTATGATGACTCACCAAGTTCTTCAACTCCTTGCAACTTCTAGGAACCTATCTTCCAAGCAACTCAAGTCTCCAAACCCTACATTTGATTAGAATGTAGCAATATGTGTTAGTACAAAATGTACCGAGTATGAAAGCTAACACAACATTATAAGAGCATCTAAAATGGTTAGTCAACATAAGGCATAAGCATAAGAGACAGTAACATAGTCATAACATAAACATCATAGTCGTAGCATGGTCTCCAACATAAGCATCATATAAACATAAGACATAGTTAATGAGCATAGGAGATAAATCATAACCACATAAGCATAAATAGACTCTAGGTCATCTTTACCCTCATAGTCTAAGTGCATGGTTAAGTCATAAGTCTTTCTACCATAAGGGCACCATTCGTCTAAGTAACCTCAAGACACACTTGTGCAATGCATGAAAGGCATCCCATACTACCCTTCACACTAAGCATAGCCTTCAAGTCATCTTAGTCATACTCACCCTCATATGGTCTTACTTAATAGCGTACTTCATAATGACAAAGGAACTACCACCTTAGGCAATCATATCTTGTAAAGCAACTATGGCAACAACCCAACCTAAGTCATACTACATAAGGGAACCCTTCACAACTAGCCTCAAGTCATACTTGTGCCATGTGTAGGTAGCATCCCATGCTACTACCCACACTAAGTACTTCTTTAGACTACCATGAATGTTCACTAGTTGGGGACTAATCCCTCTAGTCTATTTGCCTCTATTCATATAAGGTACTTCTCTACTTAGTACTAGGCAATTCATCACACATGAATGAGTACAATACATCAATTCAAAGCTACTAAGGAATAGCACCCTACAATGCTAGACCAAAATATAACTAACATGACCTTACTATGCTAAGTCAAGCTACCATAGAGATATACTATCATACTAGTCCAAGCTATCCAAGGAATAACCCTCTAATAGGCTAGACCAATATATCATCTTACTAACATAACTAGGTTAAGCTAAGCTAACTAACTTGGAAGACACATTAACATACAAGTCCAGGCTACTCTAGGAAAGGTACAAGTGTCCTATCCTAGCTACCATGATAGTCCTAAACCAACTAAGTCATGCTACCCTTACAAGTGTACTAGGATACAAATGCAAGCTATCCATAGGGGAGTATGATTCTTAACCCTAAGTTATCCTTAGTAGAGTATGAGTCCTCAATCCCAAGCTACCATGACTAACCTAACTCAAGCTATCCTTGAAATGCACCTTACAATGCAAGTCAAGCTACCATTAGGAGAGTATGGATCCTCAATCCTAAGCTACCCTTAGGAGAGTATAAGTCCTCCATCCCAAAGCTACCATGAAATGGTCTTGGCCAAACCAAGTCAAGCTACCATGAAATGCATCCTAACAATGCTAGTTCAAGCTACCCATATGAGAGTATAAATCCTCAATCCTAGGCTACCATGACTACTCCTAACTCATGCTACCATGACATGCATCCTACAATGCTAAGTCAAGCTATCCCTTAGGAGAGTATAGATCTTTCATCCCAAGCTATCAACCTTGGTCTTATCCTACTAAGCCAAGCTATATATGAAGGAAACACAAGCCTCAACTTCAATCTATTCTAGACTAACATACTTTGATTCATTTTAGGTTACTAAGTCAACCTATAATCCTTCTATGTGAGAGAACTTGAATCCCCTAGCATATGCAAATCTAAGTGTATAAGAGAAAGAGAATACTCAATCAAGATCACCTCATATTGACTTTACCCCCCAAGTCCCTAACAATGATGGGTACAAGCCTTACTTTCAAACTTAACTTCACTCTATCATGATCCATGTCTAAATTACAAGCTTATTCAGTCACATTATTCATTAGAAAGTGATTCTAGACATACTTGATCATAAAGGTTCAATTCTAACTTTACAAGTCAAGATCCTTCCTATTCAATCAAGTTTTGTTCAATTCATACTTAGATGATCCTAACTATGATCAATTAGATTCAAAACATTGAAATAGGAAGATCACTTTAGAACCTTCAATTTTGCCTCTAATGGCATAAACCCACAAAGATCACATTCATCAACTTAGAATAGGGTTTGATGCTTAGCGTAATCAACAACACGTCTTACAATTCTGGTGTCTACGATCGTGCAATAGTATAGTAGCCAACCAAGGGTTGGGGTCGTGTACCAAGGGAGCGGTGGTGAGAATTAATAGAAAATTAGAATTTCATTCTAACTAGTCGTAGCTAGACATTAACGATTAAAAACATTGTAAATTAAAGGGGGACACAAGAGTGTCAAATATCAAATGGGGGTTTGTCACAAATAAGTAAACTAGCAAAATTAACAAGAAAATCTAACAATGAGATGGGGATTCTTGGGATGTGACCGGAATACGGATTAATCTAGATTATTGGATACATGTTTTCGATAGAAGATTTATAGAACAATAGTGACTAGGCTAAGCTTTATGTGGAAATAAGTTCTCTCTCGAACAACTTACCTCGTTTCAAATGCATTCCTCTCGGACACCCATTTGCCGCATGAAGACCAGCCTACGCCTTACCCCAATCACTCTCTCGAGCTGAGTGTTAGGATATGGGACTAGGGCTCACCCTCTCGGGCTAAGCCTCATGTCGACCCACTCCTTAGGCCATCAATCTAGTGGTATTGGTATCACGACTTTTCTCTCGAGCAAGCCAAAAACACATGAGTGAACTTGTATTTGCAACTACAAATCCATTAGATTCAACCACAACTAATAGACGAAATCACTATTAAACTATATTTAATCTATCAGCAAGCAAGACCCAACAATTATCTTAACCCATATTCGCTAAATCACACCCTAAGAATTGGGATTTTTAGCCACACATCAAGAGATAGAAATTTATACTTAAATGAGCTAGCATTCAAATGGGTATGAAGATTTAAGTCTTGTTACATGCCAAGAATGAAGAATCCAAGAGACCCAAGTCCAAATCCTTGGAGATGAAACCCTCTTCTTCTTCAAGTCTTCAAAACCCTCTCAAACTCAAAGCAAATATATGAAAAGCTAATATTCTAGACTGAAAATTATAATAATGTTCGACTCTAAGTGAAAATTATAATAATTGTTCCACACTTAAAACTACAACTCTAACTAGTATTTATAGTTTTCGCAGATTTGTGTTGCAGCGGATCATTTGGCGTCGTTAGTCGGAATCGCCGATTTGATCGGCGATTCGCCCTTTGGTGTAGTTCATCGCCGTCTTGCACCAGCCCTCAACATTGTCGTGATCTGGGTCATTGGGTGACATGGTACTGCTTCGCGGAACTTCTCAGCACACTGGAAACAAAAGGCGAAGTAAGACCCTTCGACAACTCGCCAAGTGGACTCGGCAATCCTCAAACCTTTATTTCTTCGTTCTTTTCAGCCTTTTCGGTCCTTTTTGCGACGTAGTGTCCATGGCTTCCTTAAAACTTCAAATACTTGAAACTTAAGGGTTTTCATCAGATATTGAGATAAAATAACCATTTGAGGACACAATTTCTATTAAACTATTACCCTAAATGAGTCCAATTTGAGGACTCATCAGGGTTCATCTTAGAAATCACATGAATTCATCACAATATCATTAAAAAAATATAATTCTATCATAACTAGATGCTATCCACTAGATTAGAATCACATCCAAGCCCTACCCACAATGCAATCACAACCCTAGCTAGAATTGGGTTTTTGAGTTCACAATTGGGGGGAAACTATGGGGGATCCATGGGTGGAAGAACCCATGGATGATTAAGCTTTACATACCTTTAATCAATGCCCTAAACAAAGCTTGAAATCAATGGAGAATTAACCTAGATGCTGCCCCTCTTCTTCTTCTTCTTCTTTGCTTCTAGAGAGAGAATTTCTTGAGAGTAATTTGAGAGTTCTAAAATGAATGAGTTAAAGTGATTAGTTTTGGGTCTATTAACTATTTATAGGATGTTAATTAACTAACAAATCACCCCTCCTAACCCCTAAAATAATTACTAAACTAACCGTCAACTCCTCACTTAAAACTAAATTACCAAAAACTGGCACCATTCACGACTCCCCATCCACGGACCGTGGATGGGTTGACTGGGCGTGGTTTGGGTCCGTCATTTGGACATGAGGCTCAAATGTTGCAGGCCAACTCAGGCCTGACCTACTCCCATGACCTACGGGGCGTAGGTTGATCTACTGGGCGTGAATTGAGTTTGTGAACCAAGTTGTTTTGACAACTTTTTGGGTAGTGTTGGGGTCCTCCTCAAGGACCCCTTGGGTGGTCCTTGGGGAGTCATACCTGTTGACACCCAATTTTGGCTCTCCCCATTTAACTATAGTAATAATTATAATAATAATAATAAAATATATATGTTATGAATTTTTATAGGAATACAAAAGGATTTTTAGTTATTTATTTGACTTGATAAATTTATTTCATAAATTTTATTTCTTACAAAATTAAATATATTATATTACTACTTACTTTCTCATTTTTTAAATAAGTGTCATTCTTAAGAATCAAATCTATTTTGATTCAAATATAATTCCTTTTGTCGCAATAGATATTTTTCGTACATTTATTAAAATTAGAAAGCTTAGTTAATTGATGATTTATTAATTTATATTAATTTAATTTTAAGAGTGACTAATTTTATCAAATAAGCTAATCTTGCAAAATAATTATCTCTTATGGCTATTTAATAAATAAAGTAGTTATAATTTAAATGAATTTAATTTGAAAAAATTTGGCAATCCAAGTCTCCTTAGACCGGCCAATCCATGTATGCCACGTAGGCGAGCACATAGATTGTGCTTCTTTAGCTTAAATCTTGACCCTACGATTAAATCTAACGGTCCTAGTTAATTAAGCTGTTTCCATTATATATATATATATATATATATATATATATATATATATATATATTCCTTTTAATCCTTGATTTATCTTAACCGTCCGATCAAATGATCGGACGGCCCGAATTAAGTAAGACCTTTTCATCTTTTCTCAAAATCATACAACCCTCCCCCATCGCCTCAAACTTCTTCTTTTCCCAAGAAGTGACGCTTCTCCTTCCCCAAGTTCCTTCTTCCCCAAACGTTTCGCCCCTTTCCCAGGTCTGCCAAAGAAAACGGCTGTAGACCGCCGAAAAGCAACAATATCCGGCGGTCTCCAACACCATCCCCCACGCCGTCCATCAATCATAGCCCCTTCCTATCAACTTTACATCCCTTCCATCATCTTTTATGAACCAAAACAAACCTCAAAAGCCTTACCACCGGCGCTGTTACGCCTGAAAAAGGCGAAAGGCATGAAGAACCATCGGATTTGGGGCTAGTCGTCCCTTTAATCTGATGGATGTAAGGTTCCATCACTTATTTTTTAACGTAGTAGAGGCCCCAAATAGGCTATAAAGAGGAAGACGGATCCAAGAGCAATCCAAGAATCATCCAGGAAATTCAAAGAACTATCCAAAAGAGCAAATATTGCAACACACTTCAAGTTTTTTTTTTTAGAGTTCAAAAATTCTCTTCTTTTTCTGGTCCTTCTATTTTTATTTTTTCTTTTTTGAATTAGAGTTTGAGAAAGTTGGAAGTTTAAATCTCTTGGCTTTGAAGTTCTAGGTTGCTGCTCTACATAAGGTCAGTAATTACCATCTCCTTATATTTTGTTGTTGGTCTCTAAAACGTATTATTCTTTTGTCGTTATCTTGATTATGCCATTTCGATTCAATTAGCTACTCTAAATAGGCTCATAAAAATGATTAATAGAAATCAATGGCAATTAAAAGAACTGTTGATTAATGTATCTTATATGTGTTCGTTGAAATGCCTTTACTGTATGTATCCCCTCTTAGATGTCTTTTGCGCAAGAAAACTAATTCTGGACAGTAAGCCTGATGTCCGTCACCATTTTTGTGATCTATATAATTGAAATTGGTGCTGCATCTCCTTGTTGTTAATTGCTATTTTTTATCTGTTAAGATCCAAAACTATATAGTCAAAACAGTCATAATCTTTTCATCCTTACGCTGTCATTTTGTTTCCAACTAATTTTAATCAAATAGGCATTTTGTTATATAAAATTAATTACTGTTGCATCTCACTTAAGTTTTATATGAATATGAGTAGTAGAATATGATAGTAGTGGCGTGTAATTCCCTTTTGTTAATTAAGAAAATGTGTTGTTGGCTGTATGTTTATGTGAAAAATGTATTTTTTTTGTCTAAAGCAATGTCATCGACTTTAGACCTGCCTCGCTTTGAATGCGCATTAAATCCAGATTGTCTCCTTTGTGTACGGATCAAGAACCATGTTTCTTGTATCCTTCCTACTATAGCTCAAACTTACCATTTCTTTAGTATGTAAAAAGGGTAAGAACCAACCCCCTGTTAACTTTAAGGGGACATCAATTGATTTCTTAAAAAAGAAAACACGCTTCATAAAAACTCGAATAAATCATCCGCTTGATGTTACATTTCTATTGATAGACGATATATTTGGTGAATGATGTTTAGTGAAGTTTTAGAACATGTAGTACTCAACTAATGTGTTAGAATAGTGACCTTGAATTATCAAAATCTAGTTGATTGTTATGATTAATGTTGGCATTAGATTTTTCTTTTCTCAAAACATATGGGTATCTATGCCTCAAGAAAGATAGATAGGGAACAAGCCTCTTGTATGTCCTTTTCAAATCATGACTTTTGTTACACTTTCCAATATAATATATGCTATGTAAAGTTATGTTAAGTGTTGCTCTGTTTTGAATTAGTTATTGTTATTTGAATAGTTCTTAATTTGGTTTCCTCTTCTTATATTTTCATGTACAACCGGAGAGTTGGAGTTTCTACTTTGAAACTCATTATTGGCCTAAGATGTTAGGCCAACAACAATTAGGATCATCGCGATGCTTGGAGTCTCGTAAATAGGAGTCTAATGTTCTTCAGCCTTCCTTTTGTTGCCCTTATGTTTTTATATGTTGGCTAACTTTTACTCTTAAGTTTCGTCGTCTTACTTATATTGTTTTTGATATGTTGGCTAACCTTCACTCATAAGTTTTTGATATATCGCTTGTCTTTTTTCTAAGATTATTCATGTGAGACAATAGTTGTTTGCTTGTGAATTTAGTTGAAACATTTTTAGAACAAATGACGCAAAAACCTTTTTTTTTAAGAAATGGGTTAGCATTTTTACCTATAATACTCTTTTTACACATTTCTTTTTAGTTGAAGAGAAGGGGCTTATAGTTTAAGAATTTTCCAAACAAAGTTTCAAAGGTTAAAATAATATTGGTGTCTCAAAATTGGGGAAAAGAAGTATATATCGACTTAGGCACTTAAGGAATAGGAAAACTTATTATCTATAACTCTCTATTGAAATTTTAAAAGGGTGAAATAATTTTCATTTAGGTATCTAAGTAGAAAAAAAAAATCATGAATTGGGACTCCCAAATAAGTTTAGAGGTACATAAAGGCTAAAACTAATTAACTTTAAAATAATTAACTTGTGGAATTATATATTTTTATTTTTAAAAAAAAAATAAGTAGGGAATTAGGCTTATATATTAAAAAATATAACTATAGAATAAGGCTCAATAGTTTAGGCCTATTTGTATACTCTCTACATCACCCCTTTATAAAATATATTGACTATTCTTACTTCTTCTTTTTTTTGAATCAAACATTGCTAAAAAATATTTTATCTTTTAACATGCTATTTCAAAATTTTAGATATGCCAACGGGTTCCAAATATAAGGTATATACATGTACATGTCATACACATAAAGGTATATATTCTATATTTTCTCTACATAATCTATTATATTTTTATCTACTATCCCGAATGTTATTTATTTATTTTTATAAATTTATTCCTACACTTTACACATATTATTTTACTAAATCTAACCTATCGTTAACTTATCCCTACATGTGAATAAAATAATAAACCTTCACATGTTTTAAATAACTTACATGTATATACTATACTTTATAATAAACATAATTTTAGATCACAAACTCTATCTAATATTTTAACATTTAGTATCATTATTATTTATTTATTTAAATTTTTTTAGGAAACTCTATTTTTATCCAAATTACATATTACATATTACTACATATTTATACTCCACTACTATCTTATTTTATTTTTTCACGTCTTAATGAAATGACATATTTTCATAAATTCAACATCTATATATTTCTTAGGATAACTTTACTATGATACACCTATATTTTTTAACACATAAAAATTAACATACTTTAGGTACATCTATTTATTTATTTAATTTTTACATGATAAAATACTACTATTAAATCTATTTTATAAGGCATATATATGTCGTATCTTGTATTTTATTCTTTTCTTAAACTAACCAATAACTTATCGTTTAATCATTAAAAGCAAATAAATAAACAAGTTTTCCTAATCATATTTTCCTAAATTGAGTTTAAGGACTATCTTCGGATAGGCTCTGAGGGGTGCTTAACACCTTCCCTTCAAGTAACCAAAACCCTTACTCAGAATCTCACTGGTTTCGCAAATCAAAACAGAGTTTTTACATAAATAAAAAATGGTTTTCCTAATATTTTTCTTAAAATTTAGGTGGCGACTCTAAAACAAACAAAGCAATTTTTTTCCAAAACAGAGTGTCTGCCATATTATGTTGTGAACTGTTTCGGCCGGTTCGAAATAGGGTGCGACAATACCCAGACGTTTAACCCCTAAACATGTCATTCTAAGTACGGGAGTCATTTCTATGAGTTTTAACCCTCATACAACACTCCAAAACTCCACTACAAGACTCTACAACACACTAGTTCAACTCACTAGTTTTCGGGGTGTTACAAATAGAGTTTAAAACATGTACTCAAAAACAATAATTAATATCATAAGCATAAATTAATGACTGTAAAAAAAATACTAGGATATGTAAAAATAGAATGAAACAGAAAGGAAAAAATCGAGTCCACTGAATGCACAGTGTCCCCTTAAGAAAATTATTTCCTCTAATACCTGAGGTTTAAGGAAATAGATCCTCTTAAGATGGAACGATTTTATTCACCAATGTATTGATACAAAAACAATAGTGTCAGTAAGCCACTCAACAAGAGCAAAGTACAAAAATATTTAAGAAGAAGAAGAAGTAGTACTAGTTCAGAATTTTCGTTGTTTTAAAATGAGAGGAAATTTCTCTATTTATTGACGACAAAGGGTAGTGTTCATTGTTATAAAATGAGAGGAAAGTCCTCTATTTATAGACAACAAATGGTAGTGTGAACAAATGTTTATTGTACTTTATCAAAAAGGTCACAACTCTTTGGAAAAGTCATAACCCTTCGGAAATGTCACAACCTTTCATAAACGTCACAACTTTTCATGAAAGGGAAGGCTAGTTTTGGAAATAAATAAATTAAAAGGAAATCCTGGTTTGTGGTGGCGCCACGTAGGCAGGCCTAGGGTTCTCTTTATGTGTATATATATATATATATATATATATATATATATATATATATAATTCTTTTTAATTTTAATATTCTAATATTTTTTCTTATTTTATATTATTTATATTTCATTTATTTATCATTCTCAACCTTTACTTAAGGGGTTTTATATAATTTTTCGTATTATCTAAAATAAAATTCATTGGTATAATTTTGTTAGTATTCTAATTTCCAAATTAAAGTATAATTCATTATTGAATAAAGTTATAGACTTACATTTTCCTTTTCTTTTAAATCATATTTATGTATGTTATGCTGAAATTTGACATAAGAGTATTATACTAAATTTTTGTTTTGAATTAAGAAATTTGTGTTATATTTTCAATATCATTTGTTTTAAGAGTATTAACTCGATTTTTCATTGCAGGCTATTTTTTTTAAGTTAGACTTGATAGATTATCTTTTTGTCAAATGCTTTATAATTTTTTGAATTTATATTTATAATATTAATCTTTTTGTCAAACATGCATTTCCAGATGTTTATAGAATTTTTGTACTTTTAATTTTTATGATTAATTTCAATTAAAATATACTAAATTGACAAATATAAATCAATTATTTTTATAATATTAGTTAAGAACATATGTTTATTAATTAATATATTTTAAAACGACAATCTATATCTTATATATTCAATTTAATATCATTTCTAAAGGCCCTTATCTATCTAATATAAATTTTTAATTTTAAATAATTAATTTTATTTTAAAAATTCAATATAACCTTATGATTTATACTTGTGCAACCAAATAGTACACTTGTATTTTTAATTTCAAAAATTCAATTTAACTTCATGATAACTTATTTGGTGATTTTTTTTCTATGACTATTTTTCTCCCATCTAAAAAATATATCATATATTCATAAAACAACGTATATTCGTTATACGGTAATTCATAATAGCTTATCTAGTAATAAATCTTTGTAGTGTGGATTTTTTTTCCACCCAACAAATATCATCCTAATATCATTAATTGACACATTCATTGTCACATGATTCATAATAAATTATCCGACGATAAATTTTTGTCGTGCCTATATTTTCTCATACGAAAAAATAATCCTACCCTATTAAACAACAAATTCACTTTCATGTGACTTATGATAGATTATCCAATGATTGGTCTTTTTTGTGTGAGTATTTTTTTTCCACTTGTCAAGTATTACCTCACCTCATTAAACGACATATCATTATCACATTATTCGTAACTACCTAGTTGTTAAGATGTTTTTTCTCTGGTGAATTTCCCTATCACAACTTTTCATTTTCATTGACCAATACGTTCATTTCTACACGACTTATGATAAATTATCTAGTGATTAATTTTTTTCGCGTGAATACTTTCTTTCCACTTGTCAAATATTATCCACCTTACTAAACGACATATCATCACCACGTTATTTGTGATTGGCTAACTTTCAAATATTTTTTCTTATGTGAATCCTCTTGTAGGTTTTTTTTTTTCATTTTCATTAATCAATATGTTCATTTCCACGTGACAACTTCCCTGACAAGGATTTTTTTTTTTTTATACTTGTAAAATATCACTACTATAATAAAGCGACAAATTCACAATCACGTTGATCCTTTTCCGTTATAATAAAATCATAATGGGCAAAATTATATATGTTGGGATAATACTATTAAATAATCATCTTACTTTTTGAATTGTTTTCAAATTATTGCATTTTTCTACGTAGTTTATATACTTTTTTTGGGATTTATTGGCACAAATTTTGCACATTTATGTGCATATTTTTTATTTTGGTGATTTAATTAATAATCTATTTTTAAATTTTGCGTACAGTTATATTAAGACAATTAAAATAAAAGGAAAGAACTGTAAGTTATTGTTGAATTTATAATAGTATGAATAAAAATGAATGACTTTTTATTTTTCGTTTATGTTTTTGTTTTTTTAGGAAAGACATACTTTTTTATATGATAAATTTATCAAAGAAAATATCACTAAGTTTTTATGACTTTGGAATGTGTAATATTCTAAATAGAAATTTTAATCTAACTAAATTGTACATGTCCTAATTAAAACATCCCCCTCTATTTTATTAAAAAAAAACCTCGCTTTTATAAAACAATATATTAATTATCTGAAAGAGAATACTTTTTTATACTCGCCAAATATCACTACTATAATAAAGTAACAAATTCACAGTCACGTTGATCCTTTTCCGTTATAATAAAATCATAATGGACAAATTATATATGTTGGGATAATATTATTAAACGATCATCTTACTTTTCGAATTGTTTACAAATTTTTGCATTTTTCTATGTTGTTTATATAGTTTTTTTAGATTTGTTGGCACAAATTTTGCACATTTATGTGCATATTTTTTTTATTTTAGTGATTTAATTAATAACTTATTTTTAGTTTTTGTGCATGGTTATATTAAGACGATAAAAATAAAAGGAAAGAACTATAAGTAATTGTTGAATTTTGTAATAGTATGAATAAATATGTGGTTTTTAATTTTTCGTTTGTGTTTTTATTCTTTTGAAAAGACATACTTTATATAATGATAAATTTATCAAAGAAAATATCACTAATGGTTATGACTTTGGAATGCGTAATATTCTAAATATAAATTTTAATCTAACTAAATTGTACATGTCTTAATTAAAACATCCACCTCTATTTTATTAAAAAATCTTACCTTTATCAAACAATTTATTAATTATATCATGATTTATAATAGCTTATTTAATGATGAGTCTTTTTATATGAATATTTTTTTCATTTGTCAAATATCACTAATAAATCACACAATACACATTATATGGTAAAATCATAATCAACATAAATTATTTTCACTTGAAATAATTTAAGAACTTAAAATTTTCAAATAACAAACAACTTATCATCTTGATTATAATTTTTACAATTTTTTTGAGAAGAAAAATATTGTTAAAAATTTTAATGTCGCATAGTAAATTTCAATATGTTTTCTAATTAAAAGTCAAAATAAATATAGAAAAACAGTTTTTTTACTTTCATTTTTCAAATTTAAATTTTTCATGAATTATGTAAATAAAATAATTTTATCTTCTATTAATATTTGAGTTTAATTCTAGATTTAAAAGACATTTCATTATATCATGAATATATTTAAATTAACATCATAAGATTTAAAATCATTAAAAATAATAATAATAGTATCTATCCAGTGGATTGAAGACAACTAAATAGAAAATAACATAGTTATGTATATGATTGATTTTATAATAGTGTAGATGAAAAATGAAAAGACTTTTTGTGCTTTAAAGAGAAGACATGACTTTTCATATGATTAATTTATTTTAAAATATCACATACAATTTAAATTTTAGGATAATTAAGCTTTTAATTAGTCATTGTAATCTAATTTAATGACATGTATCTTAATTAACTCAACCTTACCCTCATTAAATAACACATTTATTATTATTTGATTCATGATAACTTATCAGGTGTCCTTTCTTTTTTCGTGTGGATATTTGTTTTCAACGAAAATATAACCCTACCTTATTAAACAATACATTCATTTTCACATGACTTATAATACATTACCTGACAATTGATCTTTTCGTGTGAGTGCACACTTTTTTTGCACTTGTCAAATACTATCCCATCTCATTAAATGATATTTCATTATCATGTTATTCATAATTGCCTATCTGTTAACATGTTTTTTCTCGTGTGAGTCCTCCGGTCAAGTTTTTTCATTTTCATTTACTATACGTTCATTTCCACATGACTTATGATAAATTATCTGATGATTGATATTTTTCATGTGAGTGCGTACTTTTTTTGCACTTGTCAAATATTACCCCACCTCATTAAATGACATATCATTATCACATTATTTGTAGTTATCAATTTGTCAACATGTTTTTTCTGGTCAATTTTTTTTTCATTTTCATTAACATTACGTTCATTTTCATGTGACTTATGATAAATTATCCGATGATTGATTTTCTTCATGTGAATACTTTCCTTCTGGTTGTCAAATATTATCCCACTTTAATAAATGACACATATCATTATCACATTTTTCATGAGCGTCCAACTGTCAACATGTTCATGTAACTACTCTTAACATAATTTGTTCATTTGTGTTAACCAATATATTCATTTCCACGTGATAACTGTCATGTCCCAAAAATGGACATGATGACACTTGTCTATTCCCACCAAGACAAGTCAGCCTCAACCCAACGAAATAAAAGAAAAACAGAAAGATAAAGCAAGAACAAGATAAAAGCAGAAAACTTATTCATTTTATTAACACCCAAAACCTGGTGGTCACGTGTAAAAGTCACTAATACATAAAGTACAAAATTAAAAAATAAGTACAAGTCTCAAGTCTTTGTTTCCCAAATAGAACAAAACATAAAAAGATGAACTAGAGGGTCTGTCGGGATAACAAACAACTACCTCTCAACAGTTCTTTGACAAGCCTCGAAGATGGGAGAGAAAGAGCAATCACACGATATCGAGTTCGAAACCTACACAAATGTAGAAGAAAGGAGTACCAACAAGAAACCTAATAAACAAGGTTACTAGCTAGAAATTGAATACTCCTTTCTTCCCAACCGAACCTCCTCAAACTACAACCTGCACAGAAAATCAGCCCAACCTAACAATTCTACAATACACCGCTCACAAGGTTCAATAAACACAGTCCAATAGTTACAATTCTAACAACCAACACGTATCAAGTAAGTCAAAATTACAAGTAACAACTGTATCGATAACAATTAACAAGTAAATCAAACATAAGCATCATAATGCATCAAATCACAATAATCAATCACTAGCCGAAATCATTTTCTATTGGCTTTATATCATGTCACAAGGCGGAATCATTCCCCGTCAACTTTATATCATGTCACTAGCCGGAACCAGTTTCCATCGACTTTTATATCATATCACTAGCCAGAACTATTTCCCAATGGCTTTATATCACTAGACGGAACCATTTCCCATCAGCTTTATATCATATCACTAGCCGGAAATGACCTCGGCTCATATCAATCACTAGCTAGAAATGACCTCGTCTCATATCAATCACTTGCCGAAAATGACCTCGGCTTTATAACACTTGCCGAAAATGACCTCGGCAGCATTAACTATCACATGTCCCACCACAGTGTTTCAAATCAATGCACACAAACAATATCACACCACACGAAAGAGATAACAGTATATATATACACCTGATTTATTCTTATACCTAATTAGATGTTTTATGACGAATGATACATAGAATGTACCAAAATTTTTATTAATCTTATGGTCGTAAATATATAAGGTGGAAAGTTTATCAAAATGTCCTTTAATCTTATGAATGTGTTTGATGTTCTATTAGAAATGAATATTTTGAACTCTATCAATTCACCAGCCTTTGATCAATAATGCGCACGAACGCAAAAAGAAAAAACTAGCTTTTTATTCTTTGTATTACTGGGTCATGGATTGCATAAGTAGTGCAACATGAATTACTTTGTTGGTTGAAAATACTATATCATCCTATTTTAGATCAATAAAGCATAATATTTCGTTGGTCTACACACCATGACACCGAAAATAATTAGGATTCAAGTGAGTCAACGAAGCAATGAAATCTTGAAGTTCTATTTTTCAAGTGTCATTAGAAGAAATATTTTGTCAATCTGACAAGATCTATCAAGGTTTTATTCAGGTATATGATCGATCGATCAAGCATTTAGAGAGGAGGAAGAGATATTTTTCAACCACTGTTAAGATCGATTAATAGCTATAAAAGTTAATTTATCATTACATCGGGTCAGTTTCACCTTTAACCTGAAAAAGATGTTATTTTAGATTGTTAATTGTTAGGACTGTTTTATGTTCATCTACTTGGTACCATTTCATTTGTTTTACCACTACATTGTTTTCTAAGGATGGAGATGTTGTTGGCTGACTTTTTGGATGAAATGATGCCAAACTACTACCTGTATGTACATAATGGAGTGCTAAAATTGTCTTAGACAAATGTATTCACATTTTTTAGCATAAAATTTATTGAGCCCTCATAGAACATCTTAGGCTTTACATGGGATAATATTTATATCCACATGTGGTAAAGCTTGTGAGATCCTTGATAAAAATTTTAAATATTGTGCTTGGTGTGTTGTGATTTATACTGACTACGACGCTAACACAATAAAATGGTTGTGGAATTGTTTCTATTGCTTATGTGTACTTTTTTACCATTTGATTCTTGTACATAGAAAATGACACTCAATTTTTTTACTGCAAATATGAGGTTGTGAGGGATAAAAGCATTTTTTCGGTATAGATTGAAGATAATATGGTTCCAGCCTTTTCTACTTGGTCCTCTTTTCCATTTAGATTATTCAAACTTGTGATCTATGTATGTTAATATATAGTAACAATTCCGTGTAATATATTTTGATTTAGTAGTGTCGAGGCCAGTGTATTCTTAGGAGAGGTTATTTGCTTTCCCCAACAGAGATTTAGGTATTATTGTTTATAAATATGTATTTTCTTTTCTCTGTCATTTATTCCTCTCATTTGAATGATCTTTTGGAAATGCCAGATTGAAGAGAGCTCTAATGATTTAAAAAGGTACACGACATTGTCAGTCAAATATTTCTCCCACTTCAACATGAAGCCTCAAGACATATTTTGTTGTCACAAAATTACAATGGTAATTATGAAAATCAAGATGACTACCACCAACATAGTGACGGACTACGTTACTATTTCACCTTTTGTGACACCGACTTCTGTGACGGTGCAAGGGATATAGCTCAGTTGGTGTGTACATATATTAGCAGTCTTTTACTATGAGCACAATCTTCAACTACTACTATGTGTTGATTTTCCAATTGACGCCTTACAAGTATTTTTAACTTTTATCGCATCATATATATTGGGCCCGTGCACGCACGGGCAACTTCCATCCAGTACATATATATACACACACAATTCAAGTCCACTTTTAGACTATTAAGAATTTCATCAATCAATCAACAAGGGTTACAACAAGGCAATTCACAAACATCACATTACCTAAATTGGCCCAAAATCTCATTTCTGAAAATGAAGGATATTTCTGAAAATTTGTATAAAATCACATTATTCAAATGTTTTGAAACTCCATAGTTAAAATCTCATTGAAAAAAGAGTTGAAATCCTGCTCAAAACTCTAATTTACTTACACAAGTTCATGAGAAAAACCCTCAATACTTCGATCCGAAATCCGACTCCAAGCTGAAATGTTTTTGAAAAGATCTTACCCATGTTTAAGTTCAAATATGAAATTTCATCATAAATAAAGTTAAAATCGATCTTAAAATCCTCAATTTATCAAACTTTAACTTTACTTGGAAAAAAACTCAAATTTTCAAGCTTATATGCGGTTAATATCATGAAAATAATTGACGAATCAACAAGTTTCTGTCAAAATCAGTTACCCATTACAAAAGGATCCTAAATATACACTTTTCATCAAACTCCGAGTTCAAATCAATAAAATCCTAGTTTTCTCAAAAAATTACACGGATAAGAAAAAAAACCAGATGAAGAAATCATGAGAAAATACTGAAATGAGGATTGGATACTAACTCCCATATTAAATAAAAAAGAATACCTCAATAATCACTTCATTTCGAGCTCTAAAACTCATAATATGCTAAAAATACCAAATGAATACAATCTAAAATTTTAAATAGTTGAACAACAGTAGTTGCACTAGAAAACCAACAACTTTTATTTCACTAAAAATCTCGTAAATTCTTCATACGATAGAGAAATGACCCAATTTCCCCCCTCAATGTCTTATATAATGATACAGACCTGCTCGTTCAATCGGAATTCTATTCCATATTCATTTACCTAGTCAAATATCATTCATGCTCGATAAACAATTATTTCATAATCATGATAAAAGTCCAATTTCGGCTTAGCGAAAATGAACCAAACTTTAAAGATCATTCCTATAATTCATTCTCAAACTTTGGAAAGTACTGGAATAATTTTTGCGTTAAAATTATGTTAAATTTTCTTTCTTTTAACATGGAGTCTGCTTATATAAATCGATTAGTGATATATTTGAGGTAGCCTCTGTTTGCTTATCTAAATCGATTAGTGCTTATCTAAAAAATATTATGGGGGTGGGAACTAGAACTTCATGCTTGTCTCTTTTATTTATACAGGTCATTTATGCTTTAATTTAGCCAAAGAATTTAAAAACAATGTAAAGGAGATAGTAGTTGTTAAGAAGACATTACGTGGTAGTAACTTATATAAATAGTTGATTCTTCACTACAACTTTTCTTTAAAAAATCCATATAAAATTTAAATGATGGTATTCTTAGAATTATACATTTAAGAGTAGATACTGATAAACAAGCTCTAAAGTCATATTGGCGAGAGAGCTAGAAATATATAAAGAGGCTAGTGGCAAAATGAATTGATAAAACTCGCAAAGTCGATGTGCAAACTATATAGACAAAATGAGTGAAGCCAACATGATGTAGGATTTTTGTATCTATACTGTTTTATATGATCTATAATGGAAAAGAATGGGCCTAGTGCTTGATTTGGTTATCTTGAAAAACTGGGATTGGTGAAGTTGGTATCTCTTTTATCGATGTAACTTTGTTGTCAATTAGGTTATTAGAATCTTGATTGTCATCCTATTTGTACAAGCACTAGATACCACTAATTTAGATGAGGTTGCTTTTGTGATTAAACCATGGACAAAGCTAGTTTGGTTGGAAAGTACAACCAACCTTCCTCAACAAATTTGTGATATTTGTATGGGTAATTGACAGTTTCATATTAGATTATGCACGTATAATTTTCAGCTTTTACTTTTGCTGATAGATAGTAATAGATTGATCTTGAAAATAGAATGATCTTTTTGTCTCATATTGTTGTCTTCTCTGATTAATTCCAAGGTGGCTCATGCACATGGGGCTTTTGTGGTGGTAGATAACAAGATTATGTCCCAGTATTGTCCCATCCATTGGAGCTCCGCTAACTAGAGTACTCTCATATAACATGCATCGGATGTTAGCTTACTTGTCCATGGTTTTGTAGATATTGTGATGCATTCAGCTACTAAGTTCATATCCGGTCATAGTGATTTCATGGCTGGTGTACTTGTCGTCAGAGGAGAAAGGTTTTTTCATCTATTTCGTATACAGTTCATAAGTTTATTTATTGTTATCTTATAGGTTTTTTCTCTATTTCGCATACGGTTCATAATTTGATTTATTGTTATCTTATGGTTGTATATTCTTAGATTTCTTGTGTCTTTTTTGGTGGCTTAAACCAACAATCACACTAGGAGCTTGAATGTAGTGAACATGAGTTTGTAAGTAGACCCATTATTGGTTTCTCTAGCAATGAATCACTCATCTAACTCATAGTGAAACTCTAGAACTGTTCAACAATAAGTAGCAAATGTTGATATCAAGCTTCCTTTTCCTCTTCCAGTTTCTATAAAAATAAGATTCCTATTTTCTTTGGACTAGATTAAAGGACGTAAAAGATGATAGTCTTGCAACTCCCAGAATTCTTTACTTTGAATAAGGGCGCCTTCACTGAGGCCCTAGAATGAGCCTTCAAAAAATCTTAATATACTTACTCAGGATTGTATGCAAGTCAAAAATGGATCCCTTCCATATGGCTTAAGGTGTGATACAAGAAGTCCTCTCTATGCAGCACCTTATAGACCCTCCAATGCATAAATTTGTGCAATACTTTGTGACACTGAATTTTTTTTCCGGAATGAACTGGATGCCCTTATGTTATGCTGAAATTTGATATAAGAGTATTATACTAAATTTTTTGTTTTGAATTAAGAAATTTGTGTTATATTTTCAATATAATTTGTTTTAAGAGTATTAACTCTATTTTTTCATAGCAAGGTAATTTTTTTAAGTTAGATTTGATAGATTATCTTTTTGTCAAATGCTTTATATTTTTTTGAATTTATATTTATAATGTTAATCTTTTTGTCAAACATGCATTTCAAGATGTTCATAGAATTTTTGTACTTTTAATTTTTATGATTAATTTCAATTAAAATATACTAAATTGACAAATATAAGTCAATTATTTTTATAATATTAGTTAAGAACATATGTTTATTAATTAATATATTTTAAAACGACAATATATATATCTTAAATATTCAATTTAATATCATTTCTAAAGGCCCTTATCTGTCTAATATAAAATTTTAATTTTAAATAATTAATTATATTTTCAAAATTCAATATAACCTTATGATTTATACTTGTGCAACCAAATAGTACATTTGTATTTTTAATTTCAAAAATTCAATTTAAATTCATGATAACTTATTTGGTGATTTTTTTTGTGTGACTATTTTTCTCCCATCTAAAAAATATATCATATATTTATAAAACGATATATATTCGTTATTCGGTAATTCATAATAGCTTATCTAGTAATAAATCTTTGTAGCGTGGATTTTTTTTCCACCCAACAAATATCATCCTAATATCATTAATTGACACATTCATTGTCACATAATTCATAATAAATTATCTGACGATAAATTTTTGTCGTGCCTATATTTTCTCACACGAAAAAATAATCCTATCCTATTAAACAACAAATTCACTACCACGTGACTTATGATAGATTATCCAATGATTGGTCTTTTTTGTGTGAGTGTTTTTTTTCACTTGTCAAGTATTACCTCACCTCATTAAATGACATATCATTATCACATTATTCGTAATTGCCTAGTGTTAACATGTTTTTTCTCTGGTGAATTTTCCTATCACAACTTTTCATTTTCATTGACCAATACGTTCATTTCTATGCGACTTATGATAAATTATCTAGTGATTAATTTTTTTCGCGTGAATACTTTCTTTCCACTTGTCAAATATTATCCACCTCACTAAACGACATATCATCACCACGTTATTTGTGATCGGCTAACTTTCAAATGTTTTTTCTTGTGTGAATCCTCTTGTAGGTTTTTTTTTTTCATTTTCATTAATCAATATGTTCATTTCCACGTAATAACTTACCTGACAAGGAATATTTTTTATACTTGTAAAATATCACTACTATAATAAAGCGACAAATTCACAATCACGTTGATCCTTTTCCGTTATAATAAAATCATAATGGGTAAAATTATATATGTTGGGATAATATTAAATAATCATCTTACTTTTTGAATTGTTTTCAATTTTTTGCATTTTTCGACGTAGTTTATATACTGTTTTTGGGATTTATTGGCACAATTTTGCACATTTATGTGCATATTTTTTTATTTTGGTGTTTTAATTAATAATCTATTTTTAATTTTTGTGTAAAGTTATATTAAAACAATTAAAATAAAAGGAAAGAACTGTAAGTTATTGTTGAATTTTGTAATACTATGAACAAAAATGAATGATTTTTTTTTTTTTTCGTTTGTGTTTTTGTTTTTTTAGAAAAGACATTCTTTTTATATGATAAATTTATCAAAGAAAATATCACTAGTTGTTATGACTTTGGAATGTGTAATATTCTTAATAGAAATTTTAATCTAACTAAATTGTACATGTCCTAATTAAAACATCCCCCTCTATTTTATTAAAAAAACCTCACTTTTATCAAACAATATATTAATTATCTAACAAAGAATACTTTTTTATACTCGTCAAATATCACTACTATAATAAAGCAACAAATTTACAGTCACATTGATCCTTTTCCTTTATAATAAAATCACGTTGGCACAAATTTTGCACATTTATGTGCATATTTTTTTGTTTTAGTGATTTAATTAATAATCTATTTTTATTTTTTGTGTACAGTTATATTAAGACAATTAAAATAAAAGGAAAGAACTGTAAGTTATTGTTGAATTTTGTAATAGTATGAATAAAAATGAATGATTTCTTATTTTTCGTTTGTGTTTTTGTTTTTGTTTTTTTAGAAAAGACATACTTTTTTAGATGATAAATTTATCGAAGAAACTATCACTAGTGGTTATGACTTTAGAATACGTAATATTCTAAATAGAAATTTTAACCTAACTAAATTGTACATGTCATAATTAAAACATCCCCCTCTATTTTATTTAAAAAAAACCTCACATTTATCAAACAATATATTAATTATCTGACAAAGAATACTTTTTTATACTCGTCAAATATTACTTCACTACTATAATAAAGCAACAATTTTTTTTTTGAGAATTGGTAAACAATATAATAAAGCAATAAATTCACAGTCACGTTGATCCTTTTCCGGTATAATAAAATCATATTGAACAAAATTATAAATGTTGGGATAATATTATTAAATGATCATCCTATTTTTTGAATTTTTTTCAAATTTTTGCATTTTTTTACGTTGTTTATATATTTTTTTGGATTTGTTGGCACAAATTTTACACATTTATGTGCATATTTTTTTTGTTTTAGTGATTTAATTAATAATTTATTTTTAATTTTTATGCACGGTTATATTAAGACAATAAAATAAAAGGAAAGAACTATAAGTTATTGTTGAATTTTGTAATAGTATGAATAAAAATGTGATTTTTTTTATTTTTCGTTTGTGTTTTTATTTTTTGAAAAGACATATTTTATATAATGATAAATTTATCAAAGAAAATATCACTAATGGTTATGACTTTGGAATGAGTAATATTCTAAATAGAAATTTTAATCTAACTAAATTGTACATTACTTAATTAAAACATTCACCTCTATTTTATTAAAAAACCTCACCTTTATCAAACATTATATTAATTATATCATGATTTATAATAGCTTATTTAATGATGAGTCTTTTTATATGAATATTTTTTTCATTTGTCAAATATCACTAATAATTTACACAATACATTATATAATAAAATCACAATCAACATAAATTATTTTCACTTGAAATAATTAAGAACTTAAAATTTTCAAATAACAAACAACTTATCATCTTGATTATAATTTTTACAAAAAAAAATTGAGAAGAAAAATGTTGTTAAAAATTTTAATGTCTCGTAGTAAATTTCAATCTGTTTTCTAATTAAAAGTCAAAATAAATATAGCAAAACAATTTTTTTACTTTCATATTTCAAATTTAAATTTTTCATGAATTATGTAAATAAAATAATTTTATATTCTATTAATATTTGGATTTACTTCTAGATTTAAAAGACATTTTATTATATCATAAGTATATTTAAATTAACATCATAAGATTTAAAATCATTAAAAAAAATAATAATAGTATTTATCCAATGAACTGAAGACGGCATAAGCTTTAGATCTATCAACGAATAATAAACATTTCATAAGAAAAGAGTAATTTGGAGTTTCAATCGCAAAGAAAGGTATAGGTTCAATTTTCCACAGTCATTTCAATCTTTTTCTTCCAATTCTAAGAAAGAAAAATCACGAAAAATCCGTCAATAAATGACGAACTCCATTATACAGATGATAGGACAGGGCTAAGGCAGTAATTTCGATGGAGAATAGGATAACTAAATAGAAAATAACATAGTTATGTTTATGATTGATTTTATAATAGTGTAAATGAAAAATGAAAAAAAAATTGTGCTTTGAAAACAGTTTTTTTACTTTCATTTTTCAAATTTAAATTTTTCATGAATTATGTAAATAAAATAATTTTATCTTCTATTAATATTTGAGTTTAATTCTAGATTTAAAAGACATTTTATTATATCATGAATATATTTAAATTAACATCATAAGATTTAAAATCATTAAAAATAATAATAATAGTATTTATCCAGTGGATTGAAGACAACTAAATAGAAAATAACATAGTTATGTATATGACTGATTTTATAATAGTGTAGATGAAAAATGAAAAGACTTTTTGTGCTTTAAAGAGAAGACATGACTTTTCATATGATTAATTTATTTTAAAATATCACATACAAATTAAATTTTAGGATAATTAAGCTTTTAATTAGTCATTGTAATCTAATTTAATGACACATATCTTAATTAACTCAACCCTACCCTCATTAAATGACACATTTATTATTATTTGATTCATGATAACTTTTCAGGTGTCCTTTTATTGAGTGAACATTTTTCTCCCATTTATCAAATATCACCCCGCACTCAATTATCGACACATATTCATTACCGTATGACTTATAATAACTTATTTAATGATAAATTTTTTTGTGTGTGGAGTTTTTTTCCACCTGACAAATAACATCTTAATATCATTAAACAATACATTCATTATCACACAATTCATGGCGATAAATTTTTTCGTGTGGATATTTATTTTCAACGAAAATATAACCCTACCTTATTAAAAAATACATTCATTTTCATATGACTTATAATACACAATTTTTTTCGTGTGAGTGCACACTTTTTTGCACTTGTCAAATACTACCCCACCTCATTAAACGATATTTCATTATCATGTTATTCGTAATTGCCTATCTGTTAACATGTTTTTTCTCGTGTGAGTCCTCCGGTCAAGTTTTTTTCATTTTCATTAACTATACGTTCATTTCCATGTGACTTATGATAAATTATCTAATGATTGATATTTTTCATGTGAGTGTGTACTTTTTTTGCACTTGTCAAATATTACCCCATCTCATTAAATGACATATCATTATCACATTATTTGTAATTATCAATTTGTCAACATGTATTTTTCTCATGTGAGTCCTCTAGTCAATTTTTTTTTCGTTTTCATTAACTTTACGTTCATTTTTATGTGACTTATGACAAATTATCCGACGATTGATTTTCTTCGTGTGAATACTTTCCTTCCACTTGTCTAATAGTATCCCACTTAATTAAATGACACGTATCATCATCACATTTTTCATGATTGCCCAACTTCAATATGATCGTGTGACTCCTCTTAACATAATTTGTTCATTTGCATTAACCAATACATTCATTTCCACACAAACAATATCACACCACACAAAAGAGACAATAATACATATATACAATTCAAGTCCACTTCCATATTATTAAGAATTTCATCAATCAATCAACAAGGGTTACAACAAGACAATTCACAAACATCACATTACCCAAATTGGCCCAAAAACCCATTTCTAAAAATGAGGGATATTTCTGAAAAATTGTATAAAATCACATTATCAAATGTTTTGAACTCCATGGTTAAAATTTCATTGAAAAAGGAATTGAAATTCTGCTCAAAACTCTAATTTACTTACACAAGTTCATGAGAAAAACCCTCAATACTCGGATCAGAAACCCCGACTCCAAGGTGAAATGTTTTTAAAAAGATCTTACCCATGCTTAGGAAAGTTCAAATATGAAATTTCATCAGAAATAAAATTAAAATCGACCTTAAAATTCTCAATTTATCAAACTTTAACTTTACTTGGAAAAAAATAATTGATGAATCAACAAGTTTATGTCAAAATCAGTTTACCCACTTTTCATCAAAATCCGTGTTCAAATCAATAAAACCCTAGTTTTCTCCAAAAATTACACAGATAAGGAAAAAAACCAGATGAAGAAATCATGAGAAAATACTGAAATGAGGATTGGATACTAACTCCCATATTAAATAAAAAAGAATACCTCAAGAATCACTTCATTTTGAGCTCTAAAACTTAGAACATGCTAAAAATACCAAATGAATACAGTCTAAAATTTTAAAAGTTGAACAACAGTAGTTGCACTAGAAAACCAACAACTTTTATTTCAATAAAAAGCCCGTAAATTCTTCATACGATAGAGAAATGACCCGATTTTTTTCCTAAATGTCTTAAATAATGATACATACCTGCTCGTCCAATCGGAATTCAATTCCGTATTCATTTACCTAGTCAAATATCATTCATGCTCGATAAACAATTATTTCATAATCACGATAAAAGTCCAATCTCGACTTAGCGAAAATGAACCAAACTTTAAAGATCATTCCTATAATTCATTCTCGAACTTTGGGAAGTACTGGAATCATTTTGCATTAAAATTAATAACGAGCCTTTTAATTGACACAAATTGTTGAAAAACGCCAAAACATCCAAAAAGCTTAAAAACTAACTCAAACCTCATTCGGAAACTCCCGAACACAAACCAAATATGCTACTAATTTGGAAATGATATTTTGGAGTCAATGAAATCATCGAAAGACCCAAACAAGGTCACCTTAACTCGTCTAATGACTCAAAATCAAATCAAAAACTTTGGGACCCAAGCCAATAGTCTTACTAACCCAAAAGTCCTATTTGGAAGCTGGTGGAACTTTCATTCCGAGACTCGTAGATTTTATGTTTTAAGGGAGATGAATTTTGGGCCAGCCCATAATCCATTTTCTTCCAATTTTTAAGGGAGACCAATTTTGGGCCAACACAACTCCAATCAGCAACCCACTTCTCCTCAGCCCAATACCCAACCCAATTTTTTAACAAGACCAAACGTACAAGATACAATACAACAATACCATACGACCCTTTTTCTTCTTCTTCTTCTTCTTCTTCTTCTTCTTCTTCTTCTTCTTCTTCTTCTTCTTCTTCTTCTTCTTCCTGCAAAGTGCAAACCCAGAGAACCAGTAAGCGGGGAAACCCAAAAACGAAAGCGCAAAAATCACGCAGCCCAACGACCCTAATCGCAACCCAGAATCCATCGCGCGTCCTCTCCGTACAGACCGTACTAGACCGTTGGAGAATCGAGATAGATGTTGAAATCATGTTGATAATGCTACTAATTTGAGCTGGCCGACCTTATCCCTTAAGAGAGGTTCAAATTTTGAATTTGAGTTTCCCCCTCCCCCAAATTCATCTCCAATTTTTTATTTCTTTCATTATTTTTTGTTGAAATTTGTGGAGTTCGTTCTTTAGTCATTTGGTGGAACCAGACATTATTTTGATTTTTGAAATTTCATCTCGGTTCGAATTTGAAATTCTTCCCCTCCCCCAAATTCATCTCGGTCTCTTTCTTTCATTGTTTTTTGTTGAAAATTGTGGAGTTCAGGGAATCTTAATTGTTTCTGGTCAAGATTTTAATTGTTTCTGAATATCTTTTTGTTGATAAAAAGTTCCTTTTCTTGATTTTCTGAGTTATCTGAAAGATTCATCTTTACCTTCTTTTCTTGATTTTTTTTTTTTGATATTTTGTGTGGAAACAGTGGAGATGTAGATGCAGTAGTTATAGTAACTTCAACTCGTTATAGCATCAGTGCAATGAACCTTACAGTCATCAAGCCTTGGCATGTTTGGCATGATGATACAAAAGAAGTAAGTTCTTCTTATTTGATTAATTTTTTTCTTGATTTTCCTTCCTCAATTTTTTGTCGCAAAAACAAAATCTCCAAAAAACTAACTTAGCAGTAAGGTGTGGTTGATAAGTACTTCTCGACATTATGAATAAATATGAAGGTTTTTATTTCTGAGTTTTACATGCTGATTTAGGGAGGGGAGTATAAAGTAAGAGCGAGAGCAATAGTGATTCTTCTTATCTGTATAGAAGATCTGGCACAATTTGTAAAGAACCATATTATTGTGTAGGTTCTCTACTTTATGTTGGTATACTTCTTGTATACAAGAGATTTTCCATATTTAATGAAATTACTTTACTTCATAAAAAAAGAAAAAGGAAAAGGGAGAGTGAGATGAGAGCAAACAACACTAAATCTTAAGCCCTATATTGTTCCTTCTCGAAAAAAAGAGAAAAGGAGAGAGTAAAGTAACATAATTTTGACTGCTGGAGATGAAAGGTTTCCATTTAACTAGAGGGGGTCATGTCGATTAATTAGATCTTTTGGAGTATAAATGGGCATTGTGTATAGGCAAATTTGAAGGAGTAATTTTGCACCAAAGGTGTGGGCTAAGCAGTCAATGAAGTAGGTGAAAACCTTGGACATCATGGACTTACAAGACTAAAATGCTACTAGGTGTTTTTTTCCCATCTTCCCTAAGGCTTTGTGGTCAGAGTTATTCGAAACTTGTATTGATAGGAGGTATCAGGTACCCTAGGGTACCTGGTGGAATTTTCGAGGTGAGAGCAAGCTGGGTAAAACACCTCTGTTATCAAAATATTCTCAAGGAGTAGTTCCTGGCTAAGAAGCATAAACATAGAGATTGTACACAAGAGGAAAATATTCTAATAGCCTAATGTGGATAGGATGTTTCCAATTTTTCTTGATGTGACCTGGTTCCTTGTCGCATTGGAGCTACATGTACTCCAAATTGTCTCCCTTTTTAATTGAAAAATTAGTAAGGGGCTTAAGTCAACTTGCACCTGAGTCTATCGATAACCCGGGTGGAATTAATGCGTATAAATGATAATTCCCTCTGTCCCTATTTGTTTGACACTTTCTTTTTTACCTTCAAAATTGGTGCTTCTATATATTTAGAAACAAACTAATTTCTATATCTCCATTTTGCCTATGACCTGACATGTATATGTCAAAAACTATACCCACTTATTTTTTGAACCGTGTGTCCGCATCCATTCAAACTGTGCCCAAAAAATTGAGACAAATATAGTGTTTCTTGATTTTTATAGTTTGGTCTTTCTTTGTCTGCATCTTGGTGTCTTTTGTATGCCCTCTGGTTTTTTTATAGTCAAGAATTGTGTTGCAGGTTAAATAATATCAATGGAAGCTCATGTCACTCTAAATGCTTGCAGCTCTCTATATAAGATATTTTGATTTTTCATCATAAGTTCCAAGATTATCGACTGTTGTCTTTATGCATGTAGATAGTTCTCGTGGATAATTGAGAACACTGATTCTCCTTTTTTGTCTCTCTTATACTCTCTTTAGGGAGTCTTTGCCATGCGGCAATATATTTCAAAACTTATGCCATTAGTTGTTGAAGATCTATTGGATGTGGCAGCCGTTACCAAATATGAAGTGGATGTTTCAACACTTGGTCAAGTTGTACAGAGTACAGGGTGAGTGGTTTCTTCAACCTTTGATTTCATCATTCCTTTGCAATCAGTCATTTACTTACTATTTGTTTTGGTTCCTAGATAATCTACGTTTGGGGATTATTTCTAATATTCTTTTGTTTGTGCGGCATACTTACTTTTCCTTTCCTTTGGATTGTGGTGTGCTATTTGTATTTTCAAATTTGTCATTTTTGCTGGTATTCACCACACTATTCATTAACATTAAATTATTCAGAATCTTGTTTGACAAATTTGTTGTTTGTAATGTTCATAGATATGTCATTACTCCATACACTGAGTATCCTCAGTTGCTTGGGTTTCTCTTGAAACTGCTCAATAGTGAGCTAGCTTGGTCAACAAGAAGAGAGGTTTTGAAGGTAACTGCAATCCTGTTGGTCCAATATATATATATTTTATTTGGATTAGTCAGTACATAAGTTCATTGAGGATGGATTTTGCAGGTTATTGGCATCATGGGTGCTTTAGATCCCCATGTGCACAAGCGCAATCAACAAAGCTTACCTGGATCCCATGGTGAAGTTACAGGGGTGACTGGTGATCCTGGTCAATATTTAAGATCAATGGATGAATTGCCTATGGATCTCTGGCCATCCTTTGCAACATCTGAGGAATATTTTTCCACTGTGAGACTTAAACCTTCAACTTATTATTTTCTTTTATGGATTTCTTAATTGGCATCTACTGCTACAGGTTGCTATCAACTCACTCATGCGGATTCTAAGGGATCCATCTCTGTCAAATTACCACCAGAAAGTGGTCTGATCTCTTATGTTTCTTTTAAGGTCTGTAGACTCAGTTGGGCACCTCATTTCTCATTGTTTTATAACCGTTTCTTAAGAGGGATTCCTATATTATTATCCTGCTTTGGATCTTTCTTCTTTTGACACTGGTAGTCCTTGGACACTTATTTGTTTTTGTCTTCTGACTATTTCATGTATAGTCAATGGGCCTGGCGTGTGTCCCTTATTTGCCTAAAGTTAGTCCACTATCTCACATAACGAGGATATATACGTGAATTGTTGCTCACAATCCATTGTATAGCTTACTTTATCAATTTGGCTGGATGTTTATGTTTAAAAATGTGAGTTCATCCTTCCCCTGGTGTTTCATCAAATGTGGTTCTTTAGCATGTCACAAACAGTGCACCTGGTTGTCCACACCTGGCAAACCCTCCCTTTAGCATCCTTTTTACAGAGCAAAGGTGACAGAAAAAGAAAAAGAAAAAGAAAAAGAACCTGAGATGAATAAAGATATCTCAGATCTTTACTTTTTTAACTTATAAAAGTAGGGGACAGCCAGCCAATGACACGGGGAAGTTGAGAACTTAAGTAGAATATAGTGAATATTATTGCTTGTAATTAGTATACCCTTCTTTTCCTAAACATTAGTTGTGGATGATTTTATCAGAGATATCTACGATTGTATCTTTTATTTTTCTGTAGGTTTTTCCTGATCTCTACACATTGTACGCATATGTGAGGATGGTCTAAAGGAATTTATAACATGGAAACTTGGAACCTTGGTATCTATTGCACGACAGGTAATATTTCGTTTTAATTATAATGTCTTGTCTTGTTGTTCTTTTGGATTGGTTATTTTCGAGCTCAGAGTGATGCAGTTCAGGGAGTCCTTTGTATTCTCTTTTGATATTTGATAGTGAGAACACAATCTCATTTTCAGTTGGGGTGCGTCCTTTGTAGGCATTTTGTTGATTGGTTCTGCATATAGTGATTGTGTTCTTGTCCGGCGTACTTTTCTTTCTTTGTTATGGATTGGTGTGCCCTTGTCGGGATTTAATATTGTGGTTGTTTTTGTTGATATTGTGTTGGATTGGTCTATTTTAGTTTTTGATTTGTAGTTTGTAGCTTCTTTGTTTTTGTTCTGATAATAAGATTTGGATTGATGATGCCCGATGATGGATAGAGGGTGACAACTTTCTTAAGGGTAAATTGTCGATTGCTTGTGAGTGTTTGATTGTGGCAAAATCTGAGTAGCTGGTGCCGAATAGATGCATGAGGTTGCCTGATGATGGGTTGGTTGACGGTTTTTTAAGGGAAAAATTGTCATCTATTTGGGAAGGTTTTGACAAGGTTGGTACTAAGAGCATAGTCATACATGTGAATAGTGTTGAACATACCTCTCCATTTTTAAAAGGTTGAGTATGTTATGAATGATTTTGTGATAGCTCTTACAACCCTTTTTGTGAGTTTTGATTCTTTAGCGGTTAAAGTGTTCAATGCTACTTGTATTTTGATAAGGAAGTAAGATTTTGAACCATCTTGATTGATTTGCAGGCCATGTGTTGTGAGTTGTTGAATAATGCCTTGTGTTTGCTTTTATCACCTAGAACTTGCCCGGTTGGTCTTGATTGAGTTTGGTTGGAGAAATGATCTTAGGCGTCTTTGATGTTCTTGAAGTCCACTTGGCCTAAAAATCCCACCTTTGTACTAAAGATATCCTTAGTTGTCTCGTTTGAGCCTATTTCTGTTTATTGGCAACCACATTATAAGCCTTATCCCTTTTGAAAAAGTAACCCTCTTTTGAACCCTTCCCTCCTTGAACTTGAGGTTGTGAAAGTTGAGGCTAAAGGCCTAAGTAGGGGGTGTTATGGGAAATTAATTGAAGGGATGCTTACCATATGAGGGTTTGATATTAAAAAAAAGTAAAAAAGAAGAAAGAAATTGAAAGTCTTATAGAAAGTAAAAACTTTAAAAAAGAAAGAAAGAAAGAAGAAGAAAGAAAATGAATAAATGAGGCTTGAATTCTCCGAAAGTTGAAAATGGTTGCATGTGGGGCATCTAAAGTGGAAATAAGAAAAGAAAAATGAAAAGTAGTGTGGAATGTGCATGGGTTTGGAAAGTGAAGAAAAGTGGAGAAAATTGGAAATAATGAGTTGTTGTGTAGTGTTCAAGGAGGGTGTAGTCACTCATACCTAAATGATATCCTAACCTTCCCTAAGCCTACATTACAAGCTTAACAAAAGTCCTTTGACATTTCTAACCAAAAGGAGTTAAGTCAGTGTTGATTGAAAATATGGGCAAGCCTATGGTGTGACATTTGTGTGCATGAGATGATTCTTTGTGAGTGTGAGTGTGAGTGTTGCATCTTTGTCCCTTGTCTTGTTTATATGTGTGCGGTTTTGGGATACTTCTTTCTTGTGAGGGCATGTAAGTTGAAAAAGTGGTGATTTTGAAAATTCCTAATTGAGTCAAGTGACCATGTGAAAGAGTTAATGAGTTGAGTCATTTCTTGAGTTTGAGTTGTTGTCACTTAAATGATTCTTGGTTTTTGAAAATGTGTCACGAGAATGAGAGGATTTTCTTTTGTGAAAAGTTTGCATGTGGACTATTTGTTAGTACCAACCGAAGCCATTACCTTTGTGCTTAATTGAGCAAGGAAAATTGATTTGTGTTGTGTTTTGAAATAAGAGCCTCTTGTGTTTTCGATTTTCTTTACTTGAGGACAAACAAAGTTTCTAAGTTGGGGGTGTTGATGAGTGATGGATTTCCACTCATTTGAGGTTCTTTTCATTGTTATTTTGGCTTGCTTTAGTTTAGAAATTGGTGATTTTAATGTGGTTTTTTTCATATTTGCATGAAAGTGAAATGGATAGTCGATTTAGGAGATATTTGAAAAGACCAAGTGAACTTGAGGCAAAAAGAGGTCAAGAGCAGAAAATGTGATTTCTGGCAGGGGAAAGTATCCTTCACGAACGCGCTTGAAGAAACCAAGTGAACTTTATCTTCCTATTTGAATGTCTTCATTTAGGGGAAGACGTTTGCTAAACCTGAACTCAAATCATGCATTGAGGAGTTTGAAGAAAAGTTGAATAAATTTGACATTGAGAGGAAGGAACGAGAACTTACTGCCAAAAATGCTCAAAGCCATCAATAGAAAGTTGAGAGCTTGGACAACATCATGGTGACTGAAAAAGAAGAACAGGAAATTAGTGAATCTAAAATTATTGGTGCCTACACTCTATCATAAACCTATGCACAGTCCTGGAACAATTTATATCTTCATTAATCTCCTAGTGCAGTGCCTTGTTTGAAATACTTGAGTCCATCCTGACTACTAAATCTCTAGAAGGTCTTCGTGCAAGTCAACTTGCATGTAGTAAGTATTATTTCAAACATCTATGTTCACCTATCTCCTGCTAGTGCCTTCTATGTTCTCTTTTGGGTAATTGAGTTTGTTGTTTAGTTGGTCTAGGTTTGTGTTATTTTTTCAGGATAGTGGTGACTGTTCAGGAAAGCAACCTTTGCATCCACAGAGCTAGAAGCTTTTGGGGTACTCTCCAGATGAATCAATTCTTCAAAAATTTTAGAAGCTTTTGAATGCCAACTACCTGAAATTTAGTAGGTTTCTCCTTGATACATCCACCTCACCTCCCATAACTTCAGAAACAGCCAACAACAGGAAACTCTTATTAGGGGGTTCATGGGGTTTGGGGAGCATTGAGTCAATACCTTGGGTTATTTTATCGTCTTTGCTCTATTTATTTTGAGCTTTTTGATTACCATCACATGGACCTGTTTGATCAACTTTATCAGGGGAATGGGGTTGTGGGAGAGTTAAGTCAATATCTGACTTTTCCACCTGCTGCTTTTCGAAACTATTTTCCTGCAAATTTAGGTTATTCACTGGTTTGTAGACTTTATTTTGATGACCAGGGCGTTGCTGACCCTTGTTATTTTTCCTTTTTTGAGTTTGCCACTCATCCATTTGTTGTTTGTCCATCTCAGGTTATGTTTGTTGGAATTTTTTTGGGTATCCTTAGCACCTTAAACACTAGCAGTCATATTAGAATTAACTTGTGGAGGAGAAGTTTGGGGAATTACTTGATTGCTGGCATTTGCAGTCTTCTTGCCCATGATTTTATTTGCAGCTTCAACTTCCTTTCTCTTCTTGTGTTCCTCGTCTCTTCTCTTTATGTTACAAACTTGTGATATGTGTCCTTGGTGTTTGCAATAAAAAACTCTGGTAGTCCCTCATATTGGATGGCTTGCCATCTTCCCACAGTAAAATCTTCTTCATCAAATCCCATCCAAACATGAGGAGGTCTTTCTTTTGTAATGTCTATTTGCATCCTAATTTTTGCCACACTGCCTCTATTTTTTTTTTTTTGGAGAGATGTAGCATCCAAATATAAAGTTTTACCAATAGAAGATAGGAGGGCAGTCAAAAACTCTTTGTTATAGCAATGCCAAGGTAGCTCTGGTAGAGTAACCCATACAGGCACAATGGGGGTCTCTTCCTCAGGAGTGTAAGTGAGGGTATAGACTTGGAGTCTCATTAATTGACCCTCAATGTACATCTTTTGTATGTTCCACACAGAAATATAATCTTCTTCATTGGCCAAGTCAATATAAATATGCATCGCATTATAGTGAGCTATTTTGACACCACAAGTAAGCTGAGTATGAAGGATAAAACTCTTCCTGATAAGTTCAATTTTTTGGCATAGTGTTTGTGAACTTCCCAACCATAGTGTATTTGCATCATGAAGCTAATTTCACCAAAATATCCTCTCTTTTAAAAATCACTATTGACAGGCCTTGTCTTGTAGTGAATGTAGGAGTCTATATCTCAATAGGGAAATCATTCTTAGCTTGGTTAGCAAAGAATGAATTGATAGAGGTGTGGAGTTTAACTGATATAATACAGAATCAAAAGGGCTAGGAGCTCTGGCCTCGTAGTCTTGTTGCAAAAGTTTGGATCACAGTGAAAGGACATGGTTCAAGGGTCAGCCCATTTTTGGTGTTTGTACAGTGATCATGGTGTCTAAAAACTTTGGTATTATTTTCCATTTGAAATTGTTGTTTCTTTTGAGGGTTGTTGGGAATATGTTTATCGAAGTTGGAAGTGAGTTTAGTGAGATTATGGGGAATAAGAGCAGTAGGTTTTTGGGAGGTGGTGGATACATCTTTAGTTCTATTCTCTTCAGCATTCAAAACCTTATGATTGATGGAATTGTTAAGATCAACAGGGATAGGGTTTTGTCTAGACGACATGCCAGTTCCTTTTTTTCTTTTTCAACAATCTGCATAGAAGGGGTTAGCGCACTCAAATGTTGCTCAATTGCATCAGATTGCAATTGAGCTTTATTTTTAACAAACATCTTGGGATCATTAAGCATTGGATGAGCATTATTATACTTACCTTGATCAGCAAGAAGTCTTATATTACCACTTACATTCATTTGATGAGGTGCAACTTCATTACTAACACAATTAATACTATCCGAAGAGATTGAGACAGAGTTGCTAGGACACTTTCCTTGAGGTTTTGTGATTCGATTGTTGGAATTTTGTTGAACATTTGGTTTATCATTGCCAGACACAACTTCTTTAGCATTATTGAGTATTGTCAAGTCTTGATCAGGCTGCTCAGAATTACCCCTGCCTTCTATAGCATTTGAAATTCATGTATGTCTTTGTGTTTGAAGGACCCAATTTTGGTTCACAACCTGGCCTTAAGCTATTGAAGGTTCAATAAACTGACCTTCTTCACCTGAGTATGCGACCTTTTGACTGTTATGATGAGAACTTTGCACCTTCGTCTCACCTTGACTGTAATCGACGACTGTTTTTGAGCTTATGAGATGTGTTTCTTTGTGTTGAGTATTTTGGCATCTATTGAGGAAATCTATGTATAATTTTATGTAGGGTTGAGAATAAGTTATGTGGGTATTAGTTATACATGGATAAAATTATAAGGTTACATATTTACCCCTTCTTTTTTTTCCACAAGGGTAGCTTAGTTTAAGAACAAATTCCGAAAGGACCAGTAATATATGAATTAACACTAGTTAAATTATAGATATAATATATACAAATTAATAAGCAATTATAATATATAGTTTAAAATATTTTATATTTTTAAATAATAAAAAGTATTCTTGCTAGAATTCACAAAGTAGTAATTTAGGAAGTAGCAATCACCGCTTAAGTTGTTTTCTCCTTTCTCTTTGACAACACTCTTTCAATTCTCCACATCATCGATAATTTCTCTGAGTTTTATAAGGTATCAGATTCTTTAATTCACTTTTAATTTTTTTTGTGTATTTAACGTGATTCAAGATTAGAATTTTTTTTTGTATTTAATCAGTATCATAATTACTTGATTTTTGTTTGGGACATGTATATAATTAATTTATAACAAATCAAACTTTCAATAAGAAATTATTCATGTATTATTATTCATACATAACTAATACATGCATAACTAATACCTATATAACTTATTCCTACATAACTTTTTCCTACATAACTAATACCTGCATAACTTATTCCTACATAACTTATACCTGCATAACTATAGTCAGTAACCAAACGGCCCCTTAGGGTTTAGGATTAAGGTTTATGCCTTAGGGTTTATGGTTTGGGTTAAGCATTTAGGATTTAGGCCTTAATATTTAGGGTTTATGGTTAAGGATTTAGGATTTAGGCCCTCTTAGTTTAGGGTTTAGGATTTATGGTTTAGGGTTCAGGGTTTAGTCCCAAAAGTTTAGGATTTAAGGTTTAGATGTTAGGATATATGGTTTACGCTTAAGGATTTAGGCCCTAAGGTTTAGGGTTTAAGAGGTTTATGGTTTAGGATTTAGGATTTGGGCACAAAGGTTTAAGGTTTCGAGTTTAAAGGTTTAGATTTTAGGTCCTAAGTTTAGGGTTTAGGCCCTATGAGTTAGTGTTTAGGGTTTAGGACTTAGAACTAATGGTTTAGATTTTAGACCATAAGGTTTAGGGTTGAGAGTTTATGGTTTAGGATTTAGGGTTTAGTCTCTAGGGTGTACGGTTTAGGGTTTAGGCCCTAAGGTTTAGGGTTTAGGATTTATGGTTTAGGCCATAAGGTATAGGGTTGAGGGTTTAGATCCTAAGGTTAAGGGTTTTGGGTTTTTGGTTTATGGTTTATGGTTTATGATTTAGGGTTTAGAGTTTAGGCTCTAAGGTTTAGGGTTTAGGCTCTAAGGTTTACAATTTATTGTTTATGGCTTATGGTTTAGGGTTTCGTGTTTATGGTTGAAGTTTTAGGGTTTAAGCCCTAATGCTTAGGGTTTATGCTTTAGGGTTTAGGGTTTAGGGTTTAAGGTTTATATGGTTTATGGTTTAGGAGTTAGGGGTTAGGCCCAAAGGTTTAGAGTTTAGAATTTATGGTTTAGGCTTTAAGGTCTAGGTCCTAAGATTTAGGGTGTAGGGTTTAAGCCATTAGGTTTAGAGTTTAGGATTTATGATTTATGATTTAGGATTTAGGCACTTAGGTTTAGGATTTAAGACCTAAGTTTTAGAGTTTAGGGTATAGGGTTTCGAGTTTAGGGTTCAGGCCCTAAGGTTTAGGGTGGTCTATCTTAGTTTTTGATTTGTAGTTTGTGGCTTCTTTGTTTTTGTTTTAATAATTGAGATATGGATTGATGATGACCAATGATGGATAGATTAACGACTTTCTTAAGGGTAAATCGTCGATTGTTTGTGAGTGTTTGATTGGTGTTGGATGTGGTGAAGTCTGAGTAAGGTTTAGGGTTTAGGGTTTAGGGTTTAGAGATAGGGTTTAGGGTTAGGCCCATAGGTTTAGGTGTTAATGCCTTAAAGTTTATGGTTTGGGGTTTAGGCCCTAAGGTTAAGGGTATAGGGTTTAGGTCCCAAGGTATATTGTTTAGATTTAGGCCCAATTAAATGATTTTATATGTCATATCACTGGTGTGTATGCTTCTAACAGAAAATTGGAAAGGAGACTGATATGAGAGGAATTAGATGATGTTAGAAGTCTGATGAAGGGGCCATGTCCTATTCGTGGTGAATTTAATATATGTTGATTCACATATCAAAAAAGGACTGCATTAGGAGAACTTTAGCTATGGGAGAATTTTCAGATTGTATAGAGGGCATGGAACTAGTTGATTTGCAGCTTGATGTGGAACTTACACTTAGTTTAAAGGATAAGACCATACTAATTCCTTTGGAATAGATCCACATAATGCAATAACCAATTCAGTAATCTAAAGCAGTCTACTCTACAAAAGTGGTTTCAAATCATGTCCCAATTGCTCTATTCTGTTTAGGGTTTAGGGTTTAGGATTTAAACCCTAAGGTTTAGGATTTATGGTTTATGTTTTAGGGTTTTGGCATTAAGGTTTAGGGTTTAGGCTTTAAGGATAAGGCCCTAAAGTTTAGGGTTTAGTCCCTATGGTGTAGGGTTTAGTCCCTAAGGTGTAAGGTTTAGGGTTTAGGATTTAAGGACCCTAAGTTTTAGGGTTTAGGATTTTGTCCCTAATGTTTAGGGTTTATGATTTATGTTTTAGGCCCTAAAATTTAGGGTTAAAGGTTTAGGGTTTATGGTTTATGATTTATGGGTTAGGGTTTAGAGTTTAGGTCCTAAGGTTTAGGGTGTAGGCACTAAGGCTTCGAGTTCATATTTTATACCGTAAGGTTTAGGATTTAGGCACTAAAGCTTAGAGTTAATTATTTATGATTTAGGGTTTAGGCTTAATGTTTAGTGTTCAACGTTTAGGCACAAAGGCGTGTTTCAGGTTTATGGTTTAGGTTTCTGGTTTTAGGCTTTTAGGCCCTAAGGTTTCAGGTTTAGAGTTTAGGGTTGGGTGTAGGGTTTACGGTTTAGGCCCCAAGATATAGGGTTTAGGCCCTAAGTTTTAGGGTTTAGGATTTAGAGATTAGGTCTTAAGATTTAGGGTTTATGATTTATGATTTCGGTCCTAAGATTTATGATTTATGGTTTATGATTTAGGTTTTAGAGTTTAGGCCCTTAGATTTAGAGTTTATGTTTTATGGTTTATGGTTTAGAATTTTTATGGCATAAGGTTAAAGGTTTAGATCCTAAGGTTTAGGCTTTAGGGTTTATCCCCTAAGGCTTATGGTTTTTGGTTTATGTTGTAGTGTTTACGTAGGCCCTAAGGTTTAAGGTTTAATGTTTAGGGTTTAGGCCTTAACGTTTAGGGTTTAGGATTTAGTCCTAAGGTTTAACGTTTAATGTTTAGGGTTAATGGTTTAGGGTTTAGGGTTAGGCCCAAAGGTTTAGGGTTTACGGTTTAGGCCCTAAGGTTTAAGGTCTAGAGATTTGGATTTAAGGTTAGACCCAAAGGTTTAGGGTTTATGACTCAAGGTTTTTTTTTAATGACCCTTGAGGTGGGTCAGGGGCTCAGAAACACCCCCACGCCTTATCATTAATAAAATAAAAACTAGGGAAATACAATGAGGGGACATAAACATTACCTCCGATCTATGGTGGTTCATAAGTCGGTTATCCTACTAAGGACAACCAACTCATCCCCGATACTAGAAAAGAAACCTAGATCAACTGTGCACCTAGAAGAGAGGATTCTTCTCAATACAAGTAATATAGGAAAGCGATAAATGAGGGAAACTCTCCCTTTACAAAGTAAGAAGAAAAAACAAAAAGAAAAAAACAAAAGGGCATCTTCAGATGAACCGTATGGAAAGCTATCAGATCAAGGTGGTTCTCTGATCTTCATCTTTCTTCTTCTAAAATTTGGTATCTCACTCTTGTCCAGCATATAGTATCCTTTAGCTTCTTTGGTAGCTGGTGGACATGGAAGTAATGTTGAGGGACTTCACTATTATGGCTAGTTTTAGATAAAACATAAGCCATAAAGCTAGTCTCTCTAAATGTGTGATTATAGGAAAATGATTGGAATTGATCACATGTTCTCTTAAGGTTAGTTGTATGCTGCAAATTCCAAGGTGGAGCAACTTTTTGTTTTATCCAGTGAACCACTAACTCAGAGTCTACTTTCAAAATCACCTGGTTTATTTAGACATCAAGATAGACCCCATTGAGCAGCTTCAATCTTTGTTTGGTTTTGGTACCATGGCCTAGTGGAGTAGCATAAGCATATATTAAATCACCTTGGGCAAACAATACCACCGGACCCTATCTTTCCTGGGTTGTCTTATGCACTACCATCAGAGTTGATTTTAACCACATTTGTAGGTGACTTAAACCAACTTACCTTTGTAATTTTGATATCATGGAAGCAATTTCCTGCAAACTGTATCAACTCAGGCCACTTGGATGGCCATTTGATGTAAGGAGAGTTGATGAGTAGGAGGTTGTTGATGTATTTAAGCACCAAGTATATCACTCTAGTCATATTAGATTTGTTTCCTCCATATTTGCATGCACATCTATTTTCCACAGGTTCCAACAAGTAAAGATATTGATTTACCGCAAACATCAAGGCCACAAGGTTCATATATGCAATGTCAAGAGGAGAGATGATGAATATCAAAGAAGAAAGGCGGTGGAAGCAGCAAACAAGAACAAAACCAAAACAACACAAGGAAATGACACTCATGTAACTACTCTACCAATTAATTATCAGCCTATTAAGAATAATATTTCTGCTAGTGTTTCAGGTACCAAGAACAGCCATCAAGAACTCATCAGGATCAACAAAAAATGCAAGAAGACCAATGGCGGACACAAAAGAAAAATAACTTTAGAGGCTATCCTCAAAACAATCAGAGGAATGACCAAAACAACTAACAAAATCAGGTTTATAAACCATACCACATCAGAATCAGACCAGTAAGGAAAAACTCCCCTCCCCTCAACCCCATGGCAATGTTGCAGCCCCCACCCAATGTTGCCCCTAAAGGTTATCAGGACAATCAAAGCAAGGATGCCAACAATAATAAAGGTATTAACTCAATGCTCCCCACCCCTCAACCCCATGGTAGTGTTGTTGTCCCCATTCCCAGTGTTGCCCCTAAAGTATTTCATAACGAGCAAAGCAAGGATGCTAACAATAAGCAAGGTATTGACTCAATGCTCCATCAACCCCACACCCCATTAATAATTGTATTGTTTTACCTGGATCTGTCATCTGAGAAGTCTGGAGGTGTGAAAGGGGTATGCAGGAGAAAATCACTAATTTGTAGAAAGGGAACCAAAAGGGGGTGGTAGTTCACTAGTTCTAATATGGATGACCCTAGGATTGACCTTAGAGCTCCTGCTACCACAGCTTATCAAGATCCTATGATACAAGGTTAACTCAACAACAAAATCAACATGACTACTCAAAATGACACTCAGAATCTGAGTCTAGTTTTGATTGAAGATATAGACCCTGCTGCTGAAGATTCTCTAGATATGAGTCTATGGAGGGGACTGATTGGGTCACAGTGATGATGAAGGTGAGGTGAACTCGGGCAGGGTTGAGGTTAATGCTCTAGTTCAACAAGAAAAAGGGAATCATATGCATAAAGAAGCTGATTCAAGGGGTCATTTTCAGGCAGCAACTCAGACCATGAGTCAGGTGCAGCAACAACAGAATATTACGTAGGAAGGTCAACAAAATAAAGAGAACTCTAATGTTGTTTTACATCAGTCTGATGGGGTGGGTGAAGGGACTCATACAGAAACACTATTGAAAAACAAGGGCTAAATAATATGGGGGAGTGTCATCTGAATGCAATGGATAGAAGTGGGGGGGGGGGGAGATAGTTGTAATGTGGGACAAGAGATATTGGAGAGGGGAAGTCGTGTCAACTGCCAACCAGTGTCTAACAATAAAATTTGATGGCATCAACCAAGTTCTTACTTGGTTCCTTAGTGCAGTATATGCTTCCTGTGATACTGTGACTAGAAGAGAGTTGTGGCAAGAGTTGAGCAACATCAAGGAGGTATGCAGTGGCCCATGGGTATATTGTGGTGACTTCAATGTCACAAGGTACCCAAATGAAAGATTAGAAGGGCACAGAATAACAGGGGACATGTAGGAGTTAACGGAATGGATAAATGCGATGGAATTCGTGGACCCCCCTATTTTGGGGAGTTCTTTCACTTGGAGTAGAGGAAATGGCCATAGCTTAGCTCCCAGAATTGATAGGTTTTTGTATTCATTTCAATGGGATGAAGCTTTCACTCAGATCAAACAGAACTTGCTGCCCAGAATAGGCTCTGATCATAACCCCATCATGCTTGATTGTGGGGAACTGAATTCGAATAAGTCCTATTTCAAATTTGAGCAATGGTGGCTGAGGGTGGATGGCTTTGCTGACAAGATTAAGGAATGGTGGTTGTCTTTCAATATAAATGGCACAGGTTCTTACATCTTAGCTACTAAACTAAAGATGTTGAAGCAAAAATTGAAAGAATGGAGAAAGACACATAGAAATGATTGGAAACATAAAAAGGAGGAAATCCTCCACTAGTTAGCAGAGATGGAAAAGACTCAGGAGCTGAGATTACTCTCAGAGGATGAACTACTCCAAAAGGTTCATCTAGCCATGGAATTTGAGGAAGTTGCCAAATAAGAGGAAATAGCGTGGAGACAAAGATCTCAAATACAATGGCTTAAAAAAGGTGATAAAAACACAAAAATTTTCCATAGGGTTGCAACAACTCACAAAAGGTTTAATTCTATTGACACTTAGGTGGTGGAAGGAAACTCTATCTCAGATCCAGAAGATACTAAAGGAGAAATCATCAACTTTTATCAAAATTTGTACACAGAGACTGAATAGTGGAGACCGAAATTTAAGTTGCAAGGCTTGGAAACTATTATTGAGGAAGAAAGAGATTGGTTGCAAACTCACTTTGAGGAGGCTGAAGTTTTGAAATGCATCAAGTCATGTGCCAGTGAAAAGGCACCTGGCCCTGATGGCTTCCCCGTGTGCTTTTTTCAGAGTTTTTGGGAGGTGCTTAAGTTTGATTTTATGAATGCAGTAAACCATTTTCATGAAAGACACGAGTTTGAGAGGAGACTCAATGCCACCTATGTGGCCCTTATTCCAAAGAAACCAGTGGCAACTAAACTTAGAAACTTTAGACCAATAAGTCTTATTGGTGGAGTTTATAAATTTTTACCATGCTTCTGGCAGAAAGAGTGAAAAAAGTAATCAGCAAGCTAGTTAACAAACATCAAATGGCCTTCATACAGGGCAGACAGATCCTAGATGTAGCTCTAATAGCTAGTGAATGTGTAGATTCAAGGATTAAAGGTGAAACTCCAGGAATCATGTGTAAGCTTGATATTGAGAAAGCCTATGATCATGTGAACTGGGATTTGCTTATTAATATCCTGAGACAAATGGGGTTTGGAGAGAAATGGCTGAAGTGGATAGGATTTTGCATTAAAACTATCAGGTTCTCTATATTGATTAATGGAGAACCTGCTGGTTTTTTCCCCTCAGAAAGGGGGTTGAGGCAGGGTAATCCTCTTTCTCCTTTCCTCTTTATTCTAGCTATGGAAGGACTTAATAGTATGATATGGGTGGTCTCTTAGAAAAAATGGTTTAAAGGATTCAAAGTGGGCAACCAAGCTGGGGAAGATCTACAAATTTGTCAATTACTGTATGCAGATGATACTGTGATCTTCTGTGACGCCAAGGCTGAGCAGGTGTGTTACATTAGAATAATATTAGTAATCTTTGAGGCAGTGTCAGGGCTTTCTGTGAACTGGAGAAAAAGTAGCATGTTTCAAGTCAAGGAAGTAGCTAACATCCGGTGTTTAGCAAATATTTTGAGTTGTAAGATAGAAAATCTCCTAACTACATATCTAGGGATGCCATTGGGTAACAACCACAAAGAATTAGAAATATGGGATGGAATTGTGGAGAAGACTGAGAAAAAATTAGCCACTTGGAAGACACAATGCCTATCTCTGGGAGGAAGAATAACAATGATCAATTTAGTCTTAGATGCTCTCCCTACTTATGTTATGTCTCTCTTCCCCTTACCTGCAAAGGTGGAAGATAGATTAGATAAGCTAAGGAGAGATTTTCTTTGGTTGGGCAACAAGGAAGGAAAGGGCATTCACTTGGTCAAATGGCAAACTGCCCAACTAAGCAAGAAATCAGGAGGTCTTGGCATTAAGAATCTAGGTCTGCAAAATAGGTGCTTACTGTCAAAATGGCTATGGAGGTTTGGTAAAGAGGGGTAGGCTCTGTGGAAAGATGTTATTGTTAGCAAGTATGGACAAACTGATTCATGGACATCCAACATTGTGACCAGCACCTATGGGATCTCAGTTTGGAGGTCTATCAGAAATTTGTCGCCAAAACTAGCGAGGAACATATCCTACAAGGTGGGTGAGGGGACTAGGATCCTTTTTTGGAAAGACAAGTGGATAGGACAGAACTCCCTCATGGAGGACTTTGCAGATTTGTACTCTTTTTGCGACAACCTTAGAGCATCTGTTACTGACATGTGGTCTCAGCAAGGGTGGAATATAACCCTTAGGAGGCTCTTAAATGTCTTGGAGGTGGATAGAGTAGCCAATTTACTGCAAAGGTTGGAAGATTTTCTGGGACTCAACACTAATCTTGATGCAATCAGATTGAAACATGATAGGGATGGGGAATTTTCTGTTGGAAGAATGTACAAAAGAGACCTGGCAACACACCCGGGGGGCATTTTTGGACCTTGGAAACAAATTTGGAAATCCAACACCCCAACCAAGATAAAGTGTTTCACATGGTCAGGTCAGTGTGCAGAAGAGCATGTCTGACTCAGGAGAGACTGAAAAAAAGAGGATTTCAGATTGTTTCTAGGTGCTTCTTTTTCCATGAGAAGGAGGAAACAAACAATCATTTCTTCCTTCACTATAGAGTGACTTCCCAGATATGGTATATGTTTCAAAGCATTATTCAAGATCCTTGGGTGGTGCCTGAGCATACTGCTGACCTACTAAACTGTTGGATGAGAAGAAGGGGGAGTAAAACACAGAAAAAAAATGGTGGAATCTAGTTTATACCCTAGGGTTTGGGGATTAGGCCCGAAGGTTTAGGGTTTAGAGTTTAGGCCCTAAGGTTTAGGGTTTAAGAGTTTACGGCTTAGGATTTAGTCCCTAAGGTGTAGGGTAATGGGATTAGGGTTTAAGCTTTATTGCTTAGGGTTTAGGCCCTATGGTTAAAGGTTTCAGATTTGTGATTAAGGTTTTTTGTTAGACCCAAAGGTTTAATATTTAGTGTTTAGGCCCTAATATTTAGGGGTTATGATATATGGTTAAGGATTTAGGCCCTAAGGTTTAGGATTTAAGGTTTAGGGTTTAGGATTTAGGGTTTACGGATAAGGGTTTAGGCCCTAAGGTTTAAACACATATGTTTTTATGGTATCTCAAATTCTAATAGTTCCTTTGTTAACATCTTTTTAATTCCTTTTAATGATATTACACGTATTTTCATAAAATAAAAAGGATTCCTTAGGTATCCCATCAGGTTAGGGCTTCAATCCAGTTTGGGGTCAAATCTCTCGCTCCTCATTGCACCTTTTTTAAAACCAAGAAAAATATGAAGGTCGGCATGTACTCTGAGTTGTAGCAGCAATACTTAAATTTCTATTTCTATTTCTCCCCTCTTTTATTTGAATAATATTTATGTTACTTTTCTTCAAACTTAGAGGATGTCTAGTTGGGTATACTGACTCTAAACTACATTTATGTAGGTCAATGATGGCAGATTGCGTACCGCCGGTGAGGCTTCTCAATGAAGTACTAAAGAGGATTGGGCAGAGTGGATGAGGCATTTCAGTGTTGTACTTTTGAAAGAATCTCCTATCCAAAATTAAGAACATGTGCAAGACTGGCTCAACTACAGGTATTACCTCTTCAACATCCTCATCTCCATCAGATACCTTCATCTCAAAAATAAATAAATTGAGAACCTCTTTTTCATTGTTCATAAGAAAAAGAACGAAAAGCTAAAAGACTTTCTAAAAAATAGGAAGTGCTTCTAGTTGTCTTACTTTTTTCTAATGTTGAACTTTTGCAGCCATTTTTTGGGCGAGAGTTGTTTGCTGCAGGTTTTGTTAGTTGCTGGTCACAAAGTAGTGAGGCAAGTACGGAGTTTAGAAATGACGTTTCTTCTCCATGAAATTCCTGCTACACTTCTGAACTTGGTTAGTTTTTCCACATTTTTCAATTTTGAAGATATTGATCCATTGATGTTCTCACGAGATGACGGTGTTAATGTGAAATTTGAGTTCAAAATAGAGGCATTTACATGTTTCTTCATATACAGAATTGTAGGAGAATCAACTTATGTATAAAAGAAGATTGACTATCCTTTTACATGTTTAGACTGCTTGAATATAGGTTCTCCAGAATATACCTTAACAAGATAGTCCCTCCATTTTTCCTGTAATAGAGATTCCCCTAGAAAGAGTAGAACTGCTCAGAGCTTATAAGCGCACACATTAAGGTATATTCTGGAGAACTCCATTTTTCCTGTAGTAGAGATTCCCCTAGAAAGAGTAGAAGTGCTCAGAGCTTATAAGCGCACACATTAAATCATAATGGTAATAGTAGGATCTCGTAGTCTTTGAGTTATTTGATATTGTTTGTTTCAGGTGGTTGGGTGCTGGGAGCAATATCATTGTTTAACCATGTTTTTTTTTTTGGGGGTTAGATAATTATATGGAATCATCACCTAAATTGTACTGTGGTTTTACCTGATGCATGTGAAAAATTCTACTTGTTTCCTTTTGCGGTGCTTAATGTTGATAAAGGGGTAGCCTAAGCTCTAAAAGTTGTGCTTGTTCCTAGAACTTGATATCGGATCATACTCGTGGGTCTCTTTTAGGGTTTTATAGGTTGAAAGTATGTTGATTGGTATCCGAGAGGAAATCTACTTGCAATTGCAAAGGTTCATACTTCTTTTAAAAAATATGTTGTAAAGGTTCGTGGAGGTTGTTTGGGCGAAAAGAACACTTGGTACAAAATACAGCTGCTATTGACATATTTTTTGGTTTATGACATTAGTTCCTCTAGGACAAGTATGAAGTTGTGTTTTGTCGTGTGGAAGAGATTGTGGGAATAACTGAACTTCTAGTGAAGTGACTCAAGAGTGAAGACTAAGGGCTAAGGAGAGTTGCTACCATTCTAAAAAAGAGTTGAGACTAAGGAGAACAGATAGACCAAGGATGGAATTTACTATCAATTAAGTGATCATCCAATAAAGGATGATATCAAGTGGATGATTAGTTATGGGTGTACTCAAATTAGAAAGAACTAATTGTTTCTGGTTCTCTTTTTATCAAACTCTCATATTCTTTACTTGGGTGATTGCCGATGTTTTTTGGAAATGATTGGCTCAATATCTGAAGGAGTTGCATAGAAAGACAATAATTTGTCCTCTGTAAAGCTGCAGTACTATAATTTTTATTTTAGTTTGGCTAATTGTACTTTCTAAGTGGAGTTTATGGAACATGATGAGTGACCATTCTTATAGATATCAGTCTGTTGGGTGCTCTTACGGGGAAGGTGGGTTTATTCTGACATTGTGCAATTGATTGATATATACCTTCTGCTATTAATTAGTTAAGTTGTATCCATAATGAGCTAATCTTTTCAGTGTCGAGCATTTGCAAAGCCCCTACACTACAAGGTAATGGAATTTGAAGGCGCACTTTCAAATAGGAGGGATGTGAATCCTGTTGCTGAAGTTGTCGCTCTAATCCATATAAATAATCAATTACATCAATATGAGGTCTTGATTTCTTAGTTGTTTGTTGCAGCTTACATATGTTTCATACCGACTTTCTGGTGATTACACTGAATCATGCTTGACATCTTTAGGCAGCGGTTGGAATATATATTAACATATGCTCAGCAGCATTTGGGGGTTCAGTTGAAGGAGTCATGGTACTGTTGATTGTTGCATTTTGTTGTATTGTTTTAATTGCAGCTCATCTTTTCTTGATAATCTTAGTAAGTTACTATAGGCTGCACAAGCTTTAACGTGAAATGGTGGTCTCAAATGTATCTTCTGCTTCACTGATGTCATTGTTATTTGTCGATTTTTAAGGTATGAGAAGTTGCAACTCTGGGACGATGCTCTTAAAGCATACACTACTAAGGTTTCACAGATCCTAGCGATAGATAATATGCTAGATCCAAGTTTTCCTTCAAAGAGTAGTGACCTTCACCTTTGAGATTTGTTATCTGAAAAAAGGAGTAAAGGAAATCGATTGACCCCCTCTAACTACCTAATATAATACTTTAACGGTTCCAAGTGGTAATCGAAATCCTGCTTTCAGTGAAATTTGTTTCATCACTTGTTCTTAAATTGCTTGGTGGCTTAAATAAATGCTAGTTCACCCGTGGAATTGGGTTGTGTTATGCATCTGGTTCAGGTTGAAAAAGTGAATTTTATTTGTATTGTAAGCTCTTTATTCTGTTGATGACGATCTGTTTCCTTCTCTATGTATCCTTAAGGACAAATGTGATGCCTTGCTGCTCTAGCTCGGTGGGAGGAGCTTAACAATCTTTGTAAGGAATACTGGATGCCAACTGAGTTGGAAATGACACCAATGGTTTATCAATTTATATGTAATTTATGATAGCTTTTGTTATTTCCATAATCATAGTGAATGCATGTTTTGGACTAGTTTAGGCTGCTAATGCTTCCTGGAACATGGGTGAGTGGGATCAGATGGTAGAATATGTTTCTCGGCTTGATATGGTGATTAAACCAAACTCCGAGTCTTGGGAAATACTGCTTCTAGCAGTGATGGAAGTAGTAATGGCACCTTTTTTAGAGCCATTCTTCTAGAGGGATGGTAGTGCATCCATTTTTCACTCATTCATCTGTTTTGATGTTGTGACATGCTCTGCTCTAGTGTAATCTTTGTACTTGCACCCCTTCTTCCATCAGTACGACGAAGCATGTGAATATTTCGAAAGAGCAAGGAAATGTTTGGCAACCGAGCTTGCAGCACTGGTTTGTCTCTTCATCTCATTATCTCGTCATCTCCTCCCCTTTTATACTCATTTGATGACTTATACAAGATTTTATATCAAAATTCTTGGCAATTCTCTATTAATTCATCTAGATTCTTGAGAGTTATGAACATGCTTACAACAACACGGTTCGCGTTCAACAACTTTCTGAATTAGAAGAGGTGACATATATTTTTAGCCTTTTCTATTAAGTGATTCCTAATTGCTGTGATTTTTAATGATCTGAGAATTCATTTTCATCTCATTATAATTAGGTCATTGAGTATTGTACTCTTCCTCCTATGGGAAACTGTATTATTGAAGGAAGAAGAGCCCTTTTTTCCCAAAATGTGGATGAATGCATAATGGGTGCAATAAGAAATGTCGAGGTAAATTTCAGAACTTCCCTCGATGAGTGAGTTGCATTTTTATTGTCCAATCATGATTTTTTGATATTTTCAATCCGGAAATGCTTACATGAGAGTTTGGGTGACTTGTTTATGGCCTTTGTATTCATTCTCCAACCCATGGTGTCTTGCAGAAACTCCGTGTCACGACCGTCTAACACCTAGATAGGAGAACCCTTAGTCCCCAAACAATTCATCATGCGGAAAATTTAAGAAGATAAGAGATAAAACAGAAAGTTCATGAAGTTTACAAGACACGGAGTTTAAGCAAAACAAGATTGAATTTCTTGAATAATTAACACCCCAGGGATCTAGCCTAAATAGGTACAAGATCTACTAAAGATACGTCATGTAAATAGAATAATATTATGAAACAGCTCCCACCAATGGAAAGGAAAGGTAGAAGCTGTTGGAGATCATCTCCATCTTCTCCTATGAAACATTACTAACCCTGCAACAAGACTATGCCAAGTTGCATAGCTAGAGTAGTATCAATACTAGCAACACATACCGGTAGGCATAATTGGTCAACCCGATACCCAACAACTAATATAAAGAAATCAACCAGAAGAAAGCATGCTATAAGGAAAATACCCCAGACAACATTTGCACCCACATTCTGACCACTTTCTTAGTCTTAACCACAACTAGGGAACAACACAATGTTGGCCTTCTATTTGCATAGCTACCAACTCTGATTTAGATTAAGGCCTAACCTTTTTCTCACACATAGATGAGTTCCCGAAACACACATCGCCCCAACCCTGGTAACCAACTTACTACACACCTACAATTCTCCACTACAACAATCCGCCCCTTGACCACATACCATATCAAGGCTTACTAACCACTCTGATATGAACCCCCTTCCCAGGGTAAATCCTAGTCATTCATCACCATTCCCACTACTTTGCCTCTTACTTTCACACCTCCTCATACCAGGGATACCTAACACATTTAATGTTATCACAATACGGAAACTAGTAACATTTAGACTATTGGTTCTGTCATATCCGTTATTACACAAGATGGGCATGATCAATCACAGTTCTTTTCGTTTCTCAGTTATGGTAGAGGAAATCATATTCATTCTTAGATAATCAGTCAACAATGGTCCTCTCATGGAACCCACACCCAAGTTGTTAGTGTGTCGGAACGTGACACTCGATCCAATAATGTGTCGAAATGTGACACCGATCCAATAATGTGTCGGAACGTGACACCCGATCCAATTATGTGTCGGAACGAGACACTCGATCCAATTATGTGTCGAAACGTGAAACCCGATCCAATCAACCACAATCACAAACACAATCAGCACCACAATGAATGATTTACACTCTTGTATCGTACAATCAGGTAATAGGTTTATTGCATGCAGTGGATCACAAATAGATATTTTCTTAGATTCATTTCATCTTTCCCTATTTACATATATACATGAATACAACGACGCAGTTAACATGCATATATAATTTCGACAGAAAATCAAACCATCACTTACCCTAAATTCACAAGATAAGTCCACCCACACAGTACACCCTACTTCATTCACAGGGACCACACTTTCTATCCTTCCAACTTTGTGCCCAAAGGCCTAAACATGAAATCTCTCGTTAACTTACAATATATTAGGCAGTGGGAACAAGTTATCAACTATTCAATAAAGAATACCTGGCCTACACGTACGCCAAGGAGTTGTATGAGGATTATAGCACGACTCTTATCTTCCGAATAGCGAAACAATGGAGGCAGGCCTGGATTTCGTGGTTTGTAGCCTTTCTTGCGTGAGAATTCCTCCTCTCCCTCCTCCCCAAGCCTAGAATAGCCTTTTGAGGGTTTTTAGGGTGACCCTCGTCTATTTTGGCACTTAAGGGAGGAAGGGAAAAATTAAGAATTCGCGTCTCTCAATTCTTTTTAGGACTATCCCGCCATGGCGGCTCCCATCCCGCTGTGGTGGGGTTATTCTTGCTATGGTGGGAAGGTACATGTCCGGACAACTTAGTTTCCCGAAATACGGTTCTGGTCATTACACTTCGTCTGTCTGGTCTTTTTCCTATCTTAATGTGATTACATACTCTCTCTATGAGTTATAAGTTCTTATTCCTTTGGCAGATCATTTATCTGAACATTCTGCCTCTTTATCTGCAACATATTCTTATTTTTAATAGGTCTAGCAAGCACTTTTAGCTATGAGGCACTTGTATTGCCTCCTACAGAAGATATAGAAACATGGATCAAGTTTGCATCACTTTACAGGAAAAATGGCAGAATTAGCCAAGCAAGATGTAACGCCCCAAAAATATAGGAGTCTACACTGGCCAGGAAGTTATCAAGGAGTGCAGGCCGCACCCATGTTAGACATGCAGGCACCATGTGTTGAATGAGGGGTTGAAGTAGGATTATGAGGCAAAGGTCCATGGTAAGAGGCAACAACCATTTGAGTCGAATACATGCTAATGCCATAGCTAGACATGAGACGGGTGACACAATGAGGGAAGCCTTGAGGTAGACCTCTCCACAGGTACAAGGATCATACTGAGGAAACTAGAAAAAGTTGTAAGGTTGGCCCTAAGTTATGTGGAGCTTTGGGCGCCGATAGGTAAATTGTGTGTTGCTGACACAATTGAAAATAGACACGTGACAAGTGGTATCAGAGCTTGGTTTGAGCCAAGTTGTTGCGTAAGTGTGAGCAACATGCTGGAAGAGTAGGTAGGAACCTACCGCATGAGCAAGCTAGAGTTTGCAAGTTAATCGTGTTGCGCACATCACTACTGTGAAGTTGGGCCTGAATGCAGGCATCTTTGCGAAAAATCATAGTGTCAAGAAAAGGTTGAGTCAGCCATCGGGTGTGTGAGGAGCACGTCTGCCGAATCATTCATGAGGAGGCATAGTGACCAAAGTACTATGGTAAGAAATTAATCAAAGTGGGATTAGTCGAAGCGTCTGAATTGGATGGGTATCCAAGTTCGTGAATGAAGGATTTCCAAGACTAAAAGGTTGAGTCGGATGCCCTAAGATGTTAGTGTCATGCACGCCTCTCCATCTCCTAAGCTGAGAATTGGGAGCACAAATACCCTCACCATTAGCCAAGCCGAGATATGTTCATGCTATTGATTGCAAACGTTTAAAAGGAACGATATCTTCCAATGAAAGTGAAGACACGGTGGGACTGCGAGTTATCCATAGGGGTGCTTAGATTCTTGATCGGGCTAGAGATGTCAAGGACATACTTTCGGGTCTCCAATACTCTAGTTTTGTTTGCAGTACTAGACAATTTTCAGCATAATGTGTCTAGTTACTAGACCAGGCTAAAGGTGCTCAGGACACACTTTTAAGGCCTCCAATACTTTAGTCTTGTTTGCGGTACTCGTATCATCGCAAGTATATTTCAAGGAAGAATAGGGTTTCCATACAGCTGAAGGATGTGAGGGTCATGGTGTGGTTGACTTGAGTGTCACCATGAAGTTAGTCACTAGAGAGGGCAGGTGTGGAGACACCATCCAAGTGAACACCGGAAGGTGTAGAGTATATGCAACTTGGACAAAATATGGGAAGTGGAAGTGTGAGGGGCATGACTCAGTCTTAAGAGGAGCTCGAAAGAGTTCAGTTTGAAAAAAAAGGAGCTCGAAAGAGTTTCAACACACATGGATTAGGAACTACGATGTAAAGCCCCAAGGGGACAGACTTCGGGTCTTCGTTAGTGTCATATGTCATTGAGACGATGACCTTATTAGGTTTGAAGAGGGTGTAATGCCCCACAATGGGATTCTACACTAGCCAGGAAGTCGGCCAAGGAATGCAGGCCAAGCACATCGCACCCATGTCAGCCATGATGGCGACGTGTATTGAAGGAGAGACTGAAGTAGGATTATGAAGGAAAGGGCAATGGCAAGAGGCAACGACCATTTGATATATTGCATGACATGCCCTAATAGTGCCAAAGATGTTTGACAAGGACTTGGGGTACACTCAAGGGCTCTTCCTATCGGTGATGGCTACGTGTAGCGAGGTATGTGATTGTTGGACGTTCTCGAGCTAACAGTGGAATATAGGGATTCCAGCCTAGGATCTTGTTTCTAGCATGTTCTTATATATGCGTACCAAATTTGGGGCCATTGGAGTTCGTTCGGATATGTCTTTGACTTAGCCAAGGATGATGGCATTGTTGTAATTTTGCAAATAGTCCGAAGGCTATAACCTGTTCTACGAGCATGTGAATTGGATGAAACTTCATGGATGTGTGAAGGAAGTCAAGACGAGTAACTACAACCAGACGACACCTAATTTGGAGTTCAGTAGAGCTGTCTATGGCCCATTATGATTCTCTGGCAGAAGCATGTCAACTCCTTGTCACATGGGTTTTATTATTTTTAACATATATAAGGAGGTATATATGGTGACAGCCTAGCAACCTCGCCCGGGCATTTTACCCCGAGTGTGCTGGTTTGAAGGGGAACTTCAAGGGCCTGCCTAGGCATCTCAAAGGGTGTCCTAGGTACCCCCATATAATTTAGGGAAGCTCTATGGGCGGCATGTGGCTCTGTAGCGAACGTTGGGTGTACCGACGTTCGTGGAGGCTTGCTATATCGAACATTGGGCCCTTTGAGCCATCCTCCTTGTGGGAAAAGACCTAGACAAATGAGCAATGGAGGGACTCACTCCAAAGCCTCGTGAGATAACTTGTGAGCTTGGCAAGGGTTTGTTGGTCTAGATGTGAATTCGTGGGGCGATGATGCACTGTGGGACATGTATGCATAATGCATAGGCTATGCCCTAAGATAGATGAAGGCACGGTAAGGAAGACGCACATGGCTAAGGACAAGGATCAAACGTTTCCCTAATCAGGCCAAGGATTGAACGTTGCCCTACTCGGGCAAAGCGATGACAAATTCGGCTCCTCTCCATTTCCTTTTCCCTCCATTTCATCAAGTGCACGTCTAGATGAGAGACATGTGTCTTATTTAAATTTAAAGGTGAAGATTATATTATATTAATAAATTTCATAACTATAGTTATGTCAACTAGTTTTAGAAAACTTATCTCTAAATTTAGTAAGAATTACAATACCATACAAAATTTGTAATTTATTAATATTATTAATTTCATCTTAAATTTTTATAATTTTATATTTATTAATATCATTAATTTCATCTTCTATTTTTATATTTTAAATATAAAAATAGAATATGAAATTAATGATATTAATAAATATCAAATTTTATATGGAATATATTGTAAAGCACCGTAACGATGGTCATATATCGTTACCCATCCATTGGTAAAATCCAATTCTTACTAGCATCTACCCAACAAATTAAAAGAAAAAAAATAGAAAAGAGAAAGTAAACAAGAAACGGCAAATGTGTCAGAGGAATTGCAATTCTTCTTCGTAATTTATATATCTCGAGAGGAAATTAAATACGTAAATAGCAAAAATTGATTTTTCAAAAGCTATTAACTAATATGATATGATGAGAAGAATTTTTATATTTAAATATAAAAATTTAAGATGAACTAATGATATTAATAAATATTAAATTTTATATGGAATATATTGTAATTCTTATCAAATTTGGAGAGTAGTTTTCTAAAATTAGTTGACTTAACTATGGTAATGATATTTGTTAATATAATATAATCTTGAGCTTTAAACTTTAAATAAGACACATGTCTCTCATATAGATGAGCACTTGACGAAATGGAGGGAAAGGGTAATGGAGGGGAGTCGGATCCAGCGATGACCAAGTGCTGATGCATGAGGCGACTCACAAGCTTTAAGGATTATAGTGTGCATGCGGCGAGCATCATGCTCAGGTCCCGACATGGCACAAATATGTCCATTGCCAAACCCCAAAGGAGCATGGAAGTGATCCAGCATGTATGGGTGTGCCATTTCAATTGAATACATGTCAATGCCATAGGTACAAAGATCGTATTTAGGTAACTGGGAAAAGTTGAAAGGCTGACCCTAAGTTATGGGGAACTTTGGGTGCTGACGGGTAAATTGTGTGTTGCTAACACAGTTGAAAATAAGCCTGTGACAAGTGGTATCAGAGCTTGGTTTGAGCCAAGTTGTTGCGGAAGTGTGAGCAGATTGTGAACTTCTGTGCAGAGACTATGTCAAAGCGGAGATAGTTGTTCGCCATGCTCATCAAACATCGATGAACCGATGTTATAGTCTTGAGGGGATTGGTTGCATACAATGAGCTAGATGGAGTTGTGTCAACCAAAGACCTACGACAACCAGAATCACGCCCTTCCACAGTCGTTGATTGTGCATTTGTCTGTGTGGGTGGATTCAAATTTGAGGCATCCGAATGTGATAGATGTATCTTCGAGAGATGACTTCCAATTAGTGGATATTGTTTTTCAAAGGCATTATGTCAAGGCACGTTGGGTTGGCTTGATGTATCTCGTGTGATGCTATTATGGTATTGTTACTAAATTGGACAAACGAATAGATGTTGCTCAAATATCCTAGATTGTGACCAATCGCCAGCTTTCCTGAAACTCTATGAGCAGTAAGCCTCTTGGAAGCTTGTTAAGCAAAAAACATGAACTAAACGATGAACGTCAGGCAGAGATGGTGAGTGCATCAGAAGCTTGTCGGTCTGGATGTGTTCATGTAATATGACGAGTTAAGTTGTCAACCATGAAAGACTCTAGGCTTGTGAAGACGACAGAAATGTACCGATAAGTCGTGTGGCCAGTAAATGGGTTACATCTTCCAGGTTGTACAACCATGTTTCTAGAGGTATGTCAGCCATGGATTATAAACTTTGGTGCTTGGTCATATGGTAAGATCTTGCCATAGATACGGTGCATGCATCAATTGAGTGTCCTTCTGACATGGCCGAACTTGAGCCACGCCTGAGGGCGTTTGTATGTGTCCTTCTATTGTATTTACGTAGCCATCTGATGTTGCGAAGAATGGCAGTAGAGTTCCTACATGGAGGATCGTGCTGGAAGAGTAGGTTGGAACCTACTATATGAGCAAGCTAGAGCTTGCAAGTCAATCATGCTACACACACCTCTACCGTGAAGTTGGGCCTGAATGCATGTGTCTTTGCAAAAGATCGTAGTGTCAAGAAAAGGTTGAGTCAGCCCTAGGGTGTGTGAGGGGCACGTCAGCCGAATCATTCATGAGGAGGCATAGTGACCAAAGTACTTGGTAAGGAAATGAATCAAGGCGGGATTAGCCGAAGCGTCTGAATTGGATGGGTATCTAAATTTGTCAATGAAGGATTTCCAAGAGTATAGGGTTAAGGAGGAAGCCACAAGATGGGAGTGTCGTGCACGCCTCTCTATCAACTAAGCTGATAACTGGGAGCACCATTGGGTACTCACCATAGGCTTGTGTACTACGTTACACTAGAATCAAATAGCTACAAAGGGGAAGAGAATGATCTGGATGAAGAGTCTTGTTCAGCGATGAATGTGAATGCCGACACTTTGATATATGAAGTACTTGCTAGAAATACGTCCAAAGGAAGTGCAGGGTGCTTACGTGTGCGGAGCACATAATGACCAAAGGTGCCATGTTGTAACATCAGTGCCACAGGCAGAGTTGTATGCTGATTGGGACAAGGTCAAGTTTGATGAAGGACCATAAGGGTATGGTTTATATAGATGCCACATCGAAGGATGCCTACATTCCTAGCCAATCAGGCCGAGGTATGTTTGTGCTGTTGAATGCAAGCGTTTGAAAGGAACAGTATCTTCCAATGAAAGTGAAGACATGGTGGGACTGCGAGTTATCCATAGGGTATTCAAATTCTGGACCGGGCTAGAGATGTCAAGGACGACATGGTTTTGAAGCCTCCAATTCTCTAGTTTTCTTTGTGGTACTAGACGATTTTCACCATGATGTGTCAAGTTACTATTCCAGGCTAAAGGTGCTCAGGACACGCTTTTGAGGCCTCCAATACTTTAGTTTTGTTTGCGGCACTCGTATCATCGCAAGTATATTGCAAGGAAGAACAAAGTTTCCATATAGTTGAAGGATGTGAGGGTCATTGTGTGGTTGACTTGAGTGTCACTAATAAAGTTAGTCACCAGAGGGTGCAGGTGTGGAGACACTGTCCAAGTGAACATCGGGAGGTGTAGTGCAGATGCAGCTTGGACAAAACATGGGAGAAAGAAGTGCGAGGGGCATGAATAAGTCTTAAGAAGAGGTCGAAAGAGTTTCATCACACATGGATTGGGAACTACGATGTAATGCCCCAAGGATACAAACTTCGGGTCTTCGTTGGTGTCGTTTATCATTGAGACGATGACTTTCTTGGGTGCGTGAGGGTGTAACCCCTAGAAATATGGGTGTCTACATTGGCCAGGATGTCAGCCAAGCAGGTCGCACCTAAGTAGGATTATGAGGCAAAGGGCCATGACAATATGCAACGACCATTTGAGATGTTGCATGACATGCCCTAATAGTGCCAAGATGTTTGACAAGGACTTGGGGTGCACCCAAGGGCTTAGCCTCTAACGAAGGCCGTGTGTGGTGAGGTATGTGACTGCCGGACGTTCTTGAACGAAAATGAATCTGGGCATTCCGGGCTATAGGGTCTTGTCCCTCGCCTGTTCTTATATATGCTTACCAGATTTGGGGCCATTCGGAGTTTGTTTGGATATGTCTTTGACTTAGCCAAGGACGATGGTATTGTCGTAATTATGCAAATAGGCCGAAGGCTATAACCTATTCTACGAGCGTGGGAATGGGATGAAACTTCATGGAAGTATGAAGGAAGTCAAGAAGAGTAACTATAACCAGACGACATCTCATATGGAGTTCAGTAGAGCCGTCTATGGCCCATTATGATTCTCTAGCAAAAGCATGTCAACTGCCTGTCACATAGGTTATATTATTTTAAGCATATATGAATGAGGTATACATGGTGACAGCCTACCAGCCTCCCCGGGGGGCTTTGCCCCAACTGTGCCTCCTTGAAGGGGATCTTCAAGGGTCTTCCTAGGCATTTCAAAGGAGTGTCCTAGGTACCCATATGAGTTAGGAAAACTCTATGGGCGGCGTATGGCTCGGTAGCCAACGTTGGGAATCTCGGTGGCCGTGGAGGCTTTCTATGACGAACATTAGGCCCTTCGAGTTGTTCTCTTTGTGGGGAAAGACTTCTTAGTCGGATGAGGAATCGAGGAACTTACTCCCAAAGCCTCGTGAGCTAACTTGTGAGCTTGGCAGAGGTTCAACCAAGCGAGCAAGGGTCCGTTGGCCTAGACGTGCATTCGTGGGGCGACGTTGCACTATTGGACTTGTATGCATGATGCGTGGGCTATGTTGGGCTATGGCCTAAGATACATTAAGACGCACATGGCTAAGGCAAAGATCGAACGTTGCCTTATTTAGGTGAAGCGACGGCCAAGTGCTGGTGCACGATGCCACTGACAAGCTTGAGGATTAGAAGTGCATGCGGCAACGATGCTCAGGTCCCGGTATGGCACAAGTATGTCCATAGTCAAACCCCAAGGCGCACATGAAAGTAATCCAGCATGTATGGGTGCGTCATATGAGTCTAATACAAGTCAATACCATAGCTAAACATGAGACGAGCGACACAATAATGGAAGCCTCGAGGCAGATCTCTCCACAGGTACAAGGATCGTACTGAGGTAACTGGGAAAAGTTGAAAGGCTGGCCCTAAGCTATAGGGAGCTTTGTGCACCGCACGGGTAAATTGTGTGCCGCTGAGGCAGTTGAAAATAAGCTCGTGACGTAGATCTACGTTGATTAAACTCTTACAGGTTAGTAATTTAACCTGGGGGTGGATAAAAAGTATGTGTTGCCTTGTTATTCCTTAATTCTTGATCATAAATCCTCCAGCTTGTTTGAAATCATCAATACAACTACCCTCAAGTTTCTCTAAGACAAGCCTCTTAACCCTCTTCATCTTTGAATAACTAATATTAAGTGAAACATCATCATTCACATCCTATCTCATGTCTTTCACACAAACTTATGGTTATTTTGGACCTTGTTCTTGAAGTAGTATTTTAAAGATTGTTAAGTAGCTTTACTGTTCATAAAGGCTGGCTGACATGTTGTTCTTTTTCTAAGGTCTTAGTTTCAAATCCTTGGCCTTTCTTAACTTCTATAAAAGAAAAACCACCATCACACCTATATCTAAGTCTACTAGAGTTGCTCCTAACAACTCTAAAGCCCTTCGTAACAATTGAGTATTACTCACAATTCTTTTAGCTGCATCAAGATTCTCACATAACGAGGATATATACGTGAATTGTTGCTCGCATTCCATTGTATAGCTTACTTTATCAATTTGGTTGGATGTTTTTTCTATATAGTAGAAGAGGGAGTTTCAATAAATTTCAACATGTGTGCGTATTTGTCATTCAATTGGCAAATAAGGGTAGTTGTGTCACTTCAATTTCTCAAACTGATAAGCCAACTAAGGGTATTGCTGTCATTTCAGCTTCCCAAACTGATAGGTTTGCATGGTCTGTATATGTGTTTTCCTCTTGGCAATTCAACCAACACGTATCCTTCTCTGATTCAGCTGTAACTTCAAGAGCTTTGGCCATTTTTTTTTATTTTTTCTTAGTTCTTTCAATTGCTTCTTGTTTCCTGTGTATACAAAAAGAAAAAAAAAAGAAAGGTGTTGTATTGTATATAGAAGAAGCTTATCGTTGGTGTAATTGTACAGGTATGCATTCAATTGTTAATTTCTCCTTTTTCAATTTAAGTTTCGTATTTCTCAGTACATTAAAGGATTGCAAGATGTGTGTGATTTACTTTTGTGTTGTAGCAAGTTTTTGAATGGGTTTGGCTTTTTCAGTGACTCTTGTTGTTTTGGACTTTCAAGCCTGTTCAATTTAATTGGGGGCTTGCTAAGTTTTAAAAACCTAATTTAGGACCTTCAAAACTTCTGAAATTGTAGTTGAATCGGACTTTGAGATTTTAATTTTGTATGTGTTGCGGTGAGAAATTACGTTGTCATTTTGATTGATTAAATTGAAAATAAGGGTAATTTCAGTTGATCTTTCTGAGACACTTTTTGTATTGTATATAGAAGAAGTTTCGTGTTCTGCCATGGCTGCTCTATTTATAGATTTGGATTTTTAAATGGCTACTGTTTTGGGGTTTGTAGTCTATAGAGTTTTATTTGAGACTAACTAAGTTTTAAAAAAAACTGACTATGGTTTGAAATCTTTGGTCGAGTTCGGTGCTATAGCAAATTTTAGGACAGATTTGGGTGTTTAGATGGCTGCTGTTTTGGGGTTTCAAGTGTATAGAATTTTGTTTGGGATCAACTAAGCTTAAAAAATATGATTTTGGTCTGAAATTTTTTGACGAGTTAGCTTTATATGCGTTGTGTGGAGAAATTACTTTATCATTTTGATTGACTAAGCTGACTTTTTTGACATTGCTTTTCGCATATGAAATTTGTGGATGGGTGAAACAGAGGCAACAATGAAAAAATATTTGTTTGATTGCAAGCATCTGATAGAAAATTGATGTTTGCTTGATTTTATGTTTATATTTATTTTGCGCTTTGTGCTTGTATAATAGGTAGGGAAAGTGTTATATTGATGTGATGTCATTGTATGAACTTGATGAATCAATGATGTGGAGTGTTTAATGTGCACACTGTTGAACCCATTATGCTTTTCCTTTCTTAGTTTAATCTGAGCAATTTTCTCTTAGTTTACTTTCTTTCTCAATAAGCATTGGCTTGTCTGTGCTAGATGAATTTGCACTTCTTGAAATTGTGTAGACAAATTATGCTTTCACTGTAGCTTTCTTGCACAAGCTCCTAGCACTATAGTCATATATTTACAGTTAAGATCATATTAGAAGCTACCGTACTTAAAATCAACGAAAGTGTGTGTTCTGGTATGTGATGAGACTTCTACTCTCTGCGAGTTTTATGCTAAATATCTGGTAGAGGCATTATGATTATATCACTACCGATGCAATATTTTCAGCTGGCTTATTTTTCCCTGCTGATGTGTTAGTTATTGTATTAACTAGATTAGATTGTTGTTTTCTTAGAACTATTAGAACAGAGGAAGTGATATTAGGTTGCAGCTAGCGTGTGTACCTGTAAGTTGGACATGGTGTATAATACCACCAACAATATAGTTCTAAGGTCCTTCAAATGAATAAAGTTATTGATACAAATACTACTTTTACAAGCTAAAATTTGTACTCAAACTAATTACAATAACAACATATCAAGTGTAGTCCCCCAAAGTGGGACCTGAGATTTGTAAAATGTAGGCCGACCTTACTCAACCTACCTTAGAGATGTAAGGTCATGTTGATTTCATTAGACCATTGACTCAAGAAAATAACAAAAGATGGAAGTACAAGAAATAACAAGCAGTAACAAAAACAACAAATAGTAACTAAACATACGGCAACAAAATAATAGCATACTCGAAATACAACAAAAAACATATAATAACACAAATGAACAAAAAGCTACAAGAATAACAAAGAAACAATCAAATGTTGCCTTCTCCAACATTTTTTTTTTAGTTTAAGTCTAGCTTTAGTTTATAAATAGACCCAAGTTACTACACTTAAATTTAATTAACTTTTTCTTATAAAAATTCTTAAGAATTGTTTCGTCGGGATTACTAAGTACATATGTTTTGTGGACTCTTTCAGCCAAGGGGAACAAAGTCATAAGTGGAAGAAAGGAAAACAGAAATCTGCTCAGGTTTAAATCGTTTCGCATCCCTTTGAACTGTAGGATCAGTGTCTAGCAAATTTACAATGTATCCCCTAAATCTTCGATCCACTAGGTATTATGATTTGTGAGTTTTCAATTTAATAAACATATGTTACAGATTAGTGGTATCGATGATAGTCTTTCACATAATAGGTGTTCTTAGATTACAATTTAGTGGCATCCATTGGAATCTTTCACATAGTAGATGTTCTTTGATTACAATTTAATGGTATTCATTAGAATCTTTCACACAATATGTGGTCTAAGATTATAATTTAATGTCATCGATGAGAGTCTCACAGATAATCAGTATTATGAATTTGCTAATTAGTTGTATCGATGAGAATCTTTCGCGGGTCCATCAAGTGCAGTTGGAAGTTGGCCTTTTTTAACCTCAACAAAGCTAATAACAGTCAAAAACAAAATCAAAATTAACCCCGCAACCACAAAATACCTACTGTGATAGAAGAACAAGAATGGGAACTGCTTCTTCCCTGTTAAAGATTGCAAGGATAATTTAGCCTCAGAAGTTGGAGTTGTAATTTTTGTAACCAAGTTACTGCTGAAAATTAGAAGAGTAATAATTACCCAAAAAGAGCTACATGGAAGATCTCTTTTGTGAGAACCTCTAAAAAAATAGGACTGATTTTCACTTTTTGAGTAATTTAGGATCATATCTTTAGTATAGAAAGAGGCAGAAAAAGTTTCTATGGTTATTGGAACAACTTGGTACTAAATTTTACCTCCTTAAATCAGATTAAATGAATTCCTTGAATCGCAGCAGATAAAAATTTGGAAAGTAAAGTGTCTGCTCCTCTATTTTCATTTAGAGCTAACAACAACAACAACTACATACCCAATGTAATCCCACAAAGTGGGATCTGAGGATTGTAAAGTGTAGGTAGACCTTACCTCAACCTACCTCAAAGATGTAAGGTAGAGAGATTGTTTTCAACAGACCCTCGTTTCAAGAAAAAGGCAAAAATTGGAAGTAGAAGAAACAACAAACAGTAACAAAACATGCTACAACAAAATAATACCATAGTCGAAATACAATAAAAAGCACATAAAAACACGAATAAAGAACAGACTATAAGAATAACACAACAACAACTACTATGAATCTATAACAATATTTGAAATTTAAAATTCAAACTAAAAACAAAAAAAAGGATTTTTTTTGCCAGTAATCCAAAAAATCAAAACAGAGTTATAGGTAGAAAGAGAAACAGATATCTACTCAGGCTCAAATCCTTTAACAGTCCCTTAAACTCTAGGATCAGAGTCTACCAAATCTGGAACATATCCCCTAAAACTTTGATCCAATAGGTATTGTGATTCGTGAGTATAAATTTAATGGTATCGATAAGAACCTTTTACACAATAGGTGCTTTCATGTTACAAATTAGCGGTACCGATGAGAGTCTTTTGCATAATAGGTGTTCTTAGATTACAGTTTAGTGGCATCGATTAAAGTCTTTAATTCAAGAAATCAAAACAGAGTTATAGGTAGAAAGAGAAACATATATCTGCTCAGGTTCAAATCCTTTAACAGCCCCTTAAACTCTAGGATCAGAGTCTACCAAATCTACAACATATCCCCTAAAACTTTGATCCTATAGGTATTGTGATTCGTGAGTTTACTATTTAATGGTTTCGATAAGAACCTTTCACACAATAAGTGTTCTCATGTTACAAATTAGCGGTATCAATGAGAGTCTTTTGCACAATAGGTGTTCTTAGATTACAGTTTAGTGGAATCGATTAGAGTCTTTCACACAATATGTATTCTAATCTTATAATTTAGTGGTATGGATGAAAACTTTTTCACATACTCGGTATTATGAATTTTCTATTTAGTTGTATAGATAAGAATCTTTCACGGGTCCATCAAGTGTAGTTGGAATTTGACCTTTATTAAGCTCAACAAAGCTATCAAACATTTAAAATAAAATCAAGATTAACCCAACTCCAAAATACCTTACGATCAATCAAGAATTTGCATTCCCCAAATAACCAAATTCCATGTTTAAAATTTCAACATTATTTTATAGTGTAATAAAAAATATGGATTAGTACTGTTATTGTTATTCTGCACATTTTCATTATGTGTTTTCCCCTTTTATTTACCTCATCTAATCTCGTATTACATGCCCACATTGACGATCTCTCAAATCTGGTGGAACCATAGTAGATTGGTAGTTACAAATGAATTAGATTTGAATAGATAAATGGAATACTGGGGAATTAATTATTCCAATACTAACTAGGTCACTTTTGATTCAAATTATGTAGCTATCAGAAAAGCATAACATACTAAGAGATCCGTTATCTTTGTTTGCTTTAACAAAAACCTGGGCAAATAAAGTTGAGTCAAGGAGACAACATTTCGCTGATGACTCAACCCTCTCTAAATCTTCCTTCGAGCAGCCAAATTCTGCTAAACAACATCCTCTTCTCCAAGGATATTGCTTGTATCAATTTGAAATAGGTCAGAAAATTATATTGATACTTTTTTAGAAAAATAAGTATATATATTGATATAATATTAACTCCATTTACGTGACAGGATCAACATCAAATACCAATGAACAATATGAAGAAAATTCAACAACGGCACAAACATTCATAAATTATTGTATGTTAAAATCTGTCCCAAAATTAGATTTTGTGCTGCAAAAAGATTTGAAAATAATGTGAAATCAAAACTTTTCCAAACTTATATAAGAACCTACAAAAATATGTTTGCCTTCACATCCCTTGGAGTAAATTACGATAAAAATTTAGTGAAAAGAAATAAAGGTATTTACACATTCTCTTTTGATATCAAAATTGTGAGAACACAATCTCATTTTCAGTTGGGGGTGCCTCCCTTGCTATGTTGCTCGGACTCTTCAAAAGTTTCAATGGGTGCGTGTCGGATATGCCAAAAGTAGTGCATTTTTGGAGAGTCCGACACGGGTGCGGCATCAAAAGTGAAGAGTCCGCGCAACTAAGCTCCCTTGTAGTCATTTTGTTGATTGTTTCTGCATATAGTGATTGTGCCCTTGTCGGGCGTACTTTTCTTTCTTTGTCATGGATTGGTTTGCCCTTGTCGGGATTTGATATTGTGGATGTTTCTGTTGATATTATGTTGGATTGGTCTATTTTAGTTTTTGATTTGTAGTTTATAGCTTCTTTGTTTTTTGTTTTGATAATAAGATTTGGATTGACGATGCCCAATGATGGATATGGTGACGACTTTCTTAAGGGTAAATCGTCGACTTCTGAGTGTTTGATTGTGGCAAAGTTTGAGTAGCCATTCCCGAATAGATGCATGAGGTTGCCTGATGATGGATTGGTTGACGTATTTCATGAGGGCAAAATCGTCATATATTTGGTAAGGTTTTGACTTGGTTGGAACTAAGAGCATAGTCATGCATGTGAATAGTGTTGAGCATACCTCTTCGTTTTTAAAAGGTTGAGCATGTTATGAATGATTTTTTGACAACTCTTACAACTTTTTTTGTGACTTTTGATTTGTTAGCGGTTAAAATATTCAATGCTACTTGTATCTTGATTGATTGCAGGTCATGTGTGGTGAGTTGTTGAATAATGCCTTGTGTCCGCTTTTGTCACCTAGAAGTTGCCGGTTGGTCTTGTAATGTTGGTCTTGATTGAGTTTGGTTGGAGAAATGATCTTAGGCTTTCTTTGATGTTCTTGAAGTCCACTTGGCCTAAAAATCCCACCTTTTGGACTAAATATAACCTTAGGTGTCCCCTTTGAGTATTGGCAACCACATCACAAGCCTTATCCTTTTTGAAAAAGTAACCCTCTTTTGAACCCTTCCCTCCTTGAACTTGAGATTGTGAAAGTTGAGGCTAAAGCCTAAGTTGGGGGTGTTATGAGAAATTCATTGAAGGGAAGCTTACCACACGAGGACATGAAATAAAAAAAGAACAAAAAAAGAAGAGAGAAATTGAGGGATGGATGGATGGAAAGACTTAAGAAAGAAAATGAGTAAATGAGACTTGAATCCTCCAAAAGTTGAAAATGGTTGCATGTTGGACATCTAGAGTGGAAATAAGAAAAGGAAAATGAAAAATAGTGTGGAATGTGCATGGGTTTGAAAAGTGAAGAAAAGTGGATAAAGTTGGAAATAATGAATTGTTGTGTAGTGTTGAAGGACGGTGTAGTCACTTGCACCTAAATGATATCCTAACCGTCCCTAAGCTTATATTATAAGCTTAACAAAGTTCTTTGAGATTTCTAACCAAATGGAGTTGAGTCAATGTTGATTGAAAATATGGGCAAGCCTATGGTGTGGCATTTGTGTGTATGAGATGATTCTTTGTGAGTGTGAGTGTTGCATCTTTGTCCCTTGTCTTGTTTATATGTGTGTGTGGTTTAGGGACACTTCTTTCTCGTAAGGGCATGTAAGTTGAAAGAGTGGTGATTTTGAAAAGTCCTAATTGAGTCAAGTGATCATGTGAAAGAGTTAATGAGTTGAGTCATTTCTTAAGTTTGAGTTGTTGTCACTTAGATGATTCTTGGTTTTTGAAAATGTTTCATGAGAATGAGAGGATTTTTGTTGTGAAAATTTTACATGTGGACTATTCGTCAGTACCAACCGAAGCCATTACCTTTGTGCTTAATTGAAAAAGGGAAACTGATTTGTGGTGTGTTTTGAAATAAGAGCCTCTTGTGTTCGACCTCGACTCTTAGTTGGCTATTTTTTGGACCCACAAGAACATACAATTTAACATAAGTTGCACGAAACAGAAAAGTTCTCAAATAGCATAAAAAAATTAGAGTTAAGGGTTCAAAAACCATAGTACTTTGTGGTTTTCGAGTTCATTGGAGTCCTAACCCTGGTGGTGGTTCGTCTTCGTAGTCAAGCTCGTTGTTCCCAGCCGCTGCTCCAGGAAAGGTAAATTTTATCATCTTATTTAAATCCTTGTATAACCTCGTTGGGTTGATTAATTCGATGTACTCTTAGCTAGTTAGTCTGGTTTCTTTCTTGTTGAACAATTCATTTTTTTTAAAACAGCTTGATTTTGTTTTTAGCATGTTAATCTCTGTTTTGATTAGTTTTATCTCTATGTTGGTGTTTAAATAGGTGATATTGGTGTGATGTTGTGAATTGCTCGTATATGTGTTGTTGTGGGTTAAGTTCGGTCGTTGTGTTAAATGGTCGAGTCAAAAAATTTCCTTTAATGCTTGTTTTTCTATTTATTGTCTAAGATGTGATTCATTGTTTAAGGTGTTTTGTAGAACAAATTTCAAGTTAATTATTAGTTTATACTTATTGTTCTTTGCTCTTTTTTTGGTTCAAGTGTTTTCAATATAGTTTCAATATGTTCTAGTTTGTTTCTTTGCCTCTTGAATATAGAATACAATTTATGTGTTTGATTGCCCACTGATTTCGCCTCAGTTTTTACTCAGTTATTTAGCTTAGTTCAAAACCATATAATTTAGATTTGTATCTCATGAATCAGCTATATGTTTGAAGGTCAGAGAGGTTTAGAGTAAGCGCTCAATCGTAGAATTACCAATATGAAACGTGTTGCCTCCTTTTTAATGACAGTACTATTGTTAATGCTTGCATGTCCTTTATTTATTCATTTTTCCTCTTTTAGTCAAAGTTATGTCACTTGAGAGCTGCCAATGACTCCAAAAGTTAATTGCTTACAAGGAAGAGCCATCAGAAATGGGAGGGTTAGAGCTGAAATTCTAATGATCAATCTATTTATCCCCACTCTATTCAGCTCCTTTTCTCTGCTAGTTTTAGGAATCCTGCCTTTTTCCTTTAGAAATTATAGAACTGATGAAGAATCTGTCATATTTTTGCAACTCCGAAATATTTTTTCGGTGTATTCACAGATAAATCATTCTTAAAGGGCTTGAGAGAGTCATTCGCCTTACAATTTTGCCAAAGCGAAACTATGTGGGTCTTCCTTGCTTGTTTGTTCTCCGTATATGACGAAGTTTTGACACTTCTATCATTTATACTGGTTTCTCTACATTATGTTTTACTCCGTTGGAATATTCTTTTCATGTGATTCATTGGTTTCATTTAAAATTTTATTTCAGCCAACTAGTATGGCAAGGAATTCATTTCGTGATAGGCGAGAAGGATATTCTGATAAAGCTGTTGTTATAAGGTTCTTTCTCCACACTCTTACTTGATGATTTGTTCTTGTAGCAAGTTGTGTTTGGTTTTGATTTTGTGCTTGTTTATGTAGAGATGTTATCTTGCTTGTAATAGTTCCTGAAGACTGTGTTACATGAATTTGAAAAGCAGTTTCACTGATTGTGAATGATGCACATTTTGTTTAGATTAAGTTAATAATTTGTAGTCACTTTGGAGTTCAAATGTGAAATGTTTGTTTCGTGTTCTATTGATATGTTATTTAATTAATGTGGCTCTAGATTTTTATCATCGAAGAAAATAGAACCTCCAAAACATTATTAGTATAACCCAAGGACAGTTTACTTCATTGTTCAATCAGTAATCTCAATCCAACATCATTTATTGGATACTGACATATCTTATGTATCACTTCCAGTACCCTGAACTAGAAGCATCTGGAATGCTTTCATTGATGCCGACTTCTTGCTAGCCTTTTTCTCAATTCCTCTTTTCTTGTTTTGTTGTTGAGTACAACTGCCAAGAGTTGAAAATTATGATCTATGGAGCAGGTCATTGCTAATTGCTTTGCTCAGAAAAGGGAAGCTAGGTTTTGTGCTTCCAAAAGGGAGTCACAGAGATGATCACCAGACCATCTCAAGGTACGAATTCTGTCTCTATCTATTATTCGAGGTTGAATGAGTTGTGGGATAAATATGATATGATTGTGCGTGCACCGAGTTGTGGTTGTGATAAGTCAAAAGACTATATTGACCATCTCTGGAACATAGATTATTGCAGTTTCTGGCTGGTTTAAACGATTCATATGATCACACTAGGCGACAAATTTTGCTCAAAACAAATTCCAACCGCGAATCAAGCGTATGCAATGGTTACTCTTCTAAAGGTGTTTTGGTGTTGTTAAATTTTCTTTCCTTTAGTATGGGGTCTGCTTATCTAAATCGATTAGTGATATATTTGAGGTAGCCTCTGTTTGCTTATCTAAATCGATTAGTGCTTATCTAAAAAAAATTATGGCGGAGGGAACTAGAGCTTCATGCTTGTCTCTTTTATTTATACGGGTCATATATGCTTTAATTCAACCAAAGAATTTAAAAATAATGTAGAGGAGATAGTAGCTATTAACAAGACATTACGTGGTAGTAACTTATATAAATAGTTGATTCGTCACTACAACTTTTCTTCAAAAAATCCATATAAAATTTAAATGATGGTATTCTTAGAATTGTACATTTAAGAGTAGATACTGATAAACAAGCTCTAAAGTCATATTGGCGAGAGAGCTAGAAATATATAAAGAGGCTAGTGGTAAAATGGATTGATAAAACTCGCAAAGTCGATATGCAAACTATATAGACAAAATAAGTGAAGCCAACATGATGTAGGATTGTTGTATCTATACCGTTTCATATGATCTATAATGCAAAAGAATGGGCCTAGTGCTTGATTTGGTTATCTTGAAAAACTAGGATTGGTGAAGTTGGTATCTCTTTTATCGATGTAACTTTGTTGTCAATTAGGTTATTAGAATATTGATTGTCATCCTATTTTGTACAAGCACTAGATACCACTAATTTAGATGAGGTTGCTTTTGTGATTAAACCATGAACAAAGCTAGTTTGGCTGGAAAGTCCAACCAACCCTCATCAACAAATTTAAATGATGGTATTCTTAGAATGGTACATTTAAGAGTAGATACTGATAAACAAGCTCTAAAGTCATATTGGCGAGAGGGCTAGAAATATATAAGTAACTTTGTGGACTGTTTCATAGTTAAAATTGTATTTTTGGCTCGCCATACCCTTCAAAATGACATTTCTTTAATTTGAGTCGTCATACCATTCAAAATGATATTTTCTTAAACTTGGGTAGTCATACCCTTCCCCCATTTTTTCTAATAAATAAATAGTAATAGATTGATCTTGAAAAGAGAATGATCTTTTCGTCACATAATGTTGTCTCTTCTGATTTATTACAGAAAATTTCCAAGGTGGCTTATGCACATGGGGCTTTTGTGGTGGTAGATAACAAGATTATGTCCTAGTATTGTCCCATCCTTTGGAGCTCGGAGCAAGTATTTTGCAAATACTTTTTGTTCCGCTAACTAGAATACTCTCATATATCATGCATCGGATGTTAGCTTACTTGTCCATGGTTTTGTAGATATTGTGATGCATTCAGCTACTAAGTTCATATCCAGTCATAGTGATTTCATGGCTGGTGTACTTGTCTTCAGAGGAGAAAGGTTTTTCCCTCTATTTCGTATACGGTTCATAATTTGATTTATTGTTATCTTATAGGTTTTTCCTCTATCTTCCATACGATTCATAATTTGATTTATTGTTATCTTATGTTGTATATTCTTAGATTTCTTGGGTCTTTTTTGGTGGCCTAAACCAACAATCACATTAGGAGCTTGAATGTAGTGAAAAACATGAGTTTGTAAGTAGACTCATTGTTGGTTTCTCTAGCAATGAATCACTTACCTAACTCATAGTGAAACTCTAGAACTGCTCAACCATAAGTAGCAAATATTGATATCAAGCTTCCTTTTCCTCTTTCAATTTCTTTAAAACTAAGATTCCTATTTTCTTTGGACTAGATTAAAGGACGTAAAAGATGATAGTCTCGCAACTCCTAGAATTCTTTCCTTTGAATAAGGGCGCCTTCACTGAGGCCCAAGAATGAGCCTTCAAAAAATCTTAGTATACTTACTTAGGGTTGTATGCAAGTCAAAAATTGATCCCTTCCATATGGCTTAAGGTGTGTACAAGAAGTGACACCAAAATTCCTTTCTGGACCCTACAATGCATAAATTTGTGCAATACTTCGTGACACTGAAATTCGTTTTTGGAATGAACTGATAGACCTTATAATTGACTAAGAAGTTAAAGAATTCTTTTTGTTGTTATTGATACTTGATAAAGTTAATTAAAGTTTAAGAAATCAATTCATTGACAAGTCTATATCTGAAAATCTTTAGTTAGTTATGTAAAGCCTATTGAACGTAAATGATGTCTGATGCCTTGTTTTTCTTTGAACATCTCAAGTGTCCTTTTGACAATTTGCTTATAACTTTTCCTACTTAACCACCTTGGCGAAGGAGGTGTACATCCTACAAATTGCTGAAGGTTCAGGGTTAGCGTCATTCGATTGTTGGCTTTGTTTGAGAGGAATCAAAACAATTGCTCTTTGCATTGAAAAATAACAAGTTTAATTTTATTTGTTTTTTTTTGGTTAAATTAGTTGTCTCACCACTCGTTCTAGAAAGATATATGCTTATTTGCGCCTTTGTTAATCTATTATTCTTGACCCTATAGATTTTCATGATTATGGCATGGATACCCCTACATCTTCATCTTTATATTGTGCAGAGAAGTTAGGGTGGTTTGTAAAATTCTGACACATCACAGTGTTCTAACTAAATAATTTCAATATTTTGCAGAAGAATGCACAAAAAATCGTTGAATATTATCTACAGATCAATTAGGCAAGTCTTCCTGGGAGGTCTTTGCATTTCTCTCTGGTATTTAAACAAGTCATTTTTTTGGGAATTTGAACTAAGGATCTATGGTTGTTGGTATCTTGTCACCATGAAGCTCTCCCTTGTAACTTACTATTTAAATGTTGATCAATTTGTAGGCTTTGAGTGCAAGATTGGTGCTTACAAGTTGATTGCTTTTTAACTTCTTCCTTTTATTTCTATTTTTATTTTTCGTTTTAGTGTATGTTATACTTTTATTATTTTAAATTCTTTTTAATTTTAATATTCCAATATTTTTTCTTATTTTATATTATTTATCATTTTCAACCTTTACTTCATGTGATTTCATACAATTTTTTATATTATCTAAAATAAAATTAATTAGTATAATTTTGTTAGTATTCTAATTTTAAATTAAAGTAGAATTCATTATTGAATAAAGTTATAGACTGGTGTTTTCCTTTTCTTTTAAATCATATTTATGTATGCTATGCTAAAATTTAGCATAAGAGTATTATGTTAAATTTTTTGTTTTGAATTAAGGAATTTGTGTTATATTTTCAATTTCATTTGTTTTAAGAGTATTGACTCGATTTTTTACATTGCAGGCTATTTTTTTAAGTTGGACAATGACCCCCTAATCTATTACCGGATTTTCAACTACACTTATACTTCACGGGGGTTCTATTACCCCTCTGAGCCATTTTAAAGTGAAATTACTTCCTCCCTAAAATGTCAATACAAGACATGTTTCTTGTGGTGAAATACATGCACTTGACACGTGGATATCACCATATAATAATATTTTTTTAAAAAAATTATCATCTTTCCTCCTTTCTTCCCAAATCATTTCTTCAATCCTAAATATAAATAAACACCATTTTTTACCTCAATAAGTTTTATACCTCTAATAATTTATAAGAACGGAAATCAAGGTCGTCTTTTCATCCACTTCGAATTTATGAGACCTAGAAGATAACAATCCTAATTAAATCTTTCATTCAATCAATTCAACAGTTTTTTCATTTTTTTAAATATTTGTTCCATTTTTGCACACCCCATAATATAGAAAATGATTTGTTATTCTCATGAATGAGCTAAGCTTGGTTTTTGAAAAAGTCAAAAAAAATTTGCAGAAGGACTATTTTTAAATAATGGGATGTTTTCTTTTTTCTTCTGGGAAAATAAGGGGGGTATGGAATTTGAAGGAAATGTGAGCTATATCATGTCGGTGACTTAGTAAAAGAAGGTCAATTTGAGACGAATTTGTAATACCACTTTGAGAAACCTCTCTCTCTTCCTCATTTTTTCTCCTTCTAAAATTTTACAATTAATTACTAATTTGAGTTTTTTTATTTTGATTTTTTATGGATTTTAGGAGAAAATGTAGGATCCTTTTTTAAAAAAATGTAGAAGAAATTGCATTGTTTCAGTTCCTTCTAATAAGTTTGAAAATATGCATCTAAAAATACAATTAGTTCACTTTGATTTTGTTACTATTGAGTCCATGATGGTAAAAATCAATTAATCGATATTTAAAGAAAATTAATTTGTTAGATATATTCTAAATAAATCTATTGAAAAATTATTTATTCATAAAATGCATTTGTTGTTGATAGTTTTTATACCAAACATCCATTAATAAAGCTTCAACAATGATAATGGTGAAAAAATTATAATTGTACAGATAAATAAGAAGAAAGAGAAAATAAAAGAAAAAAACGGAAATTAAAAAGAATAGACAACTCATTCTCTCAAAGAGAGTGAAATATATATACTTAAGGGGTTATTTATTCCATTTTAAAGTAGTTTAGGAGGTAATAGGACTCTCGTGAAGAATAGATGTGTAGTTTAAAATTCGGTAATAGGCTAGGATTTGACCATTTTCTCTATTAATCTTTTTGTAAAAACATGCATTTCAAGATGTTCATAGAACTTTTGTACTTTCAATTTTTATGAATAATTTCAATTAAAATATACTAAATTGAAAAGTATAAATTAATTGTTTTTATAATATTAGTTAAGAACAAATGTTTATTAATTAATATATTTTAAAACGACAATATATATCTTAAATATTCAATTAAGTATCATTTATAAAGGCCTTAATCTATCTAATATAAATTTTTAATTTTAAAATTCAATATAACCTTATGATTTACACTAGTGCAACCAAACAGTACACTGGTATTTTTAATTTCAAAAATTCAATTTAACTTCATAATACCTTATTTGGTGATTTATTTTTTTGCGTGAATATTTTTCTCCCATCTAACAAATATATCATATATTCATAAAACAACATATATTCGTAATCCTGTAATTCATTATAACTTATTTAGTAATAAATCTTTGTTGTGTGAAATGTTTTTTCCACCCAACAACTATCATCCTAATATCATTAATTGACACATTCATTGTCATGTGAGTCATAATAAATTATCCGACGACAAATTTTTGTCGTGTATATATTTTACTCACACAAAAATATAATCACGTGACTTATGATAGATTATCTAACAATTGTTCTTTTTCGTGACAGTATTTTTTTTCCACTTGACAAGTATTACCCCACCTCATTAAACGACATATCATTATCACATTATTCGAAATTTCCTAATTGTTAACATGTTTTTTCTCTTGTGAGGAACCTATCACAATTTTTCATTTTCATTGACCAATACGTTCATTTCTACGTGACTTATGCTAAATTATCTAGTGATTAATTTTTTTCGTGTGAATACTTTCTTTCCACTTGTCAAATATTATCCCTATTACTAAAGGACATATGATACGATTCTCACAAGAGAAACGCTGATAAAATACAGAAACTGAAAAGACGAAAAGTAAAGGATAAATAATTAGACACACAAGAGGAAATCAAAGGCAACCTATGGGTATATTAAACCCAAAGACCTCAATCGATTAATCCTACAATAGAACCTAACTCTTACAACGACCTCAAGGGAATCGATATCCCGAGCAACCAACGTTTCTAACAAAAACGCAACAAAAGCTTACCAAACTCTCAACACTCAAACACAAGTTTTCAGTTTTCAACATTCAAAATAATCTACCCTAAAGGCCTATTTATAGTTTAGGCTATTACATCATAAAAAGGCCCAAAAGTGACCCGGAAGTAATAAAGGGTGAGCCAAGTCGGGCTCACCTAGTGGACTCGACGGTGCACCGACCTGGTCGGCGAGTTTCTCTGCGTTGGCCTCAGCTCTAGCCACATTCTGGAACTTTAGGCGAGCTGGGACCATCGCCTAGTTCCTTGGGCGATGCGCAAAGTGGGTCCTGCTTTCCAAAAGGACCCCATGCTATCTTCAAGGTCTGAAATCCCTTGTTTGCCATCAATACCATCTCGAGCACCTCCATCTTCATGAATAACCCTTGCATCCTTTGAAGGTCTTGAGCTTGGTTTCTAGTAAATGGCCTTGATGAGATCCGTATCACATCATTATCTTCTTCATGAAAAGAACTTGTCCTTAAATTTGACGGATCATCAGCCTCCATAGTTGGGAAAGGGGATAAGTCGCACACATTGAGAGTGTTGTGCACTTGATATTCAGGAGGAAGGGCAACCTTGTAGGCGTTGTCGTTGAGCCGCTCAATCACTAGAAATGGTCCATCGCCTCTTGGCATGAGCTTCGTCTTACGATGGGTGAGGAATCGCTCCTTGCGAAAGTGTACCCACACCCAATCACTCGGTTCAAACACAATCCTCTTACGACCCTTGTTATCCCTTTTGGCTACATCTTGGTTCTTCTTCTCTAAGTGCAGCTGCACCTTTTCATGAAGCTTCTTCATGGCTTCAGCTCGCTTACTCCCATCTAAGATTAACACAACATCTTGAGACAGAGGAGTGAGATCTAAAAGGGTTAGGGGATTAAAACCATAAGCCACTTCAAATGGAGTCATGCCAATAGTACTATGAATAACTCAATTAAATGCAAACTCAACTAAAGGCAATTGTTCCTCCCACGAGGCCAACTTTTCATGCACGAAGCATAGAACCCAAGGTTTTATTCACAACTTCAGTTTGGCCATCGGTTTGTGGGTGATAAGAAGTTAAGAACAACAACTTAGTACCAAGCCTATCCCACATTTCCTTACAAAAGTGACTAAGGAATTTTGGATCCCATCACTTACAATTGTTTGAGGAATTCCATGCAATTTAACAATATGCTCAACAAACAAAGATGCTACATTGGAAGCATCATCACATTTATGACATGGAATGAAATGAGCCATCTTTGAAAATCGATCAACAACAATAAAAATGTTATCTCTACCTTGTTTGGTCCATGGCAAACCCAAATCAAAGTCCATAGAAATATCAAGCCAAGGTATTTGAGGGTGGGGAGTGGAGTGTATAAACCATGAGGAAGGAGGCGTGACTTAGCACGTCGACATTCAACACATTGACCACAAATTCGAACATCTTTATGCATTTTAGGCGAATAGAATTGTTCCTCTAGAATTCCCCTAGTTTTCTCAATACCAAAATGACCCATTAAACCCCCATTGTGTGCCTCCCTCACAAATAGTTCTCTCCAAGAGCTCATAGGCACACAAAGTCTCTTGCCTTTGAACAAGAAACCATCAAACATGGAATAGGGAGTAGAAGACCCCTCATCCACCTTTCCCTCTCCCATTCCTCTCAATCTTTGAAGATTTGAGCAAACACGGGATCATTGGGATACAATGCCTTCAAACATTCAAAGCCAATCAATTTGGAAGATGAAGTATTTATCAACATATGTTTCCTAGACAAGGCATTGGCCACCACATTTTCCTTTCCCTTTTTGTATTGGATTACATAAGGGAAAGTTTCAAGGAATTCAATCCATTTGGCGTGCCTTTTGTTCAACTTTCCTTGTGCCCGAATATGCTTTAGGGACTCATGGTCAGTGACAAATTCCTTGGGCCACAAGTAGTGTTGCAAATTACCCAAGACCTTAATCAAGGCATACAATTCAAGATCATAAGTGGAATAATTCAAAGTAGCACCTTTTAGCTTTTCACTAAAGTAAGCAATAGGTTTTTGGTCTTTCATTAAGACGGCTACAATGCCTACCTTACTAGCATCACATTCCACTTCAAATATTTTATCAAAATCAGGTAATTGCAACAAAGTAGCGGAACTAAGCATAGATTATAAAGCCTCAAAAGCCTTGGCTTGTTCCTCTCCCCACTTAAAAGGTTTATCCTTTCGGATTACCTCTGTCAAGGGGGTTGCTATGGTACTAAAACCTTTGACAAATCATCTATAAAAACTAGCCAATCCATGAAAGCTCCTAACATCGCTTATGGATTTAGGAATTGGCCAATTCTTAATAGCCTCGATTTTAGACTCATCAACTTCAAACCCTCTGGAACTCACAACAAAACCTAAGAAGACAACTTCATCAACATAAAATGAACATTTATCAAGATTAGCATAAAGTTATTCCTTCCTAAGTACATCAAACACACATCTTAAATGTTCAACATGATCATGCATGGTCTTGCTATAAATCAAGATATCACCAAAATAGACAACCACAAATTTCCCTATAAAGGGTTTCATCACATGATTCATGAGACGCATAAAGGTACTAAGAGCATTAGTGAGACCAAAGGACCAAGCATTCATATAAACCAAACTTAGTCTTGAATGTGGTTTTCCATTCATCACCGGGGTTCATCCGAATTTGATGATAACCACTCCTAAGATCAATTTTTGAAAACACATAAGAGTCATTCAATTCATCAAGCATATCATCTAACCTAGGAATAGGATGACGATACTTTATCATAATTTTGTTGATGGCCCGACAGTCAACACACATGCGCCATGTTCCATCTTTCTTTGGAACCAATAAAACTGGCACGACACATGGACTCATGCTCTCCTTCACATAACCTTTGTTGAGGAGTTCCTCAACTTGCCTTTGTAGCTCTTTGGTGTCCTCCGGATTGCTTCGATAAGCCGGCTTGTTTGGCAATTATGATCTCAGCACAAACTCAATTTTGTGCTCAATTCCCCAAAGAGGGGGCAATCCACTTGGAAGCTCCTTTGGGAAGACATCCTCATAATCCTACAAAAGGAAGGAAATATAATTTGGAAGGGAAAATGAGATTGGCTAGTTTGTAGTACATGATCCCTATGGGTGATAAGGATCAAAGAACTTTCGGACTCAATTTCCTCCCTTATCTCTTTGTAATTAGCCAACAACACTTGGGCTTTCCCTTTCAACTTCCTCATCTCCTCCTCTTCTTGGCTCTCGACCTCCACATGTTCCTCTTCACACTTCTTTTTTTCCCTTGACTCACTCATCATTTGATATATATCATTGACTTGAGAGGGGGACATAGGATGAAGAACATATTTATGATCATTCAACACAAGTGAATACTTGTTGGTTCTCCCATCATGTTTGGTTGAACGATCATGTTGCCAAGGTCTCCCGAGTAGTGCATGACAAGCTTGCATTGGGACCACATCACATAGAACCTCATCTTGATACTTCCTAATCTTAACTTGATCATCACTTGTCGATGAACCCTCAATTCTCCACTCACTCAACCATTGAAGTTTGTAAGGTGTAGTATGCTTAGTGCTAGGAAGTTTTAAGAATTCCACTAATGCAGTACTAGCAACATTTGCATAACTCCCGCTATTAATGATTAAGGAACACACATTATCCTTGATGAAGCATTTGGAGTGAAATAGATTCTCTCTTTGGCTCGGATCATCCAAGGCCGTACTAATCATTGCTCGCCTCACCACATATAGAGGAGCGACACTCTCTCCTTCTTTGACACAAAGGTTTTATTCCTCATCTTCCCCATCTTCAAACTCATCCTCTTCTTGAGGACCTTCTTCACATTAACATGTTGGTTCCTCCTCAGCACTAAGAAAGATTTCACCTCCTTGCATTAGAGCATTCAATCGATTTGGACACTCACGCATAATATGACCCATCCTCTACATTTGTGACATTGAATTCCATTAGGCAATTTGGTTGGGTCAATGGTACCCTTTTCTCTTGGCAGGTACTTTGGAGTGTTCCATTCGAAGGGCTTCTTCTCATAAGTCTTCTTGAGATCCGCACTCTTGCCCCAACTCGATGATGTCGGAACTATCCCATTGTTCTTGCTCTAAGAATTAAAAGACGAAGTCTTATACTTACCCACATTTTCCTCTTTATATTCAAGTTCTATCTCATGGGCTGCCTCAAAGACATCATTCAAAGTAGCAAACCTATGAATGGTCATCTTTGAAGAAATCTTTTTGTTCAACCCTACCTTGAAGCGAATCATGCATGCTCTTCAATCTCTCGATATTCTAGCTTCATGACTATGTTATGGAACTCATCATGATAGGCTCCAACACTTTTACTTCCTTTCCTCAAGTTATACAATTTGGCAAGTAATCCTTGGCGGTATCTCTCTGGCACATACTTAGCTCTCATCAATCTTTTCAACTCGGGCCATGGTGAAGGATGACCTTCTTGAACAACTAAGTGATACCTCTTCATGTATTCCCACCACGTGACATCATACCCTTCAAATTGGGCGATAGCATAGCAACTACTTCAGACCTTCGTCAATTCATTGACATTGAAAATTTGGTCACATTGCGACTCCCATTCTAAGTAAGCATCGGGATTGCATTCCTCTTTGAATGTTGGAAGACTCATTTTGATAGAGTTGATGCCAACATCTCAGCCTCCATGGCCACCTGGGTCATTGTAATGGTAACCCTTTTGATGCCCTTCTTGATAGCGGTTACCGTGTTCTTCTCTAGCTTCTTGACCAACTTCATGATTGCCATTGACTTCCCAATGATTTCCACCTTGAGGGTGGTTCCCATGTTGTCTCCTATGAAATGGCATTGGACCCAATCTACCTCTTAGTCCTCCTTGCAAGACTTGACCTCTTCGTTGATTTCTTGGTGACTCATTCCATGGCGCTTCTTCACCTTCACCTTCATAACCTCCTTGATCTTCATCATTCCTCACCTCATTCACGAGATTTTGTTAGGGTTGTGGTCTTTGGTAGGGAATATTTTGGTTAAGTGGTGTTTGGTAAGGATGGCTTTGATTTGGTGAAGCTTCTTGACTAAGCGGAAAATGGAACGGTCGATTGGAACTTTGGCTATTTGAACCCAATTGATTGAAAGTTGGGTGCAAAGCTTGGTGGAGGGTTCCCGGTGTGAGAGTAGGAGAATGAGTGTGTTCGTGCCCACTTGTACAAGCACAAAAGAAGCTTGTGGTGTAGAGTCATTGGAATTGACTCGACCTTCCACAGTAGCAAGCCTATTGTCCATCCTTGCTATTCACCTCTCACATTGTTCAACACGTCTAACAAAGTTGCCAAAGTAATTTCTCCGATAGGTGCTTGAATTTCTCCTCATGCCTCCATTGTACCTGCAATAAGACAACTCACAAGCAGCAAACAACGTTAGGTTAGTAAAGAACTCGCAAACACTTTTGTTTACACACCTTTAATTGCCTCTCAATTGGTGCGGCTAATGTTGACAGTTTGTTTGTACTAGGTCGATCACAAGATATTCATTGCTACTCTTGATTAGAATGGATTCTAGTGTTAAGAAGAACAGACGACTCGATTAAACAAATGGACTTGGATCATGAATTAACTACGAAATAAAAACGAGAAAAGCACAAAAGAAAAGGCACAAACAAAGAAGTGAATTCAAGAACCAATAGTCAACAAGTAGAGTAATTACGAGTTGAAAATCGGTTTAGGATTCTTGAGAACGTTTGAGAATCAAAAGAACGAAACTAAGAAGTTAGAACCTGAGATTAGAATTAACTTGAGTTTCTGATCGCCGAAGGACCAGTTTTCTTCGCCTAAGTTGAAGTTCAGATCACCAACTTAAAGATGGACTCGCCAAACTCTGCAAACGGACAAGGCAACTCGGCGATAGGGCTGGCAGCTCGGCGATGCGCCGAATGGACTCGACGGCCAAAGCTTGATCTAGCCGAAAGTTCCGATAGCTCCCTCAAATTGGCTGCCAATTCGGCGACCAACCTACCCAAAGGGCGAGGCGCCGAATGGACTAGGCGAGCTAAGTCGTGGTTCGCCCAATGGTCCAAAAGTTTCACCAGTAAAATTCAAAAATGGAACTCATATGGTCCCCCCCCCCCCCTGCACTTGTCCTTTAGTATTTACCCTTTTAGGTAAATTCCCTCTTTAATAAACACTTTTACTCTTTCTATTTCTTCCCTTTTTGAATCAAACACTTTCTTTTCAAAGATTCCCTTCCTTGAAGGTTTGAATGTTATTCAAGAACTTTAAGAACAAGATGAACACCCAAAATAAAACCTTTAAAATTTTTGTCTCGAAATTTCACAAAAATTTAGGTGAAGGCTCTCCTTGATATGGGAACAACACCCAATACTTTTTAACCTTCAATTCAAAACCAAAACCTTCAAATTTCAAAACTCACTTTGTCTTCTTCAAGCTTCTTCAAGTCTTCAATGGTGGATTCTTCAATAAGGCACCAAACTCCTTCCAATCTCAGCCTAAGACTCGATTATAGTTGGAGAACACTATTCCAACCTTAGAAACTCAAACAAGACTCAATCTAAGAAAACCATTTCAGCAAATTCTCAGAAACGAAAATTGACAGTTTTTTTTGTAACAAAACCCCAAGACTAGAATCGTAGGAACGAATCTAGACTCAGCTCTGATACCAAATGATACGATTCTTACAAGAGAAACGATGATAAAATGCGGAAATCAAAAAGACGAAAAGTAAAGGATAAATAATTAGACACACAAGAGGAAATTAAAGACAACCTATGGGTATATTAACCCTAAAGACCTCAATCGATTAATCCAACAATAGCACCTAACTCTTACGACGACTTCAAGGGAATCGATATCCCGAGCAACCGACGTTTCAACAAAAGGCAACAAAAGCTTACCAAGCTCTCAACACTCAGACATGAATTTTCAGTTTTCAACATTCAAAATAATCTACCCTAAAATGAACCCTAAAGGTCTATTTATAGTTTTAGGCTATTACATCATAAAAGGGCCCAAAAGTGACCCGGAAGTGATAAAGGGTGAGCCAAGTCGGGCTCGCCTAGTGGACTCGGTGGTGCGCCGACCTGGTCGGCGAGTTTCTATGTGTTGGCCTCAGCTCTAGCCATATTCAAGAACTTTAGGTGAGCTGGGACCATTGCCTAGTTCCTTGGGCGATGCGCCAAGTGAATCCTGCTCGCCAAAAGGACCCCATGCTATCTTCAAGGTCTGAAATCCCTTGTTTGCCATCAATACCATCTCGAGCACCTCCATCTTCATGAATAACCCTTGCATCCTTTGAAGGTCTTGAGCTTGGCTTCTAGTAAATGGCCTTGATGAGATCTGTATCGCATCATTGACATATCATGACCACGTTATTTGTGATGGCCTAACTGTCAAATATTTTCTCTTGTGTGTATCCCCCTATTAGTTTTTTTTTCATGTTCATTTATCAATATGTTCATTTCCATGTGACAACTTACCTGACAAAGAATATTTTTTTTATACTTGTCAAATATCACTACTATAATAACACAACAAATTCACAGTCACACTGATCCTTTTCCGTTATAATAAAATCATAGTGGACAAAATTATATATGTTGGGATAATATTATTAAATAATCGTCTTACTTGTTGAATTGTTTTCAAATTTTTGCATTTTTTACGTAGTTTATATAGTTTTTTTTTATTTGTTGGCACAAATTTTGCACATTTATGTGCATATTTTTTTGTTTTAGTGATTTAATTAATAATTTATTTTTAATTTTTGTGTACAGTTATATTTAGATAATTAAAGTAAAAGGAAAGAACTATAAGTTACTGTTGAATTTTGTAATAGTATAAATAAAAATGAATGTTTTTTTATTTATCGTTTGTGTTTTTGTTTTTTGGATAATACATACTTTTTATATGATAAATTTATCAAAGAAAATATCACTAAAGGTTATGTGTAACGACCCTCTTAGTCGTTTTATGAATTTTAATAATTATTTTTATATTAACCTTTTTAGTAGCTTTTATAAATAATCTATAACTTGTAAGAATGAGTGACATGATTTTCAGCTTTAATAAAGGATTATTTTGTTGCTAATAATAATGAAAAAAGAAAAAAAATAGAAAAAAGAAAAAAAAATAAAATAAGGGCAAGAAGCCCTGAACTTAATTTGAAAGTCAGCATAGTTGACGAAACAGTGGAAAAAGACTTACGAGAGAGGTAGAGGAAAGCATCACACGCTTCAGGTAAAACCTCAAGCTTATTTTTTATTCTGCCTAATAGTTGTTTGGAAAGTGGCTTCCTAAAATCCTAGGGTAACCTAGGGTAGACAGTAGTAGTGGGTAATTATGGTATAATTGTTGGAAAGGAAATTGAGCGTTAATGATTATGTAATGATGACAAGACTTTGGATAAATTAGATGATGAGAGGTTATGAATTATAAATGTCTACAGTGATTTTCGTCTTAAGTTTGTTTCTTTTCTCTTGCGTGATTTCTGGTGGCTGCCACTGGTTTCATAATCAGTGGCTTCAATTTTGAGTAATTTAATTTTGTTATCATATTCTGATTCAAGTGTTTAAATATTAAAATAAGTAATTAAATATTGGATGTATTATATTGTATGAAAACTATTAGGATTGTATTATTGGGAGAAATTAAGACTTAACCCTAAACTTGAAACTTAGGATCTTGATTATAAATTTGGGGTGAGTTATTGGGTCTAGACTAGACACATAATTATATGGGTGTTGTATGTTTTGAAATCTTATTGTGGTCATTTATTTGAATAGATAATTGGTTACTATTTTGGTGAGATCAAGGAGCTCAAATTGGTTGATTAGCTACTAATACTAGTCTTATAACTTATTTTATTGTAGATTAGTAATCTGAAGAGAATGAGTTTAAGTCATACTTTTTGAGTGCATAGTAAAATATGCAAGGCTATTTGATTTCATATTCCTTGGCATGAAATCTGATACTTGCGATTAATATCAATAAAGTGAATTTCCTAATCTTTATTCCTAATAAAGGAAACATAGTGACAGTGTATGATCTACAATATGGATAACAATATTTTCCCCTCTCCTTAGCGTGTCAAATTACTTCATTATATGTTCATTTCTCTACATTTGTGTAATTATCCTCCTCCTATGTGCTAGTATAGAAATGGTATTTGCTAAAGCAAGCTGGGTGAATGCTCCTCTTAGCCAATTGAAGTCAATTGTGTCATTTCAACTCATAAGTAATGCATTAATGTTACATAGCTCCTTATGCCATTGTCACTGTCTAAATTATTATGCTCATGTCTTCTACTACTTGTCCGTGATTCCGAAGCTCAATATGGACTATGACCATTAAAACAACAATCTCAAAGATTGAAGAAACTAAGTGAAGCAATCTGTATAATCATGGGTGGCAGCCCAGGGGCAAATGCCTAGCGTGGGTCGATCCCAAACGGTATAGAAAGGTGGCAGCTCAGGGAAAAAAACCTAGCATGAGTCGATCACAATTGGTATAGAAGGGTGGCAGCTCAGGGGTGAAATCCTAGCATGAACCGATCCCAATTTGTGTTATTATGAGGACAACATCCCAGGGGCTAAAATTCCTAGCATGGGTAATCCTCTTCTACCACTGATCAGCTGATCATTTGTATCACATGCCTTACAAAGATTATAAAGTATAGAAAAGAAAAGAAAAGAATGTAACATACACGATTCCATAAGTATAAGCAACGGTGGTCTCTAATCCTTATCTATTTCTATTCGATTTCACATGAGCTCTCATTTTACATATGGTTGTATTATGCCTTACATATTCAATACATTCTTTAGTACTGACATCCCTTATTGTGGACGTTGTATTTCATGTTGCAGTTACTAGTAGATCTCTTTAATAGAAGCACATGATACTCAGCAGTTGTTGGTGAGCTCCAGATTGATTCAGGGCTTTGCTGAGTCTTTACTAAGCATATTTTAATAGTTGTACAGTCATGGAACTGGTAGTTGAGGAATTCATGGAAGTGGTAATGTGGTAGGTGGGTAATTTATTTTAAAGATTTTATTATAATATTCTTTTGCTAAGTGTCTTAATCTTGATATCTCTTTAATATTATTTGTGATATATTCTAGATATAACATATCTTGGGTTCTTAGGTACATATATAAATTTTCTTCCATTAATTGTTCTAATAATTTTATATCTTCCATAGATTCTGTCCAATATTGTAAATATTCGTAGTTCATTTTAGTCTGAATTTATTTCTTAATCTTACCATTATATTCTTTCATAGTCTAAATCATGTAGGTCTATTTCATACCATTGTTGGTTCAATATATCTTCTGATTCGTTATCATTAAATATTTTTCCCATATGATTCTTTTTAATTCAATTATTTTTATATCTTTAAGTATATATAAGATTAAAGTTTCATAGTTTTTTATCTTTTCATCATGAACGTATGTAGTCGTGTTCTTTATCATGCAGGTTTTTTATTTCAAATTATTCCTTCCTATCATATTCATAATTGATTAAATTCATATAGATCATTATGAACTAGATTATCTGTTTATCATGTTCTCATGTCACTACTAGCATTGTACTTTAGCGGATACTTCCTTCTTATCAGCGCATCAATTTTGTTTACTCCCCTAAATCGCTTCCTTGCCTACCGATTTCAACATTAGGATGACATAGTATAGAAGTTTTCTCCCTATTTTCAGTGTGCTAATAAACTAAAAATCATAATTCAAATAATTCTAATACATAATAACTAACATAAATTTATTCAATCATATATATGATATTCAGGAATATATTAAATTAGTTCCGCATATGTTTTGAACAATATACCTTTGCCTCTTACTTATTCATGCTATCTGAAATATCTGGTTTGATTTCAGATTGTTGCTCCATTATCTTTTAAAATATTAGTTTTTAGTTGAGAGAGTTTTTGAAAGGAATTTTTATATATTAGGCATTGCCTGCCTTCTTAAGTTACATATACGTTCCTTTATATAGAAAGGAATTTCATACTATACTACAATAATGCACTACTATTCACTTTACACTTTCACCTAATAATTCACACCCCCTACCATACTTTACACTTGCCCATAATGCATTTATACTATAATAATAATAATAAAGACAATAATGTGCACCTACTTTACATTTTACTTTACGACTTTTCACATACTAATATTATTTACTTTTGCCATATGTCTTCTTTTTCTTTGTCTTTATCTTCTCATCTTCTTATCTTATCTTTTAGGCTTCCGTCTCTATCTCTTATTCCAGCTGGATGACTGGAATTATATTATCTTCTCTGTTGCTTTTCAAACATATGTGGTCAGGGTATTTGTGACCAATTAGCTTGCAATATCTGGTTAATAACTCTGCCGAAATAAATCATATTTTTAGTGCTCGTGTTGTAGGTCGTTCTTCTGGCTTAAGTAATGATAAAATTCATCTCTGGACTTCATCCATATCTGCTTTCCTTAGCTCCCTTGAATTGGAATAAATCATTAACTGATCTCTTGCATAGTAGCTCCATATAACGTTTCCGTTTAAATAATTATTTGCTAGCTCTTGTATAATGGTTGATATACCAAATATTCTCTTATTGACATAAAAACTGGTATCTCGCTTTTTTGTATATCTGGTTGTTGTTTGATATCTTCTGGTATTATCATATCTTTTGTTAATCTTATCTTTACCACTTGTATCGGAGGTTTTATTTCCTCGTATAATATCTCTGTTGTTGCAGTATAAAATTTTACATAGAATAAATTTCCCTTAGTAACTCTATTATATGTAATAAATGTTTTATGTAGTTCTGATATTTCACTTAGTTCCTCTCTGTCATATGTATAGACTGTATTTAATAGTCCATAGTTGTAACATGTCCTTACTAAGTTGGCGTTAGTTTTCGATTGTGCAATTAGTTTATTATAACCCTGTAATTTTTGGGTTAAATAATCCTGGTTGGGTTCTTGGGTTGTAGTAGATCTTGGTTTAAGGTTTAAAAATGTTTGGATTTTGTATATATTTTCTATATAGGTTCGCGTAATATGGTTATATGTTCTTTTGTCATGGTGTAGGCTATCTCCATATGTAGAAGTTTGTGGTTCTATAGTTAATATGTTTTTTGGTGTTAGCCTCGGGGTAAATGGTTTTTCGAATAACTGGTTTAAGTTTGAATTCTTATGTTTTTCACTAACTCGTTGGCTTGTACCTGCAGCTGTATTTAAACAAATGTTATGGGTTTTTAGGTGTTTCCCAACGTCACCTTTTAGCTCTGGATTTTTTCTGTCTTCCGATCGACATAGCTCCGCATTTTTATAGTCATGCTGCTGACTTATACTAACTTTAGACTTCAGATAATCTTCATTAGTCTTTACTTATACCTGAATATTCTATAATATGTATGAATTTTTCTAATAATCTTATGTGTTCATCTTGGGTTTTAGAATATAGTAATATATCATCAATATATACTACACAATTTTCTAATTGTTTAAAATAGTTATCCATAAAGTGTTGATATCTACCTGGTGCATTTTTATATTCAAATGGTAATACATTCCATTCATAAAATCCTTGTGGAACAGTGAATGCTGTTAATTTTTTAGATTCTTCTTCTAGTTTTAAGTGATAAAATCCTGATTTACAATCAATTTTGCTAAAATAATTATATCCTTATAATTGTCTTATCTTTAGTATTTTATTTGGTATCGGATAATTATATGTTTAAGTTTTTGCATTTAAATTTCTATAATCAATAACCATTCTGCTTTTTCCTCTTTTTTGTTCACTATGTTTATTTACGATAAATGTCGGGCTTGTGTGCTTACTATTGCTTTCTTGTATATATCATTTTTCTAGTAATTCATTTATATGTATCTTAAATTCGGTTAAATCATTAAAATTATACTTTAATGGTTTTTGGGTTATTATACTATTATTATCAATTAGCTCAATTTTTACTTTTGTTTTATGTTTCTCCCATCCTTGTAAAAGATCTTCACTATATAATAATTCTAACTTATCTTGGATTATTTTTACTTTATCTATAGAGAATATAATTAATTCTATTTTAGGGTCTTCTTCTTTTATATTTTCTAATTTTTGTGTAATTTTTTCACTTCCTTTTATCCATTCTGTTGTTTTTCGTTTTTTGTTATTTACTCTTTTTGCTCCTATTATTTGTTTGCACGGTGCTGTGAACCACCAGTGTGTTTTTATTATTATATGTGGGTATATTTTTTCTAAAAATGACATTCCTAATAGCATATCTTTTGTGGTTAATTCAAAGTTATATATTTCTTCTATAGTTAATATTTTATCACATATTTGTATTTTTATATTTTTTGTCTTATATGTGATTATGCTTCCTTCATTATTAAATCTTGTTACTACTATTGATGTTTTTAATTTTTCTCACTTATCTTCTGGTATACAATTGTATTTACATATATTAGCTTCTGCTCCCGTATCTATCATTGGTGTATAATATCTGTTGTAATATCCCTCTATTATTATCTTTGCAAGTATATATATTTTCATATTTTTATCATACTAAAGTCCTTTTTATTATTACTCTTTTATTTTCATAATTTATTATTAACTGTTTGTCTTCTAGATTATATGGTTTTACTTGTTCTAGCTATTTATTCCTAAAGTGATATTTTCATCTCCTTGATATATTTTAAATTTTATTACTATTGGTACGCCTCCAATGATTATTTCATTTTCTGTAGTTTCTTCGGTATACATTAATGTTTTTGGTAGTTCGGGGCATAATTGTTCAGTAGTTATTATTTCATCTTCCGTCACTAATTCTCTTGTAATATAGTTTTCTTCTAGTCCTGTATTTATTAATATTAAATATTTTCGTTGTTCCATTATTCTCGTTATGTAGTAATGATGTGGTTTTATTTCTTCTTCCATTGATTTTTGTGGGGTTTTATCTATTCTTCTTGAGGTACTCATTTTTTATGATATTTGGGGTATTTCATTGTTTATTCTTTTTGATGTACTTAGTCTTTCTTTTACCATTTCTAAATCTTCTTCTATATCAGTTTCATTATAACTATAATCATTATTATTTATGACTGTAACTATCCTTTCAAAAGGATTTTCTATTTTTATTTTATTTATTTTATTTTTTGCTGTTATTTTATGTTTTGTTGTTAAAACATATAAGTTTTTACATCTAGCTGTAAATATTTTACTTCATGGGGCTAGTTCTATCCCTGACATTTTCCAATATAATACAACGATTTATCTATGTTTCTGTCATTTATTGCTACTGAGTAGTTAGCACTTATTATAAATTTAAATTTTTGGTATATGAGGTTACCTTTTACTGCACTTATTATACTTTTTTCTATGGGTTGTATAATTCTATCATCCGCTAAGTATATTTCTATGGGTGTATTATTCCTTCTCTAAAACATGCTTTTATTAGTATTTCTGTTCCTCCTAAATGTACATATTTAATTGGAATTTTAGCTTTAATATCTTGTATTTGTTTATTTATTATTCGTTTGTTTATTATTGGTATTTTAGCCTTTCCTTTGGTATATTTGCAATCTATGATATGTTCTCTTTGACTTACTACATAATATTCTTCTTTTTGTCGTTTAAACCAATTCCTTATTGTTGGTATTTCGAATATTTTTTCTACGCTTAGGTCTAATTCTTTTCCTTTTATTTGTTCAAATATATTATTATCAAATATTATTTTTTGTTCTGCCGATTCTTCATCTAGATATTTTTCTTTAGTTATTATTTGTATATCTGTTTCAGTCATTGATATCGTATTCATTAACTGATTCTATTACTGGATTATTTTCTTCGTTTTATGATAATTCACTTTCTAATTCATAATCTACGTACTCTATTTGCGTATATTTTTCATCTTTTATTATTATTTCTGATATTTGTTTTTTCTTTGAATTTTTAGGTAATTTACAATCTCTAGATATATGACCTAATTTTCCACAATTATAACAAGTACATTCCGTTAGTTTTCTTTTTGGTCTATATGGTCTTTTGGTTTTGTAGTTTTTTACATAGTACCTTCTTCTTGATTTTTTATATTTATATTTTGATCTATATTTTTTGTTATTTTTCTTTCTATTGTTATAATACCTATCCGTACAACCAAATTGAGGTGTTATTTTATTTTTGCAACATGCCAAGTTTTTTACTAATATTTTTTCCATTTTTATTTCTTCTTTATGTTTTTCACATAGTTCCATAAACCATCGTTGCAAGAATTTCATTCTAGCTCCTAAGGTATCTGTTAATTCTGCTTCATTCCAACTTTTTATTATTTTTGAATTAAAAGGTTCTGGTAATTTTGTAAAATATAATTTTCTTATTTCTTTACTTTCTTTTGTGCTATATGTTCCTTTATAATAGTATTCTCTAAATGCACATGTATATTCATCTATGTAACACATATTACATATTGCTAATTTTGTCATTAGATTCCGATTTATGATTTTTTCTTTATTTTGTTCTTCTACCTCTGTTGTCATACTACTAAATTCATTTCTTATAGCTACTTCGTATTTATATAATATTTCCATAGTTGTAGTAACTAATTCGCCATTAGATTTTTTATTACTTCTTAGAGTTTTTAAACTTTCATCTGATAAATTTTGTAGCCATAATTTTACTGTTCATATAAGCGTTCTTTCTATATATCCTGGTGTCTCTGTTATTACTATTTTGTTATCTATTAATTGTTTTGATATATATCCTATCCATAATTAGATTGTTTTATTTATATCTGCTACACAGTCTAAATCTAAAAAATCATGTCGTTCAGTTATTGGTTTAGGTGTCCATTTTTTATTTAATCTTTTATCCCATATAGTTTTTTCTCTATCATATTGTCCATAGTTTGTATTATAATATTTTAGATTTTTTGGGTTTTTTATTCCTGATGTACTAGGTTTTTCATCCATGTCTATGTCTCCTGTATTTACTTCTAAATTCTTTGTATTATCTATGTTTGGTAAAAGTTCCGTATATGTTTCGCTTGTTTCCCAATGTTGTTCATCTATATCATTGCCATTTATTTCATTAATTCTTATTTCGGGTAGATCATTTTGGTTATTTTCTTCTTTTTCTTCTAATTCATCCTCTAATTGCAATTTTTCTTTAAATTTATTTATCTCATTTGCTAATTTTGTCTTTTGTTCTCTTTCTTTTTGTTTCATTTCATACATTTCTTTTAACATTGCCAACTCTTTTTCTAGTTTTATTATTTTAGTATTTTTTACTTCTTCTAATTGTTGTACTTCCTTTTTTGCTTGTTGTTTTATTCTTTCAATTTCCGTTTTTCTATCTATTTCTTCATTTTCTTTTGTTATTCTTATCATAGCAGTTAAACTATCTTCTAGTTTTACCGTTTATTTTTCTAACATTAAACTTATATTGTCACCTATTTTCTTGTATCTTCTTCCTAGATTAGAAAATATTATCTTTATTTTTAATCCGTCATAGTTTTCATATGTTTTTTCATCTATTGCGTATTCTTCCTTATTCATATATAGATTGTGTTGAAATTTATATTCTAAACTTTCTATTTGTATTTCTAGATATAAAATAGTTTTTCTCTGTGCTATTATAGATTTTTTACAAATTCCTGCGAATATATTATTGTTAAGTCTACTTTGCCTATGTGCTAATTCTTGTCTTTTTGCTATAATTGTTTCAGTAAGTTTTTGTCTATATTCATTATTCTCGTTATTCATTGTTTTAAATATTGAATATATTTATATTCTATTTTAGATATATTATCTATTAATTGATTTAATTTTTCGTTATCGGTTTTTGTGATATTGAGTTGTTTATATTCCAGATATAATTTGTTTAATTTTCTTCTTAATTTTCTTATCTTTCTACTAGTATGATTCTTCTTATATTTCTTTTCATCCATAGCTCTGATACCATAGCTCAGTTTTTATTGGTTCAACTAGTCGACATGTGTTGTATATGCAGCTTCTCATCAATCTGCATAGTAGTTTACTTTCATATAATAGGTCACTTGTAAAGCATGTGCTCATATGGTACTTGTCCGCCTCACCTAGGATGGGGGTGACAGAATTGTCCGTAAATCAAATGATTTAATAAAATAAAATAAAATATGATCAAGCAAATGAGATAATAACTTTAGTGGATTTTTTCTCTTAACACTTTCGGTGCATATATTAAAGTATGGAGAAAAGCACAAGAATAACTTAAGAGAATGTGTATAATGCACAAACTGTTTGGAATAAGTCTTAATAGCAATAATAATTTATATTATTTATATTTTTTCAGTTGCCAAGAATTTGGTTATTGTAGATAAGAATTATAGCGAATTAGAACTTTTCCATGCGCTATGTTGTTGCCAAGGACATTATAAAATTGTTTTTTAGAAATATTTAAATTTGTATTTTAACTTAATGTGAAAAAAATAATATCCAATTAATTAATTCCATTTTAAATTTCTTTTCTAGAATAGAGTATTTTTATGACGATCAATTTTATTTTATATATATATATATATATATATTTAAAACTTTCCATTACCTTAGCTCCAACTTCTAAAAATATAGTATTTAAATTGAACATACAAAAAGAAGTGATTAACCAACTAAATAATTTTATTTTTCATTTTTATCCTTAATCTAAATAAATAAGTGAAAATTTTATATATAGAAAATATAAAATCCATATTTGTATCTCATGGCTATAGTTTATAAAATTGCACTCCATAGCAAAATTTGTGTTTGCTATGAAGCAGTTTTTATGTATAACATGGTGTGCCCTCATTTTTATATACAATTTGATTTTAAAATAAAAAAGGCGGTAGTTTCGTTTGCAATAAAAGGAAAAAATCGTTGCAGTCACGCACATCATGTGTCAATAGAATTTCTTTCCTTCTGCGTCTTCTTCATCACTAGTAACTCCATTGAAACTCAGTTTAGAAAATCGATCAAGTTGTTGAAGATCAATCGATATAATATTGATTTTAGAGATAACAAGAGGAGGTAAAATGTATTTCATGTTGAAAAAAAACTTTGTTTTTATTTTTTTCTGATCGAAATTGGTGTTCAACTTGTATTGAAAATCATATTTGCTTTTAAACTTTCATCAATTGAAATTGAATGTAGATTCCGAGTTGTAAAATGTATTCCATGTTGAAAATATGCTTTGATTTTAGTTTTTTTTCTAGTCGAAATTGGTGTTCATCTTGTATTGAAAATCAGATTTGCTTTTAAACTTTCATCAATTGATATTAAATGTAGATTTCGAGTTGTATATTTTGTTTGTAATAGAGTTTAACATTTATGATTTCAAAATTTGTGATTATCAAATATTCTGAATGATATTGTTGATTAACGGTAATTTCACAGTCATATTTTTGTTCGTATTTGTATATTTGGTGTCGAAACTATGAAAGAAGATAAATTGTATTATGATTTGTTAAGAGTTTATACGTATAGGTGTTTTGATATTTCTGTCAGATATGTATAATTCGTATATGAAACTGTTGACTATTTTTTCGAATTTGTATATTTATACAGTGTAGGTGAGGTTCATCTTTAGTTTGGATATTTGATTCTGTATATTTATATATAATAGGTATATGTATATGTCAATTATTTTAGGTTATGTCAATTGTATATTTGTATAAAGATTTAATTTGTGTATATAATCATTTATATAAGTATATATTGGAAATATGTATTTGCTATAATTTGTATAAGTATATGTCTTTTTGTTGTTGTGATTCTCAATCATATAAAATATATGTATATATAACTTAATTTTTTTATACAGAAATTATAAAAAATGGCTTCATTACTGTGTTGGTTATGCATTCTGGTAGATGGGACAATGACAATTGTTACATTGATTATACAATTGAGGGGGTGATTTTTAAAGAAAGTTCATCATATAAGGAGTTGTATAATGTTATTGCAATGCAACTCGAGATCGATATAAATGTGATTAAGCTGAAAATTGAGTATAAGGTTGAAGAAAGAAACAAACCAATGTTGATTCACAACGACATGGGTGTAAGAGTGTATATCATGCTTATAAGGGTGGAAATGACTCCAACAAGTATCTAATTTGTATAAGCAAACTGGATAATAGTAACAATACCATTGAACTGTATGAAAGTTCAAATCAGGAGAAGGGTATGGTTAGATCTATTTGTATAGATGGTATTGCTGATTTTGAGACTAAGCAGATGACAATTGTTGAATTGGTAGAGTCACTTTGTGTTTTAGGGTCGGGGAGTTGCGATAGAGTCATTTCAGATCCATGTAATAAGTATGTGGAGGTTGACCAAGTGTATAAGGACAAAGCCACTTTGAAATATTTGATGGAAAGATATGCAATTGAAAAGAAATTTCAATATAGGACAGTGAGGTCAAATGCAATCAGGCAAATAGTTTGTATATACAAATACATAATTGTATATTTTGTTTTAATTAATCGTATATTGATGTGTTATGTTGTTTTTGCTGATGTAGTTAATTATTTTAAACTTGTATAAAGACAGTTATAAGAATGTTAAAATTAATATATATATATAAAATTGCATAAACTTATACATATTCATAAACATGTTTGTATGAAACAGGTTGTGCTGTCGATTGAATATATACACAATGTGACCGATGATGGTAGGAGTTTTGTGGTCTTTTTAAAGAATAAAACATGCAGTTATGGAAAGATTCAATACGAAGAAATACCATGTGAACATGCTTGGGCTGTGCTGAAGTGGAAAAGTGTCACGATCCAAAATGAGTCGTGAGTGGCACCCACACTTAACCTCCTAAGTGGGCAAACCAAGGAATCCAAACCCCAACATATATCAATAATTCGAACTACGAATAACAACAATAATGCGGAAGCTCAAAACTTATTAAAGTAACCAATCAAATAAACCTCTAAAGTTTAACACTTATTATCCCCAAAATCTGAAAGTCATCACATCAAGGACATCTAATCTTCAAATACTAAGTCTAGGAGTATTAAAGACACCAAAATAAATGAATAAAATAATTTATGTCCGAAAACTAAGGACATCATGCCATGGCCAAGAATATTCAACACGAGCTGCAATGAATAGCTCACTCTGGAACCTGTTGTGCTGGAGACTGCCTAGAGCTGAGGGGGAGTTGAAGTCACTGATACACTCGTTGCACTCCACAAAAAGAAAAAAAAAAGAAAAACACAAGTAGGGCTCAGTACATGGCAACATGTACTGAGTAGATATCATCGGCCAACCCAAAATAGAAACTAATATGTAATGAATAATAGTATAAAATCAATGTTGACACCCAATTTTGACCGACCTTTAACCTTTTTAGGAATGCTATTCGATTAAATACAAATTTTGGAAATATGTCGAGTTTAAAATTTTAGTCGATTTTGTCTAAAAATTATATATTTTGGTGTGCTTGCTTTATAAAATTATCGCAAATATTAATAAAATATTTTAAAATTTATTAGTAAACCTCAAAATAATTCAAATGTTTTAAAATTCGAGTGACTTTAATTATAATAGTAGTAGTATTTTAATTGGATAGCATCTCTTTAAATTTCCTCAAAATCATTTAGCTTATAGCCTATTTTATTCTAATTCCTTTCAATTCTAGCCTATTCAATCCCAATTTTATTCCGATTATAGCCACTTTTCATTTCAATTTTAGCCACTTCAAATTCAATTCAACTTGATTTTAAAACTTTCATCTTTTAATCTCAACCGTCTATCTTTTAATCAAAACCTAAGATCAAATCCTAGCCCCTCATCTCTTATTAAATCAATGGATGAGATTGAATTTCCATCTTTCCTATTTCAACACTAAAAATACCCAAACCCTAAAAAATATTCATTCATCTCTCTTCTCCCTTTCCAACACAGATCAACCGCCTCTCCTCTCAACTCCTCCGGCGATGGCGAGTTTCCGACGAGAACCAGAGGAGAGGGAGGCCGATCTCCTCTCCTCCTATCCTCTCCGCCTCTCTTCCTCTCTCCTCTTCTCCCTCGCTCCGTCTCTTTTTCTCCCGGCAGCAGCAATCGAAACAATGCTCCGATCAGCAACTGCTCCAAGCAGCCGGCAAGAGCTCCTCCAGCAGCAGCTCCGACGACCAGCAGCAATGGCGAAGGCCGCTCCGAGCAGCAGGCATCCATCAGCTCCGGCGACCGGCCAACCGGCAGCTCCGGCGAAGCCAGCAGCCGCTGATCGCCTCTCCTTCTCATTTCTCTCTTTTTCTCCGACGAAGAAGCAGCAGTGTGGAACCAGCAGGTGCTGGCCGCCTCTGCTCCATTTTCCGGTGGCCAGCAGCACAGGCAAGGACAGCCAGCAGCAAACTCCGGCAGACATTTCTTTTGGATTTCAGGTGTATTTAAGACGGATCTTTGACAGATCCGTCTAGGTTCGCTCCTCTTTCTCAATTATCATTTCTTTTCGTTTAACATCTTTCATTTTGTTTGAGCTTGGTGTGATTTTTACTTGTTTAAGTATATGACAAAATCATATTCAAGCATGTTAGTATATTTTTTTTGGTGTGATGTTTTATTTTTATTTTGTTAAGTCTATGGCAAATTCATATTCAAGCATGGGTCCAAAGTGATGATACAAGCTGATGCATTTTTCATTTATACATATCTCTTATTCTTATATTTTTATGAAAATGAAGTCGGTTCATGGCTTCTATTGTAATCTGCCTATTTGCTACTTCCTAACCGTAATCATGTCCTCCTTGTAATTTTCTAATTTTTTTTTGATTCCGTGTATTGTTAATCATTTATTTTGACTTGGAATGTCAATATATCTCTTTGCTATTTGCTTCTCTATAGATATTAGCATGCCGTTGATTAGTAGGATTGCTTGGTTGTGATATGATTTTCCTCAAAGTCTAATCATTTTCTCCTTAATTAATGTCGAAAGAATGAACTCTTGTTAGGCTGATTTTGTTTACTATTTAGAATTGCCTCCTTTGGTCAAAAATGAAGTCCTTGCTAATAATATTGTAGTAGTTGATTTGGGGGCTGAATTATTTTCTATGGTAAGTATATATTCGATTGTTGATAAAAGTTTGGTTGAGTACATGTTTATTTTGTTGACTAATTTTAATTGATTTGTCTTGCCTTAATTAAGTTGGGAATATGTCTGACTTGATTATATTCGGTAAATCTCGGCTAATTAAAGAAATTGTTTGGACTGATTTGGTTTTTCTTTTTCTTAAAGGAAATTAATATTCTTGATTGATGCTTATTTGTCTACTTATGGTAATTTAACATTGGGTAAATATTTATTTCCAATCGGTTCTTGCACTATTGAAAACTCTTAATCATTACTTTGCCATATTTAGTTGCTCATTATTTGGAAAATAATTTTTTAAATAAGTCTGATTGGCTTTCCTTTGAAATAAGGAAAATAGCATATTGTTTGATTCCTTAAAATATTTAATTCCCTTATATATGCTCCTCTTCTAATATATAAATAGGACTCCTCCCTTCATTATTCACACACTCACATCCTAACTTGCTCACGCTTTACTCTTGAATACTAAAAAATATATTGCTTTCTACCCTTAAAGATTAAGTTTTTCGGTAAACCTAAAAGCTCCTCTCTACTTGTTATTCTGCCGTGTTCGGGTCTAGATTAAGTGTGGATCTTCATTGCTGATTTCTTTTACTGCATAACTGGTTAGTATCCTTCATACATGTTTAATTTATGTTTCTACATCATCTTAGCCATCTTAAGTCCAAATTGGGTGTTAATAAATAAAAGGAAGCATTCGGGTTAGTTTCTGTCCCGTTCTTTCTCGATGTGTGATTGTATATTCTCCACAACTTGTTTACATCTTACATGCCTATATGTTACTTGTGTACATGAAATAATTAATATTATGTGTGTATCCATATTTTTTTTTATCATGTTACTATATTAAATTGTCTTTTACGTGTTATTACTTGCCCGTATTTTTCATTATCCCCTCTAGCAAGTTTTGAGCTTAGAGTTCAAGGTGTTGAAGAGTCTCCTAGAAGCGATTTCCGGACGACACCATTATGTTTAAGTTTATTTGAATGGAAAATATTATTCATTTACTTTTAGTTTGTAATATTCGTATAACTCTAAAACTCTATATATATGATATAATTTGGGGGATCGTCTAAAGGGGGAGGGGACTTACGTGCTAATTGCTATTTTACCGCCAACTTACTTGTTGATAGAGACATGCCTATAGGAGTATGATTTAATCGTTTATTCATTCCTCGTGCTAAAATTTAATTAGAATAAAAGAGAGCTGGTTGATATTTTATTACTTAACTGTCGTTTAAGTTGTAGACTTGTTCTATGTTAGCCACCTATTTAATGCTAACTAATTATATGCTAAAAATAACTAATAAATCTGTTGTAATACGCCCGTTAGAATATAATAATAATAATTAAAGTGTGACATTTACATGTTGATATATGTTGCTGTGTTTGGTGAATCACGACTCTCTTGTATAAAATGTATAAAAAATGATAAAATAGATAACTGATTTGCTTAATAATTTGTCTCGCCTTGGATACGACTTGGACCCATGCTTGTAGGATTCTATTAGTCTTCCCGTACTCTATTTAAGGGTTTAATAATCTATTCATAAAGTTTGATTCCATGCCTATAGGATTTAATATTTGCAAAATCTGATTTAAAGTAGTGATTAATTGTTATCTTGTTTAGCTGACAACGTGCTAGTGTTTAGAGATCATGTTTAGGATGTCTTAAGTAATTCTGGTAGTTCAGTTTAAAGAGTATACATCGGGGTATAGAAATCAACATCTAGGTTTTTGATAAATACTCTTAGTATGCTATCTAAAATAAATAAATAAATCATGTCTATAGGATTTAAATAACCTTAGCATTATTGTGTGCAGTAATTTGTGTTAGGTTTAAATAATTATTCTTTTTTAGAATGTCATGTCTATAGGTGTTGTTTCAATTTTTAGTCACCTAGAAGTTATGTTCATATGTACTATTAATTAACTGCCAGCCTGTTAATAATTGAGTTAATGACATAGTCTTACTACTAGTTTCCAGCATGTTAAATAATTAAAAAATAAAAAATTTGTTATGCATATTTACCGTCACTTTTAACAAAATGGTATGACATTATCATTTCTTGCCCCCCTACTCTTTAAAATAAAATTAATAGTCAGTTCCTGCATTTGTTTAAAATCAGTTACTTTAAATATGTACTACCTTGACTTTTCTGCCCGAATAAATAGTGCTTTGCATTAAAATAAGTTGTTTGGCTAAAAAATAAATAAATTAATAGCTCACTTTCAGCATGCTAAATTAAACAGCTCTAATTTTGCTGCCGCGTTAAACAATTGCTGCATCTGCGATCGCTTTTCTGCTACAATTTAAAATCAACTAATTCTGGACTATGTCATATATTTCTACCCTTTTGTCAATTAGTTAGTTTTTTATTTTATTTTCTGTTGGTTGCTCAAATATTCGTATGCGCACACACTTTGCATGCGACCTTCACTTTATATGTGTTTGCTAGCATGTTTAAATTAAAATCTAGAGGCCAATATGAGACCCTACATGCTAAATGCTCGTCCAAAGTGTTTGACTTGGTGTCTAGGTGGGCCTATTATATTTTATTTTGTCTAAATTCACCCTAATAGCAGTCCAATGCCTCTTGGACCTTATGTGGGGACGCTAGACACCTTTTAGAGACGAAAAGCATACGGTGGTAGGGTAGGGGTAGTCTAGGCCCTATGGATATGATGACATCGACTCGGTCTAAATGACAAACCTTGGTTTTGTCTGTCCCTACGAGAAGCCGACCGAAATAAAGAAAAGTCGAGTGCTGATCCTAAAGTCCTTCAGAGTCTCCCTTTCCTTTTGTCCCTTTATCTGTTTATAATTATATTTATTTGGGGTAGTTTAATTAAAATAAAATTGGTTTGCTTATTTAATTGTGCAAATTTCTATCTCCTTGCTCATCTCTCTATTTATTGTGTAATATTTATTTATTATATTATCATTTAGTCTCGCATGCCTAGCTAATTAATTAAAATAACTAAAATGTCCTAAATTGCTTAATTTCATGTTGTCATCTAGCCATGCATGATAAACTAATTAAAGTGATTTAAATGCCCTTATTTGTTTAATATTATTTATCACTTAGTAACCATGTTAATAAAATAAATAATAAATGAAGTGACCATACTTGCTATTTGTAACCCCCATATATTGCATGAGACACGGTCGGGATCCACATTTGTGGACCTCGAGGGATGCCTAACACCTCCCCCTCGAGGTAACTTGAACCCTTACCCGATCTCTGGCTCGTTGACCCTAGCTAGACTTAGTTAGGTTAGATAGGTGCCCTAACGCGCCTTAATTCGTTAGGTGACAACTCTTCATCACCCAAAACCCAAAAGAGTTGTTAGGTCGTGCACCAAAACCCGTTTTGAGAAAAACGGGGCGCGACAGAATAGCGACTCCGCTGGGGATATTAGGTTCTAACCATTACGTGTTTCTTGTTTATATGGGGTTTACTTGGTTATTTCATTGTTTGTTTTGTTATTAGCATGTTAAGTTGTTATTATTTCTCCTTGTTTATTTGTTTCCTTATTTACCGTCTGTTTTCCATGTCCCACTCATTTCCGTTTTTCCTTATGTGTTTATTTTCATGTTCACCTCTTTCCCTCTCCCTTATTGTTTATTACCATGTCTCACCCTTTTCCCTTTTCCCTTATTTGAGTATTTCCATGTTTAATCTCATATCCCCTTTCCTTATTTGCTTTATTATTCAATGTTTTATATTTATTTCCTTTTTATTTATGCACTTGCTTATTTACCGTTTTCATAAAAACTGTTTATGTGTTACTGTTTCCATCTAAGTGCTAAATGTTACTGCTTTGATAACTGACATTCCGTTCATACTTCCCCCAATTGGGACCCTCTTCCTTTTTTTTATTTTGTTACCGTGATGTTGTGCCTTTGCACCTCTCACAACTACTCCAATTCTCTTCAAATACCCAATTATAGAGAGTCGGCATATGCGTGGACGGAACGGATAGTTTTACTACCGTGAAACCACAAGCCTTCTCGCATAGAATTCCTTTCAAGTCCGTGTCAAGCCAACTCTTAGAAATCCTACTTAGGTCATACATGTTGCATGAACCATTAGGTGGTTTGACCCTAGGTGTCAATCCGCATGATTAGGACTGGTTTGTTTATTTGAGAGAACGTTCAGCCATCAACATTCAATGGAAATACTATTGGTTGAAGCCTCGTCGTGTCATTATAAGAGGTAATGACCTCTACTTTATCTAGCTCATTGGTTTAAATGGCGTGCAACCATACGCACCACTCCGAGTCCTCCGACAGTTTGGTCAAATCCAAATGATACCTCTACGATCCCATATGGGCCAATATAGGTATGATTTTGGGCCAGAAATACCACAAGTGGGCACTATACTGTGAAGGTGGGAAAAAGCGGTAACTATTGATGTTCGAGAGCACAGACCCTTCTACACACCAGAGTATTACGTGTGGCTTTTGGAGGACGCAGAGCATGCATATTTGAGCGAAGAAGGAATTCCAGGTTTTGGTGATGAAAAGGAAAGAAGATGGGCCCGCAACCTTCTCAATCGCGACTATGAGATCACTCCAGAAATGAGGCAGCAAATTGTGCCTAACATTGGAGACCAGCACTGACCCTGTTTCTTTTAGGATTTTTATTTCCCCATGTTATCCCTAGCCCTTTAGTTTATTTCTAGTTTTGCTTTAGTATGATGTAATAAATTGAAGTTATTCAATATATAAAGATCGTTTTATTTCTCTAACTCTAAACTCCATTTGGCAAATAAGGCTTGAATTAATATTATGCATCACTTATATGGCGTCTTAGGCCTACCTCTGGCTCAACGAGGTCCCTTGTATCTAGGACGTTTATTTCAAATAATGTGCTATTATTATTATTATTTGTTCTAATCCCCTAACACTGTTTTCTGTTGATTACATTGTTTTCCCCATTTCCTAAGGTTGATTTGCTCTTCATTCTGGCACATACACGATCAAAAGGGACCCCCCTTCTCCTCCTCTTCAAAGAACAGACAAAGGTAAAATGGTTGACAACAACAGCAACAATGAAAGAGTAGAAACTTCTGAGGGAGGGCAACTTCCAAGTGACCTCGTCCTTAGACTCGAGCGCAAGATTTTAGATTTGGAAGAAGAAGTAGCGCATATGCACGATTTGGCCAAGTTATCTATTTCTCTTGGAACCCAGTTTGGCGAAAATATAGACAATCCTCCTCACTCTAACCAAACAACCATGCCAAACAATCCCCCAACCAATGTATCCCGACCTGAACCCACTCATCCAAATATATTCCCACCACTTCATGCCCAAAATACTCAAATCCCATTTTACCACTACCACCAACAAACTAAGCCAACTATTCCAGAACCAGTTCCAAATGCAAACCCTTCATATACTCCTGGAAATAACAACCTCAACCCCATATATGTGGAAACCGCTCCTGTGACTCATAACTACCATGAATCAGAGTCCTCCCAAAAGGATATTCTGATAAAAACCCTGACTGAGAGATTAGATAACTTGGCTAACAGGATGCAACATATGGAAGGAAGCAAGAGGTTGGGAGGACTGAGCTACGAGGATTTGTGTATACATCCCGATGTAGAACTATCTGAGGGATACAAGCTTCCAAAGTTTGAATTGTTTAATGGCATTGGAGATCCCAAACCCCACCTGCGAATATACTGTGACAAGTTTGTAGGGGTAGGGAGAGATGAGAGGATACTAATGAAGTTATTTATGAGGAGTCTCACCGGAGAGGCTCTATCCTGGTATATTGAACAAGACCCGCGGAAATGGGATGAGTGGGTAGACATGGCAACAGACTTCATGAACTAGTTTGGATTTAATGTAGAAAATGCACCTGATTGGTTCTACATCCAAAATCTGAAGAAAAAGCCCAGTGAATCTTTCGGGGATTATGCGATAAGATGGAGGTCTGAGGCGGCTAGGGCCAGACCTCTCATGGAAGAATCTCAGATGAAAGACTACTTCATCCGTGCTCAAGAACCACAATATTATGATAGGATGATGCTTGTAGCTGAGAAGAGTTTTGCTGAAATTATCAAGCAAGGTGAAAGGATCAAAGAGGGCATAAAAAATGGGACTATCATCAATCTGGAGGCCCTGCAAGCCACCAACAAAGCTCTGCAATCCGGAGGAATGGCAGAAAATTGAAAGAAAACAGGCTCAGTCATGATGGCTCAGGGGACCAGAACCCCTTATAAATACCAATCAACAACCCCACCTCCATCTCCATATCCCCAAACACCATACCCTTCAGCTCCACCACCTATATCTCCCAACCCCATGCCAGTATATTACCAAAATGCTCCTCCTCAATATCAACAAGCTTCATATCCTGTCTATAATGCCCAGCCATCATACTTCCAAACCCCACCACCTACTCAAACATCAAACTACCGAAACAAACCACCATATGAAAGAAAACCTACGAAGAACTATACCCCTCTAGCCGAGCCTATAGCCCAGCTTTATGAGAGACTAAAAGAGGCTGGCTATGTCACCCCAGTTCCTGCATTGCCTGTGGATGTCCGCACAAAGTGGTATGACCCTAACAAGGTTTGTGCCTACCATTCTGGGATGAAAGGTCACACTACTGAAGTTTGCAGAGCCCTGAAAGATAAGGTTCAAATGTTGATTGATACTAAGGCCATCCAACTCAAAGATCCAGCACCAAATGTTGCAAATAACCCTCTGCCTAACCATCAGGTCAACATGGTAGAAGCCGAGGATACCTCGGATTGAGAGAAATCCATTTGGGTCCTTGAGCCAGAAGAAGCAATGACTGCTACCGCCCAGACTCCAATGATAGTGCAAAGGCGTGCTCCGTTTGAGGTTGAGATCACCATGCCCAAGCCTCCATTCACTGTTTATAGGGCGTCTTCCCCTGTCCAGTATGATACCCATGTTGTTCCATGGGACTACAGAAAGGAAAGAACAAAAGTGGAAGAAGCAGACACCGCAGCAGGAGTTACTAGATTGGGAAGAATTTACACTTCTGAAAATTTGGTGCAGGGAAGCTCCAGCAAATCCAAGGCACCAATTGTAGAACCTGAAAATCAAGGAATTTGGAAGAAGGTGCAAGCAAAAGAGTACTCTATTGTTGAGCAATTGAGTAAAACCCAGTCTCAAATATCCATCATATCATTGCTGCAATCTTTCGAAACTCATCGGAATGCTCTATTGAAGGTCCTGGGTGAAGCCTATGTCCCATCTAGCATCACTCAAGGAGAGGTAGCCCAAATGGTCGGGCAGGTTTTTGAGGCATACCGAATATCTTTCCATGAAGATGAGTTGCCAATTGAAGGAACAACCCATAATAAGGCTTTGTACATTTCAGTTCAATATCAGGACAAGATAATCACCAAAGCCTTGGTTGATTCAGGTTCGAGTTTGAATATTTGCCCTCTGAGCATGTTGACAAGGCTAGGCGTGGATAGTGCAAAGATTCAAACCTGGAAGATGAATATGAGAGCTTTTGACGGTTCTCAGAGGGGTACTATTGGAGAAATAACCTTGGACATGCTCATTGGTCCTGCTACTTTCCCAATAGCTTTCCAGGTCTTGGACATTCCATCTTCATATAACCTCTTATTGGGTCATCCTTGGATTCATATGGCTGGAGCAGTTCCCTCTACTCTTCATCAATGCTTGAAGTTTGAATGGGATCATGAAGAGGTTGTAGTCCATAGGGAAAAGGGACATCCTGTATATGCGATAAAAGGAGGGGGTCATCTAGACAGTGAGAGGTACCATACAGTTGAGCTTGTTGGCAACATTGAAGTGCAACCGTGGTTCAGTTAGAAGATCATAGATATGATGGTCTGGTTTGGTTTTGAGCTCGGCAAAGGTTTGGGAGTTAATTTGCAAGGAATAGTTGAACCTATACAACCTGTTCGTCATTCAACCACTTTTGGCCTGGGATATAAATATACTACTGAGGAATGGCTTGATTGGCAACCACCTAGAGATGGGTACTACTATCCATTGAAGAAACCGATACCACCGTTGCACCAATCATTCCGATCAGTAGGTTTCATGGGATATATCATTGGTGATCTTTTGGAAGACATGAAGGGTTTATCTCTGACTAAGGAGGAAGGAAAGGGTTGCAACGTCGTGATCAACGAGGAGGAGAAAGGGGACCCTAGAGGAAGCAATGAAGCAGGGATCAGCATCACCATTTGGACCTCAACTCCATCCAGACCTCGTCGGGCATCTGGGTAGCTGTTGAAGAAATTTTTATATCAAATTTTAAAATTTTCAATAAACAATTTTAAATTCCAGTTCTATGTTATTGTTTTCAAATACTAGTTTTATGAAGCCCTTGAGTTTCAATCAATAAAGTTATTTTCCCATCTATTTAATATCTTATATTTGTGCGTTATTCTTTTTCCAGCAAAATCTATTATAAAAATGTTGAATCCGAGACTATGGCATATAATGAGACTGCACAGCTTAACATTAATGACTTAGAGGAAGTCGAAGAAAGTGAGGTCCCTGAAGAGTTAATCAGAAAGGTTGAGGAATTCGAGGAAAAACCCAACTCGAATCTAGTGGAAACAGAGGTAGTAAATCTGGGAAATTCAGAAGTGGTACAAGAGACCCGAGTAAGCATCCATATGACAGAAGAGGACAAGAAAGAGTATACAGAGTGTCTCATGGAAAATAAGGATATCTTCGCCTGGTCCTATGCAGACATGACAGGGTTAAGCACTTCAATTGTAGCTCATCGATTGCCTACTGATCCAGCATGTACTCCAGTGAAGCAGAAGTTGAGAAAATACAAGCCTGAGTTGAGTCTGAAAATCAAGGAAGAAATATCGAAACAATTAGATGCTGGAATCCTTCAAGTGACGGAGTACCCGACCTGGCTTGCAAATGTCGTTCCAGTGCCGAAGAAAGATGGAAAGGTTAGAGTCTGTGTGGATTATCGAGATCTCAACAAAGCTAGTCCCAAAGATAATTTTCCATTGCCCAACATACACATCTTGATTTGATAACTGTGCTAAGTATGAAACACAATCATTCGTGGATTACTTTGCTGGCTATCATCAAATTGAGATGCACAAGGACGACGCTGAGAAGACTGCTTTCATCACACCGTGGGGTGTCTACAATTACAAGGTAATGCCTTTCGGGTTAAAGAATGCTGGGGCTACATACATGAGGGCAATGACCACTTTGTTTCACGACATGATCCACAAGGAAATTGAAGTTTATGTGGATGATGTCATCATCAAATCAAAGAGGGGATCAAATCATCTAGATGATCTGCAAAAGTTCTTTACTAGGCTACGCAAGTATAACTTGAAGTTGAATCCTGCAAAATGTGTCTTTGGGGTTCCTGCTAGAAAGCTCTTGGGTTTCATTGTCAGCCGCCGAGGTATAGAACTAGATCCATCGAAAATCAAAGCCATTCGTGATCTACCTCCGCCGAAGAGTAAGAAAGAGGTAATTAGTTTCTTGGGTCGACTAAATTACATCAGTCGTTTCATAGCCCAGTCTACTGTCATTTGTGAGCCTATCTTCAAGTTTCTGAAGAAAGATGCTGCGGTGAAATGGACAGACGAATGTCAACAAGCATTTGACAAAATCAAAGATTACTTGTCCAATCCACCTGTGTTGGTTCCACCGGAATCTGGTAGACCACTGTTGTTATACATATCAGTGTTGGATAATGCTTTCAGCTGCATTTTGGGGCAACATGATGAGACTGGAAAGAAGGAGCAAGCAATATATTACATGAGCAAGAAGTTTACATCATATGAGGCTCGATATTCTCTATTGGAGCGTACTTGCTGTTCTTTAACTTAGGTCACCCAAAAGCTGCGACACTACCTCTCCTCGCATACTACTTATTTGATTTCAAGGATGGACCCCCTGAAGTATATCTTCCAAAAGCCCATGCCTACAGGTAAACTGGCTAAATGGCAGATATTACTAAGCGAGTTTGACATAGTGTATGTTACACAGAAGGTAGTGAAGGCACATGCATTAGCAGATCATATGGCGGAGAACCCTGTAGATGATGATTATAGACCGTTGAAGACTTACTTCCCAGACGAAGAAGTAGCTTTTGTCGGGGAAGACATTTCTGAAGAATATGATGGTTGGAGGATGTTTTTTGATGGAGCTAAGAACCTGAGCGGATCCAGCATCAGAGCTGTTTTGATCTCACCAACTGGGCAACATTATTCAGTATCAGCCAAACTCAGGTTCCTTTGCTCAAACAATATGGCTGAATATGAAGCTTGCATATTGGGGCTCCGACGCGCTATTGACTTGGATGTCCAAGAAATATTGATAATAGGAGATTCAGACTTATTGATCCATCAGGTCCGAGGCGAATGGGCTACCAAGAATCGGAAATTGTTACCATACTTAGAGTGCGTGCATAGGTTGTGCAAAAGGTTCATCAAGGCAGAATTCAAACATGTACCAAGGATCCAGAATGAATTCGCATATGCCTTAGCCACCTTATCTTCTATGATTCAACATCCCGATCATAATTACATTGATCCTATTTACATCCACATATACGAGAAACCGACATACCGTTTTCATGTTGAGGAAGAACCTGATGGAAAGCCTTGGTACAATGACATTCGAGGATATTTGAAGAGCTGTGAGTATACAGAGGATGCAACAAATGTACAAAAGCGTACAATTCGGAGGTTAGCGAATCAATTCTTTCTAAGTGGAGAAATCCTTTATAGGAGGACTCCCGATTTAGGGTTGCTAAGGTGTGTCGAAGCTGGAGAAGCCAACAGGTTTATTGAAGAGATACATGCAGGAACATGTGGTCCTCACATGAGTGGCTTTACGCTGGCGAAGAAGATCTTGAGATCAGGATATTTCTGGCTAACTATGGAGACAGACTGTATCCGTTATGTTCAAAAATGTCACCAATGTCAGACTCATGCAAATATGATCAGAGTTCCAACCAACGAACTCCATGTTACTAGTTCACCGTGGCCCTTTGCAGCTTGGGGCATGGACGTTATTGGTCCAATCGAGCCAGCGGCATCCAATGGACATAGATTCATTCTGGTTGCAATTGACTACTTCACCAAATGGGTCGAAGCCACCTCTCACAAATCAGTGACAAAGAAGGTTGTGGATGACTTTGTCAAAAATTATATTATATGTAGGTTCGGGATTCCTGAGTCAATCATCACTGATAATGGAACCAACCTAAATAGTGACTTGATGAGATCATTGTGTGAGAAGTTCAAGATCAATCACCGAAATTCTACAGCATATAGACCACAGATGAATGGAGTTGTTGAGGCTGCAAACAAGAACATCAAGAGGATATTGCGCAAGATGATCTATAATCACAAACATTGGCATGAAAAGTTACCCTTTGCATTGTTGGGATATCGTACAACCATCAGAACTTCTACTGGGGCTACGCCTTATTTTCTGGTATATGGTAATGAAGTTGTGATACCTGCCGAAGTGGAAATACCATCTCTAAGGATTATTCAGGAAGCGGAGCTGGATGATGCTAAATGGATACAAATTCGGGCGAAAAATCTTGCATTGATAGATGGAAGGAGGATTAACGTCGTTTGTCATGGTCAACTCTATCAAAATAGAATGGCCAGAGCTTTCAACAAAAAGGTTAGACCCAGACATTTCTCACCTGGGCAACTGGTTCTGAAGTGGATTTTTCCAAACCAAGATGAAGCAAAGGGAAAATTCTCACCAAACTGGCAGGGTCCATACATAGTCTCTCGGGTATTAACAGGCGGAGCCCTCATACTTGCAGAAATGGATGGAGAAGTTTGGCCCAAACCCATCAACTCAGATGCTATGAAGAGATATTACATCTAAATTGTTCATGCTCTTTTACTCGGTATTTGGAACTACGTCAGACCTGATTCCCGTTTAAGAGGGGATACGTAGGCGCTCCTTTGGAGTTCGGTCTTATCAAAATAAAAATCTCATTTTCCCCCTTTGACTGTGTAACTGGGGCAGAATTTTTGAGAGGGTCTCAAAAATTCCATCAAAAAAACGTCTTCTTGCGATACTGGGGCAGAATTTTTGAGAAAAACTCAAAAATTCCATCAAAAGCATTTCTTCTCACAAATTAGTAACTGGGGCAGAATTTTTGAGAGGGTCTCAAAAATTCCTTCAAACGAGCATTTCCTGCACAAATCAAGACTGGGGCAGAATTTTTTTGGGTCTCAAAAATTCACTACAATCAAGCTACAATCTTCAACAAAGATCAGATAACAGATCTGATACTAAGTCAGATGTTGTAAAGTTTCAAACTATGCCATGGTCAAAGATTCAACATTACCTTTTGCAATTTATTATTTTCAAAAGCTTTTTTGAAAAACTCTCTCTCCTTTTTTTTTACATTTCTCTTCAAAGCAAATGCCCGGAAAGGTCTGGATGGCAAGTCAAAGGGAGCACACCGATCGGAGCAGATCAACCTCCCCCATCTTTAAACTCACAATCTTTCTTTGAACACAGGAAAACAGGTACAGATGCAAAAGACAACTTCAACATCACCTGACCGCTATTAAGCTCGACAAATCGCCAATAAACAACGAAAGAATCAAGCTACTTCATATCAAGCCTGACAAATCAACATGCAGCTGCACTCACTCCTTACAATAGGACGAAGGGTCAATACTACAATATTCTGAATTCGTCAACAAATGACACTTAATCCTTTCAATAAGACGAAGGTCTATGCCTCCAATCATCATTACATGTGCACGAAGATTGCATTGTGCCTGATATTGCATGTGCTCGAGATTGCATTATGCCCGAGATTGCATTGTGCCCGAGATCTGCATGTGCCCGAGAATTGCATCATCTACATATGCCCGCGAATTGCATCATCCGCATGTGCCCGAGATTGCATTGAGCACGAGATTACATGTCACGACCCAAGCCTAGGGCCTAGACGTGACCGGCGAATGGGGAACCCGAAGGAACCCCAAACAAGCCTCATAGCGTATCTTACACATCATTGGTCGCGGAAGCAATTAAAATGACCATAAGCGATAAGCATAATCAAGGGGGAAATCGGGACTAAGGGAGCAAGAAAAAAGAAGAAGAAATGATATATAAATACCATAGATGAATCAAGCTCAAACATAATACACAACTTGTCCAACACCACCTCTAAACATAGGTACTTTAGCGGGGGCCAAGACAAACAACTGGGCTCACCCTCATAGTCAAAACATAACTAAAAGGAAAAGTCTTATACATAGCAAAAGATCATAAGCAACGTCCCCGGAATGGAGGACTCACCAATAACCTTGATAGAAAATCGTATTAGCCACGCGGAGGACGAGGGTCAAGCGGTGCTCCGGTCCCTACATGGTGACATCATGTAGGCATAGAGTATGCGTTAGTACGTTTGAATGTACTAAGTATATGGGATGCAATGCAATGCAACAAGGGATGGACATCATAGGCAAAATGCATAATCGTACCCGATAGATAGCATATTAATGAGATGATATGTATAATGATGCTTATATAAAAATCATATTTAGTAGGACATAGTATATGTGTAGTGAGTGACCATCAATATAGTATTTCCAAGGCCTACCACCCCCTTGGAGAGGCGAAAGAGGTACAAACCCCTCAATATGGTTATACGGGCCTACTACCCCCCGTACTAGGCAACCAAGGTACAAACCCCTCGATACGGTTATACGGGCCTACTACCCCCCGTACTAGGCAACCAAGGTACAAATCCCTCGATACGGTTATACGGGCCTACTACCCCCCGTACTAGGCAATCAAGGTACCAACCCCTTGATACGGTTACCCGGGCCTACAACCCCCCGAGCTAGGCTTGATCGACTCACACACTATATAGAGAAAATCATATACATGTATCCATTTCATCATCATTTCAATACTTATATAATCATCCAACTCATAGGACGTACATTGGACCTTCCATTTCATAAGAATTCTATAAATGGCATTTTATCAAACATATGGTGGGCTACTTGTTCATGTAAATAAAATCATGTGTTTCAAGAGTACTAAGTCCAACCAATTTCAAAATCCATATAAAACAGCCCACCAACAACATACATATATATATACATATATAACAACCTTCATAATTTGATCATTGAGGCATGAAAACCATAAACATCATATAATCATTCCATTTCATGATAATATACAAAAATAGACCATAATAGGATGTGCAGTAATAATTCCATAATTCAAGAGTTCATAAATGATCATAAGGACCCATAAACTTGAAGTAAAATAGAGGAAAAATGGTTGGACTTGTGGAAAGGAAGGTTTCCACAATCAACCCACATACCTCAACTTTGGAGAATTCTTGATGAAGATTGGAATGGAGAATTGCTTGAGATTGAATCTTGAATCCGAAATTAAAGCTTGGGATCCTTGAATTTGGTTGATGATCTTGGTGGAATTTTTGGAGAGGGTTTAGAGAGAGTTTTTGGATGTTTTGAAGTTAAATGACTAAGTATGGATATGTCCCCTTTTTATAAAAACGTCCCAACACTTAGAAAAAAAATTGAGGCGGGTGAACAGTGTTTTCGGTTACTGGAATTTGCATTTTCTGCCAGACAGGTTTTACGAAAATGGTCATAACTCCTTCATCCTAACTCGGAATGAGGTGAAACAAATTGCGTTGGAAAGCTAACTAACAGAGCTTTAATTTTGATAGTTTGAGCTCCTTCCAGTACCTTGTGTGCTGAGAGATATGCCCCTTTAAAGTTGACCCTCAAAATCGCATTTTTTGCGATTTTCGAATTTTGATACGGTTGTTCTAAAATTCGGGTTAGACTCATTTCCCACTCAATTTGACCCCCTGAATAAGAATATGAAGTCGAATTTCCGAAATGATGCACGGATTTTGAGATATATGGAAATTACAATTTTAGGTGTTTTCGAAGCACATTTTCGGGCATTTTTGGGGTCGTTTCAATATCTCCCCCTTGGGAACATTCGTCCCCGAATGTTAAAGAAACGTACATGAGGGACACAAACGTGGCAATATCAGCCCACATAAGGATGCAACAATGCACTTACACCTTATTCAAAACCTTAACATAGTTGTAACACCACAATGAACTTGTTAACTTAAACATGAATGTATGCAATGACATGGTGTCTGAACTTAAGACCTGAGATTTTATAAAGGGTTTAGATCAATACCTTAAGCTTGAGTGGAGTGGAAAAGATAAGGATATCGCCTTTGCATGTCCGCTTCGGCCTCCCAAGTCGCACTTTCAACTTGTTGATTTCTCCAAAGGACCTTAACGGAAGCCACATCTTTGTTTCTCAACCTCTTCACTTGTCTATCTAAAATCTGGACCGGAACCTCTTCATAGGTCAAATTATCTTCAACAACACCCACAACATCAAGAGGCACAATGGCATTCGGATCACCCACACACTTCCTCAACATAGACACATGAAATACCGGATGAACCAAATCCATTTCGCTAGGCAATTCCAACTCATAAGCTACCTTGCCAATTCTCCTCATCACCTTATAAGGACCCACGTATCTTGGGCTCAACTTGCCCTTCTTACCAAAACGAACCACACCCTTCATGGGTGACACCTTCAAATAGACCCAATCACCAACTTGGAATTCAAGAGCCCTTCTCCTCACATCGGCATAGGACTTTTGGCGACTTTGGGCCGTCTTCAACCTTTCTCTAATCCTCCTAACCTTCTCAAGAGCCTCCATAACTAGATCTGGTCCTAACAAGGCCACCTCACCAACCTCAAACCACCCAACCGGTGATCTACAACGCCTCCCATAGAGAGCCTCAAAAGGAGCCATACCGATGCTAGAATGATAGCTATTGTTATAGGAAAACTCAATCAATGGAAGATGATCATCCCAACTACCCTTAAGCTCCAATACACAAGCCCTAAGCATATCCTCAAGTGTTTGGATAGTCCTTTCGGCTTGTCCATCCGTTTGCGGGTGAAAGGCCGTAGTAAGCTTAACTCTCGTACCTAGACCCCTTTGAAAGGACTTCCAAAAGTGTGAAGTAAATTGAGTACCACGGTCCGATATGATGGATAGAGGAATCCCATGCAACCTTACCAAGTCATGAATATATAACCTTGCATAATCTTCCGCCCCATATGTTGTCTTTACCGGTAGAAAATGAGCCGATTTTGTCATCCTATCAACCACCACCCAAATAGAATCAAAACCTTTTCTAGTCTTGGGTAAACCAACTACAAAATCCATATTAATTTCTTCCCACTTCCAAGTAGGAATCTCTATGTCTTGGGTTAGACCACCCGGCCTTTGATTTTCGGCCTTGACTTGTTGACAACTATGACAACCAGAGACGAATTTGGCAATGTCCTTCTTCATGCCTCCCCACCAATACACATCCCTCAAATCTCTATACATTTTGGTGGAACCGGGGTGGATGGAGTAGGAATAATTATGAGCCTCCTCAAGAATTTTCTCCCTCAAACCATCAACACAAGGCACACACAACCTACCTTGGTACCTAAGGGCACCATCTCCCCCTTGGGAGAAAACTTCCACCTTGCCCTCTTTAACCAAGGCCTTCAATTCTAACAAGGAAGAGTCAAGATCTTGTTTTGCTATCACCTCATCAACCAAGGAAGACCTAGCACCATCAACAACGACCACACCACCATTACCAACCTCTTCCAACCTAACCCCCAACCTAGCCAACCGATGCACCTCCCTAGCCATTTCCCTATCACCAATATCAACATGAGCTAGGCTACCCATAGACACCCTACTCAAAGCATCCGCCACCACATTAGCTTTACCGGGATGATAATGCACACTCATATCATAATCTTTAAGAAATTCTAGCCACCTTCTTTGTCTCAAGTTGAGGTCTTTTTGGGTGAAGACATATTGGAGGCTTTTATGATCGGTGAACACATCAACATGTACCCCATACAAGTAATGACGCCAAATCTTTAAAGCAAACACCACCGCGGCTAATTCAAGGTCATGCGTAGGATAGTTCTTTTCATGCACTTTGAGTTGTCTAGACGCATAGGCTATCACCTTACCATTTTGCATTAGGACACAACCCAAGCCAACTCTAGAAGCATCACAATACACAACGAATCCCTCAAGCCCATCCGGTAGTGACAATATAGGAGCAGACACAAGTTTATCTTTCAAGGTTTGAAAACTCCTTTCACACTCGTCGGTCCACTCAAACTTAGCCTTCTTTTGTGTCAACTTAGTCATGGAAGAAGCAATAGAAGAAAACCCATTCACAAATCTCCGATAGTAACCCGCTAAGCCCAAGAAGCTCCTAATATCCGACGGGGTCAATGGCCTAGGCCAATTTCTAATCACATCGGTCTTCTTAGGATCTACCTTAATACCATCCCCCGACACCACATGACCTAGGAAGGCAACCTCCCTCAACCAAAATTCACACTTTTCATACTTGGCATACAACTTCTCCTCTCTCAATTTTTGCAACACAACCCTCAAGTGACCCATATGTTCTTCCTTGCTATGCGAATAGATTAAAATATCATCAATGAAGACCACAACAAAGGAATCAAGGTGGGGTTTAAAGATCCTATTCATTAGGTCCATGAAGATAGCCGGTGCATTGGTCAACCCAAAGGACATGACCACAAATTCATAATGCCCATACCTAGTCCGGAAGGCTGTCTTGGGAATGTCACACTCCCTCACCTTCACTTGATGATACCCGGACCGAAGATCAATCTTAGAGAAGTGGCTAGCCCCTTGCAATTGGTCGAACAAGTCATCAATCCTAGGAAGAGGATATTTATTCTTGATGGTGACCCTATTGAGTTGCCGGTAATCAATACACATCCTAAGGGACCCATCTTTCTTCTTCACAAACAACACCGGTGCACCCCATGGTGATTGGCTAGGCCTAATAAAACCCTTCTCCAACAAGTCCCTCAATTGTTCCTTCAACTCCTTTAACTCCGCCGGGGCCATACGATAAGGGGGGATAGAAATGGGTTGAGTATCGGGGAGGAGGTCTATGCCAAAATCTATTTCCCTTTCGGGAGGAACACCGGGAAGGTCATTAGGAAAGACATCAAGGAATTCATTTACGATCGGAACCGACTCTATAGGAAGGGTTTTGGACTCCACATCCCTAACCCTCACAAGGTGATAGAGACACCCCTTAGAGATCAACTTACGGGCTTTAATGCAAGAGATGAACCTACCCTTGACTACCACATTTTGGCTCTCCCACTCAAGAATGGGTTCACTTGGGAATTGGAACTTGACCCTACGGGTTCTACAATCAATGGAAGCATAGTATGCATGCAACCAATCCATCCCAAGAACAACATCAAAATCGACCATGTTCAACTCAACAAGATCACAAGGCAATATTTTATGCAAGATGCAAATAGGACAATTTCTATAGACCTTCCTAGCAACCATATATGCACCAATAGGAGTAGACACCTTATATGACTCATGCAACAAGTCGGGCTCAACATGAAACTTTTTGACAACAAAGGGGGTGACAAAAGAAAGAGAGGCACCCGGATCAATTAATGCATATACATCAAAGTCAAAGATTTTCAACATATCGGTAACGACGTCGGGGACTTCATCGACCCCTTGCCTCCCATGCAAAGCATAAAATCGATTGTGCCTTGGGGCACCATCTTGTCGGCCCCCTCTCCCCAAAGGAACCGCATTGGCACCTTGTGGACGGACCTCCTTACCCTTGTTGCGATTTCGAGGACAATCCATTGCCTTGTGCCCCATTTCCCCACAACTATAGCAAGCACCGGTATTTCTCAAGCACGGGCCACCATGGCCCTTACCACACTTCGGACATACATCAATAGGACCCATACCCCTAACACCTTGGGCCCTTGGAACATCATTGGCAAACCCCTTATGGAGCGCATGAGAAGACCCTTGACCTTGATGAAACCGGCCTCCCGTTCTACTTTGGAACTTGCCCTCAAAACGGGCCCTCTTGGCCTCATGACCCCTCCTCTTCCTCAACTTCTCCTCCTCCATTTGTTCGGCATAGACCATCAAGCGGGACAAGTCCATGTCACTAATCAACATTGCAGACCGGCACTCTTCACTCACTAGGTCGGACACACCCATCACGAATTTGTTCATTCTAGATCGTGAGTCGGCAACCAAGTGTGGAGCATATCTTGAAAGTTGGTTAAACTTGAGGGCATACTCCCTCACACTCATAGACCCTTGTTTTAAATTCATGAACTCCACCAATTTGGCTTCCCTAAGCTCAAGAGGAAAGAATCGATTAAGGAAAGCCGTTTTGAACTCTTCCCAAGGCACCACATAGTTTGCCCCCTTCTCTTCCTTCCATTGGTTGTACCATATTTGGGCCACCCCTTTTAGTTGGTAGGCCGCCAACTCTGCCTTATCTTCTGACCTCATGCCCATGATAGCTAATATCTTGTGGACTTCATCAATGAACTCTTGAGGGTCTTCATCTAACTTAGACCCATAGAATTCCGGGGGATTCATCCACACAAAGTCTCTCACCCTAGATGCCGGGGTAGGAGCCTGAGGGGTTTGGGCCCCGTGGTTGGCTTGATTAGCCATAGCTTGTGCAAATAAAGTAAGGGCATCCCGAAGATCCCCATTGGTCGGTTGTTCCTCGGGTGCGCGGGCTCGTCTTCCTCTTGTATTAGGCATGATCTAGCATAGCAAAGAACAACCGTTAGGGAAAAAAGAACTTAATTCAACTCTACCGCACGACTTAGAACATGAAGAAGGGAAACATTTCCTAAAACGTCTCATAGCCTCCTACTCATAATTGTGGTGCACAACACAACCATGAATCGGACTCTAATCAACGCGGTGTGTTGGACTCCGAGGATCTATCAACCTAGGGCTCTGATACCAAGTTTGTCACGACCCAAGCCTAGGGCCTAGACGTGACCGGCGAATGGGGAACCCGAAGGAACCCCAAACAAGCCTCATAGCGTATCTTACACATCATTGGTCGCGGAAGCAATTAAAATGACCATAAGCGATAAGCATAATCAAGGGGGAAATCGGGACTAAGGGAGCAAGAAAAAAGAAGAAGAAATGATACATAAATACCATAGATGAATCAAGCCCAAACATAATACACAACTTGTCCAACACCACCTCTAAACATAGGTACTTTAGCGGGGGCCAAGACAAACAACTGGGCTCACCCTCATAGTCAAAACATAACTAAAAGGAAAAGTCTTATACATAGCAAAAGATCATAAGCAACGTCCCCGGAATGGAGGACTCACCAATAACCTTGATAGAAAATCGTATTAGCCACGCGGAGGACGAGGGTCAAGCGGTGCTCCGGTCCCTACATGGTGACATCATGTAGGCATAGAGTATGCGTTAGTACGTTTGAATGTACTAAGTATATGGGATGCAATGCAATGCAACAAGGGATGAACATCATAGGCAAAATGCATAATCGTACCCGATAGATAGCATATTAATGAGATGATATGTATAATGATGCTTATATAAAAATCATATTTAGTAGGACATAGTATATGTGTAGTGAGTGACCATCAATATAGTATTTCCAAGGCCTACCACCCCCTTGGAGAGGCGAAAGAGGTACAAACCCCTCAATATGGTTATACGGGCCTACTACCCCCTACTAGGCAACCAAGGTACAAACCCCTCGATACGGTTATACGGACCTACTACCCCCCGTACTAGGCAACCAAGGTACAAACCCCTCGATACGGTTATACGGGCCTACTACCCCCCGTACTAGGCAATCAAGGTACCAACCCCTTGATACGGTTACCCGGGCCTACAACCCCTCGAGCTAGGCTTGATCGACTCACACACTATATAGAGAAAATCATATACATGTATCCATTTCATCATCATTTCAATACTTATATAATCATCCGACTCATAGGACGTACATTGGACCTTCCATTTCATAAGAATTCTATAAATGGCATTTTATCAAACATATGGTGGGCTACTTGTTCATGTAAATAAAATCATGTGTTTCAAGAGTACTAAGTCCAACCAATTTCAAAATCCATATAAAACAGCCCACCAACAACATACATATATATATACATATATAACAACCTTCATAATTTGATCATTGAGGCATGAAAACCATAAATATCATATAATCATTCCATTTCATGATAATATACAAAAATAGACCATAATAGGATGTGTAGTAATAATTCCATAATTCAAGAGTTCATAAATGATCATAAGGACCCATAAACTTGAAGTAAAATAGAGGATAAATGGTTGGACTTGTGGAAAGGAAGGTTTCCACAATCAACCCACATACCTCAACTTTGGAGAATTCTTGATGAAGATTGGAATGGAGAATTGCTTGAGATTGAATCTTGAATCCGGAATTAAAGCTTGGGATCCTTGAATTTGGTTGATGATCTTGGTGGAATTTTTGGAGAGGGTTTAGAGAGAGTTTTTGGATGTTTTGAAGTTAAATGACTAAGTATGGATATGTCCCCTTTTTATAAAAACGTCCCAACACTTAGAAAAAAAAATTGAGGCGGGTGAACAGTGTTTTCGGCTACTGGAATTTGCATTTTCTGCCGGACAGGTTTTACGAAAATGGTCATAACTCCTTCATCCTAACTCGGAATGAGGTGAAACAAATTGCGTTGGAAAGCTAACTCACAGAGCTTTAATTTTGATAGTTTGAGCTCCTTCCAGTACCTTGTGTGCTGAGAGATATGCCCCTTTAAAGTTGACCCTCAAAATCGCATTTTTTGCGATTTTCGAATTTTGATACGGTTGTTCTAAAATTCGGGTTAGACTCATTTCCCACTTAATTTGACCCCCTGAATAAGAATATGAAGTCGAATTTCCGAAATGATGCACGGATTTTGAGATATATGGAAATTACAATTTTAGGTGTTTTCGAAGCACATTTTCGGGCATTTTTGGGGTCGTTTCATTACATGTGCCCGAAGATTGCATTGTGCCCGATATTGCATGTGCCCGAGAATTGCATTGTGCCCGATATTGCATGTGCCCGGAGATTGCATTATGCCCGATATTGCATGTGCCCAAGAATTGCATCATCTGCATCTGCCCGAAGATTGCATTGTGCCCGATATTGCATGTGCCCGAGAATTGCATTGTGCCCGAGAATTACATCATTGCATTGTGCCCGGTATTGCATGTGCCCGAGAATTACATCATTGCATGTGCCCGAGAATTGCATTGTGCCCGATATTGCATGTGCCCGGAGATTGCATTGTGCCCGATATTGCATGTGCCTGAGAATTACATCATCTGCATGTGCCCGAGATTTGCATTGAGCCCGAGGTTGCATTGTGCCCGATATTGCATGTGCCCGAGATTGCATTGTGCTCGAAAATTGCATATGTCCGAACAAAAAAAAACCAAGCTACAAGTATCAACAGATGCCCAAATTACAGATACGCTTTCTTTACTCATTGCTCATATTCCTAAGGCGTCATGGTCAAAAGGCATCATTTTCCATGGCCTGCGGACATCATATCATGGCCTAAAGATTTACTTTTTGCTTATCATGATCCAAAGGTGTAATAGTCTAAAGACATCATTTTCATGACCCGCAGACAACATTTCATGACCTGAGGATATAATTTTTGTGTATCATGGCCCTAGACATCATAGCCTAAGACATCATTTTCATAGTCTTATGGCAAACATCATTGTCGATATGGGAAATTGCATCATGTTTACTTTTATCGTTTATTTGATATATCTGCTCTAATCAGTTTATTTAATTATATTAGAAGCTACAGATTTGCAGAGACTGACATTTTGCAGGCGAGATCAATCTCCCTCTCGGCTACAATTATCGTGCTTACATCTATCGCAACAAAGGCCCTATCAATTTCTTCGCTACTCGTATTACCGTTTTTCATTTAACCCTTGGCTACTCATATTACCGCTTCTCATCAGGATACTACACTCTTAAACTGGAAATCTCTCTGTCATGCCTTTCTCGCTACTCTAATCTGATTCATTCAAGCCAATATCATTCCCGTTCATATACTGTACGGCTCTTTCAATTCTTAGGAGTTTCATCTGCTCCTGAGTATAGAACTACACATGACCTGATTCTCGTATAACCAGAGATATGTAGGCGGCTTAATACCAAAGTCTCGGTCGTACCCCTTTTCAACCTACATCATTTCAATTGATCCCACTGACATCTCTCGTCGGTCGGACAAAATCGGCTACTAAGTCAACGTTGGTTGCCCGACAATTCATTCTTCATTCCCAAGCAACCAAGGGGCAGCTGTTGACACCCAATTTTGACCGACCTTTAACCTTTTTAGGAATGCTATTCGATTAAATACGAATTTTGGAAATATGTCGAGTTTAAAATTTTAGTCGATTTTGTCTAAAAATTATATATTTTGGTATGCTTGCTTTATAAAATTATTGCAAATATTAATAAAATATATTAAAAATTATTAGTAAACCTCAAAATAATTCAAATGTTTTAAAATTCGAGTGACTTTAATTATAATAGTAGTAGTATTTTAATTGGATAGCATCTCTTTAAATTTCTTCAAAATCATTTAACTTATAGCCTATTTTATTCTAATTCCTTTCAATTCTAGCCTATTCAATCCTAATTTTATTTCGATTATAGCCACTTTTCATTTCAATTTTAGCCATTTCAAATTCAATTCAACTTGATTTTAAAACTTTCATCTTTTAATCTCAACCGTCTATCTTTTAATCAAAACCTAAGATCAAATCCTAGCCCCTCATCTCTTATTAAATCAATGGATGAGATTGAATTTCCATCTTTCCTATTTCTACACTAAAAATACCCAAACCCTAAAAAATATTCATTCATCTCTCTTCTCCCTCTCCAACACAGATCAGTCGCCTCTCCTCTCAACTCCTCCAGCAATGGCAAGTTTCCGACGAGAACCAGAGGAGAGGGATGCCGATCTCCTCTCCTCCTATCCTCTCCGCCTCTCTTCCTCTCTCCTCTTCTCCCTCGCTCCGTCTCTTTTTCTCCGGGCAGCAGCAATCGGAACAATGCTCCGATCAGCAACTGCTCCAAGCAGCCGGCAAGAGCTCCTCCAGCAGCAGCTCCGACGACCAGCAGCGATGGCGAAGGCCGCTCCAAGCAGTAGGCATCCAGCATCTCCGGCGACTGGCCAACAGGCAGCGATGGCGAAGCCAGCAGCCGCTGATCGCCTCACCTTCTCTTAACTCTCTTTTTCTCCGACGAAGAAATAGCAGCGTGGAACCAGCAGGTGCTGGCCGCCTCTGCTCCATTTTCCGGTGGCCAGCAGCACTGGCAAGGACAGCCAGCAGCAAGCTCCGGCAGACATTTCTTTTGGATTTCAAGTGTATTTAAGACGGATCTTTGACAGATCCGTCTAGCTTCGCTCCTCTTTCTCAATTATCATTTCTTTTCGTTTAATATCTTTCATTTTGTTTGAGCTTGGTGTGATTTTTACTTGTTTAAGTATATGGAAAAATCATATTCAAGCATGTTAGTATATTTTTTTTGGTGTGATGTTTTATTTTTATTTTGTTAAGTCTATGGCAAATTCATATTCAAGCATGGGTCCAAAGTGATGATACAAGCTGATGCATTTTTCATTTATACATATCTCTTATTCTTATATTTTTGTGAAAATGAAGTCGGTTCATGGCTTCTATTGTAATCTGCCTATTTGCTACTTCCTAACCATAATCATGTCCTCCTTGTAATTTTCTAATTTTTTTTGATTCCGTGTATTGTTAATCATTTATTTTGACTTGGAATGTCAATATATCTCTTTGCTATTTGCTTCTCTATAGATATTAGCATGCCGTTGATTAGTAGGATTGCTTGGTTGTGATATGATTTTCCTCAAAGTCTAATCGTTTTCTCCTTAATTAATGTCGAAAGAATGAACTCTTGTTAGGCTGATTTTGTTTACTATTTAGAATTGCCTCCTTTGGTCAAAAATGAAGTCCTTGCTAATAATATTGAAGTAGTTGATTTGGGGGCTGAATTATTTTCTATGGTAAGTATATATTCGATTGTTGATAAAAAGTTTGGTTGACTAACATGTTTATTTTATTGACTAATTTTAATTGATTTGTCTTGCCTTAATTAAGTTGGGAATATGTCTGACTTGATTATATTCGGTAAATCTCGGCTAATTAAAGAAATTGTTTGGACTGATTTGGTTTTTCCTTTTCTTAAAGGAAATTAATATTCTTGATTGATGCTTATTTGTCTACTTATGGTAATTTAACATTGGGTAAATATTTATTTCCAACCGGTTCTTGCACTATTGAAAACTCTTAATCATTACTTTGCCATATTTAGTTGCTCATTATTTGGAAAATAATTGTTTAAATAAGTCTGATTGGCTTTCCTTTGAAATAAGGAAAATAGCATATTGTTTGATTCCTTAAAATGTTTAATTCCCTTATATATGCTCCTCTTCTAATATATAAATAGGACTCCTCCCTTCATTATTCACACACTCACATCCTAACTTGCTCACGCTTTACTCTTGAATACTAAAAAATATATTGCTCTCTACCCTTAAAGATTAAGTTTTCCGGTAAACCTAAAAGCTCCTCTCTACTTGTTATTCTGCCGTGTTCGGGTCTAGATTAAGTGTGGATCTTCATTGCTGATTTCTTTTACTGCATAACTGGTTAGTATCCTTAATACATGTTTAATTTATGTTTCTACATCATCTTAGCCATCTTAAGTCCAAATTGGGTGTTAATAAATAAAAGGAAGCATTCGGGTTAGTTTCTGTCCCGTTCTTTCTCGATGTGTGATTGTATATTCTCCACAACTTGTTTACATCTTACATGCCTATATGTTACTTGTGTACATGAAATAATTAATATTATGTGTGTATCCATATTTTTTTTTATCATGTTACTATATTAAATTGTCTTTTACGTGTTATTACTTGCCCGTATTTTTCATTATCCCCTCTAGCAAGTTTTGAGCTTAGAGTTCAAGGTGTTGAAGAGTCTCCTAGAAGCGATTTCCGGACGACACCATTATGTTTAAGTTTATTTGAATGGAAAATATTATTCATTTACTTTTAGTTTGTAATATTCGTATAACTCTAAAACTCTATATATATGATATAATTTGGGGGATCGTCTAAAGGGGGGAGGGGACTTACGTGCTAATTGCTATTTTACCGCCAACTTACTTGTTGATAGAGACATGCCTATAGGAGTGTGATTTAATCGTTTATTCATTCCTCGTGCTAAAATTTAATTAGAATAAAAGAGAGCTGGTTGATATTTTATTACTTAACTATCGTTTAAGTTGTAGACTTGTTCTATGTTAGCCACCTATTTAATGCTAACTAATTATATGCTAAAAATAACTAATAAATCTGTTGTAATACGCCCCTTAGCATATAATAATAATAATTAAAGTGTGACATTTACATGTTGATATATGTTGCTGTGTTTGGTGAATCACGACTCTCTTGTATAAAAAATGATAAAATAGATAACTGATTTGCTTAATAATTTGTCTCGCCTTGGAAACGACTTGGACCCATGCTTGTAGGATTCTATTAGTCTTCCCGTACTCTATTTAAGGGTTTAATAATCTATTCATAAAGTTAGATTCCATGCCTATAGGATTTAATATTTGCAAAATCTGATTTAGAGTAGTGATTAATTGTTATCTTGTTTAGTTGACAACGTGCTAGTGTTTAGAGATCATGTTTAGGATGTATTAAGTAATTCAGGTAGTTCAGTTTAAAGAGTATACATCGGGGTATAGAAATCAGCATCTTGGTTTTTGATAAATACTCTTAGTATGCTATCTAAAATAAATAAATAAATCATGTCTATAGGATTTAAATAACCTTAGCATTATTGTGTGCAGTAATTTGTGTTAGGTTTAAATAATTATTCTTTTTTAGAATGTCATGTCTATAGGTGTTGTTTCAATTTTTAGTCACCTAGAAGTTATGTTCATATGTACTATTAATTAACTGCCAGCCTGTTAATAATTGAGTTAATGACATAGTCTTACTACTAGTTTCCAGCATGTTAAATAATTAAAAAATAAAAAATTTGTTATGCATATTTACCATTACTTTTAACAAAATGGTATGACATTATCATTTCTTGCCCCCCCCCCCCCCCCCCACTCTTTAAAATAAAATTAATAGTCAGTTCCTGCATTTGTTTAAAATCAGTTACTTTAAATATGTACTACTTTGACTTTTCTGCCCAAATAAATAGTGCTCTGCATTAAAATAAGTTGTTTGGCTAAAAAATAAATAAATTAATAGCTCACTTTCAGCATGCTAAATTAAACAGCTCTAATTTTGCTGCCGCGTTAAACAATTACTGCATCTGCGATTGCTTTTCTGCTACAATTTAAAATCAGCTAATTCTGGACTATGTCATATATTTCTACCCTTTTGTCAATTAGTTAGTTTTTTTTTTATTTTCTGTTGGTTGCTCAAATGTTCGTATGCGCACACACTTTGCATGCGACCTTCACTTTATATGTGTTTGCTAACATGTTTAAATTAAAATCTAGAGGCCAATATGACACCCTACATGCTAAATGCTCGTCCAAAGTGTTTGACTTGGTGTCTAGGTGGTCCTATTATATTTTATTTTGTCTAAATTCACCCTAATAGCAGTCCAATGCCTCTTGGACCTTATGTGGGGATGCTAGACACCTTTTAGAGACGAAAAACATGCGGTGGTAGGGTAGGGGTAGTCTAGGCCCTATGGATATGATGACATCAACTCAGTCTAAATGAAAAACCTTGGTTTTGTCTGTCCCTACGAGAAGCCGACCGAAATAAAGAAAAGTCGAGTGCTGATCCTAAAGTCCTTCAGAGTCTCCCTTTCCTTTTGTCCCTTTATCTGTTTATAATTATATTTATTTGGGGTAGTTTAATTAAAATAAAATTGGTTTGCTTATTTAATTGTGCAAATTTCTATCTCCTTGCTCATCTCTCTATTTATTGTGTAATATTTATTTATTATATTATCATTTAGTCTCGCATGCCTAGCTAATTAATTAAAATAACTAAAATGTCCTAAATTGCTTAAGTTCATGTTGTCACCTAGCCATGCATGATAAACTAATTAAAGTGATTTAAATGCCCTTATTTGTTTAATATTATTTATCACTTAGTAACCATGTTAATAAAATAAATAATAAATGAAGTGACCATACTTGCTATTTGTAACCCCCATATATTGCATGAGACACGGCCAGGACCCACATTTGTGAACCTCGAAGGATGCCTAACACCTTCCCCTCGAGGTAACTTGAACCCTTACCCGATCTCTGGCTCGTTGACCTTAGCTAGACTTAGTTAGGTTAGATAGGTGCCCTAACGCGCCTTAATTCGTTAGGTGGCGACTCTTCATCACCCAAAACCCAAAAGAGTTGTTAGGTCGTGCACCAGAACCCATTTTTGAGAAAAACGGGGCGCGACAATCAACTATGACACTTAGCAGGTGGCAAACAACAAACACATGAACCAGTGTCAACAACACTAAAGTAAGTACGTAATCAGTCAACAATATCAAGATCACACATAAGGACTCATGCCTCCAAACCAAACTAATTTGGGAATTGAGTACTTTGAGATTGAGTACGTTAAGTTAATTCAATATCTTTTTCCTTTAATGTTACCGTGTTGGAACGTGACACTCCGATCCAGTAATACCGTGTCGAAACGTGACACTCCGATCTAATTATACCGTGTCGGAACGTGACGCTCCGATCCAATAATACCGTGTCGAAACGTGACACTCCGATCCAATTATACCGTGTCGGAACATGACACTCCGATCCAATTATACCGTGTCGAAACGTGACACTCCGATCCAATTATATCATTAATTTATCATTTATTATCACCACTTTTTAATTCATTAATAATATTTCATCAAGCCTTCTTTATTCAAGGCATCACTTCGATAGAGAGGGTTCAAGATTATAAATTCCACGGTCTCAAGATTTCAGACCAATCACAAACCACACAACCAAGCTACACAATCACACAAACAAGTACATAGAGAACTTCACAATATCATTCAATGCATATCAATCACTATGAAGAAGAGTCTATCTATCAAATAGAATAAACGAAAAAGGGCCAAAAATACCCCTATACTATCCGAAAAGGTTTAAATACTCCTCATCCACCTATTGGGTTCAAAATACCCCTCAGTCGACCTTTTTGATCCACTATTACCCTTTAAACTAACAACCTTATATTTTTTAATTATTATTATTATTAATTATTACATAGTGTCTTTCTATTGGTTAAAGTTAATTCCAACCCACCAAACTTTCTCCTACCCACCAACCCGACCCATATTGACATCCCTGACCTAAACCCAATTAAAAAGATCCATCATAAATAAAAAAAATTGAATCATCTCATCTTCCCTAAACCTAATAACCTATTTTTCTTCATTTCCTTCTTATTAACCAATTTCAAGATCAATTTCACCTGAAATGGCTTAGATTTTCAGTGCAATACTTTGTTGAAGTTCAAGGGATTCAAGTTGGAGCATTGAATTTTGAAGTCTTCTCTCTTCTAAGTAGGTCATTTTTTCATTTTCATGGTTTAGGGTTTCTGAAATTTTCATGTAGTGTTACTCTCGATTATTTTGAATGTTTTTACGTCTTTCTTTACTTAGTTCTCGACTTTTAATGGTCCCTTTTCAATTGTTATTATCTGAACTTTGATTTTTAATATTTCTTTATATTGTGTTTAGTTATTGATATGGTGTATTCTCTTTCTCTTTTGCAATAGTTTATTCAAAAAAATATTTTGTTTATTTAATCTATAGTTTGTTGTGGACCCTTTCTCTTATTCTTGTCTGTATTTTAGGGTAATAAATATTGTCGTCTTTAAACTATTCTTTGAATGATGTTGATGGGTCCCTTTTCTTGTTTTTTTATATACTCTTTTTGAAGAATGATTAAGAAGGTCGATTTGGTGTTTAACTATGGAGGCAAGTGGGTGTTGAAACCTGAAGTGATGTATCTTAAAAAGTTGAAGCACATGATGCAAGATTTTGATGCGGATTTACTATCTTATATAGATATTTGCGCAGAGTATACTGAAAAGTTAGGTTTCAGTAAGGGCAGGTTAGTAAATGGGCCTTCTGGTAGATACTTTTTGATTGAGAATGATGCATGCATTATAGCACTACAATCTTTATTGTGTACCGAGTTCAGTGAGCTTCAACTATAAGTTGTGGATGAGAATGAATTATTTGTTCCATCTCCAGGCATTATATCATTGCAACACTTATTGTCTAACCAAGTCAGTGAGCTTCAATTATATGCTATAGATGAAGGTGAACTACCTGTCTCTACTCCTAACATCATTGATCAAAATGTGCATCATAATATTGTGGTAGATGTTGGAACAAATTGTGATTCATCTGATGAGGATAAAAATGTTGGACTTAACTCTAGTGATCGTGACAGTGAAGAATTAGAACTCTTTAGAAAGGAAAGAACTCAAGATGTTAATGAAAAGCTTGACAAGTTTTTACACATGGAAAAAGGCATAAGTTTTAAAGATTTGTTTGAAGCTAAAAGGGTTGTGGGATTCTATGCAGTTGCTAAAAAGGTTGGTCTTAAAGTAAAACAATCGAACACTACTAGACTTAGATATGTATGTGATACTAGATGCCCTTTTGTGTGCTTGATATCTAAGGATAATAAAGATCAAGGATTTAAAATCAAGACTTTGGAGACAAAACATAAATGTGATCCAGCATTTCATAATAGAAGAGCTACTCCCGATATTTTAGCACATTATTCAAAAACAAAGTCCAAAATGATCCTAAGTACAAAATCAAACAAATGAGGATGGATGTGGATCAGAAATTTAAACTGAATATTAGTTATTCTAAGATGAAGAGAGTTAAGAAACTTGCCTTAGAGGAATTAGAGGGTAGTTTCATTGATGATTTTAATAGGTTAGAGGCTTATGCTCAAGAATAGAGGGATAGTAATCCTGGTATAGATGTGGTTATAAACATATCAAAACATGCTTTGACAGAAGGAAAAAGGAGATTTTTGAGAATGTATGTGTGCTTTCAAGCTCTGAAAAGTGGTTGAAAAGTAGGATTGAGGCCTTTAATAGGTTTGGATGGCACATTTTTGGAAGGAAAATGTAAGGGAATTTTACTGATTGTTATGGCACAAGATTCAGCAAAACACTTTTATCTTGCTTGGGCCATGGTGGATAAAGAAACAAATAGAACATAGAAGTGGTTTATGGAGCTATTGAGATCTTCTTTATTGTTAAGGGAGGGTGAAGGAGTTACATTTATATCAGACATGCAAAAGGTTATAGATTCTCAACTTAATTTATATTTGTGTTGTAAGTTTTTTTAATTACTAATCTTATCTTATTTACTTAATTGTTTGGATATTATAGGGGTTGATTGGTGTTGTTGATGATGTACTTCCTAAATCACATCACACACCAGACATATAGAAGCTAACTGGAGTAAGAACTGGAGGGGTGTACTAATGAAAAAATTAATGTGGTAGTGTGCTTGGAGCACTTATGGAGAAGAGTCCAATGACCAATTGACAACTTTAGGGACTGTTTCTGAAATGGCTGCCAAAGAACCAATAGGCCACCCATCCCAAAAATGGTGTAGAGCTTATTTTGACACCAAATGCAAGAATCAAATGGTTGACAACAACTTTACAGAATCATTCAATAAATGGATTTTAGAGGCAAGACACAAACCAATTATCAAGATGTTGGAAGAGACTAGAGTCAAGGTATTTAACTATTACTTTGTTTGTGATAAAAAAAAATTAATTATTAGAGTTTTTGTCACTTATATTACGATCAATTTTCTGTATTTATAACATTGATGTGTATAAAATTTTAAGCACGCTATGTCATTACTTTACCTATGTTGCTCGGACTCATCAAAAATGCTAATGAGTGCATGTTGAATTCTCTAAAAATAGTGTATTTTTAGAGAATTCGACACGAATGTGGCATCGAAAGTGAAGAGTCCATACAACTTAGATTTTTATAGATTTGTAAGCACAACTTTAACTTCTTTCTCCAACTTGTGCTTCACTGTGCATTTTTTCCTTTTTCCAGTATTGTGTCACAAACTTAGAAAACATCTCAAGAATAAATTTTAACATCATTGCTATCTTGTTTTGGTTGTCATTTACATTAGCTGGTGGAAAGTAGATAGATGCCATCATTTCTCAGGTTGCTAGAAGTTGCAACGCATTGATCACCTTCACATCACTAAATTGCCTAATCTAGCTTACAATTCTAATTACACTAAACTGATTTTGTGCATATTTGAAATTTAAATCTCAAAAAAGTAAATCAAAACTGCTACCAGGTAGGCAAAGATATTTCTTGTTAGAATTATGTTATATTTTTGTTAATTATGGATTTTTCATTGTTTGAAAGGTAATGAAATTACTGAAAGATCGTGAGGAGGAATGTAGGAATTGGAGAGATGAAATCAGTTCATATGCCAAGAATTTGCTGACTGATTACAGAGAAATAGCACAAGGGTGTGAAATTCATTTTAATGGAGACTTTGGATATGAAGTGCATGAAGGTGAAGACAAGCATGCCGTCAATCTTCAATTAAAGAGGTGCACATGCAGGGTATGGGATTTGACAAGAATACCATGTTCCCATGCCATCAAAGCTTTGATTTACCAGGTAAAAAAAACCCGATGAGCAAGGTGCATTGGTGATATTCAAAGGAAGCTTACATGTTAGTTTATATGCATAAACTACAACCAGTTAGAGGTGAAAAATTCTGGAAAATGAAACCAGAACATGCAATGGAACCACCGAAAATACATAAAATGGTTGGTAGACCAAAGTTGAAAAGAAAGAGAGAGAAGGACGAGGCAAGGAAGAGAGTGGGGGCTTGGTCATCTTCAAGAAAAGGACTTTTAATGACATGTGGATATTGTTGTAACAGAGGTCACAACATCAGAACTTGTCCTTTGGTAAAATATTGTTACTTTTAAATGCTTATAAACTGAAACATTCTTAATTTTATTGCTTGTTTGATTCGGTGAAATATTCATGGTTGTTTTTGCAGGTGAATGAGAAGATAAAGAATATGGGTGAAGGATCTTTCCAGAAAGTGCAAGATGTGACCTTAACAACATCACACGAGAGTCAAACTACTGAACAAGAACAACAATTTGCTCAACCTTCAACCATTGGTGATGATGAATGGGAAGGTGAAGAGGAAGATGAAGATGAAGACGGCCAGCCAATTTTGAGGCCGAAGGTGGTATCTGAAGAAAGGACTAGGCTTCAACAAAAAAAATTACAACGAAGACCAATTGGTACTAGAAAAATTAGCTTCAATGGAGATGAATTTGGTGTCGTGAAGCCTACCAATCTGCCTTATTCACCAAAGAAAGTGACCTGGAAAGGCAAGGCATCAATGACCTCAAACCAGTTGGTTGTAGAGAAGGAAAAAAGAGTTGGTAAATTGAAGACTAAGAAGGCAAGATTAGAGAAGAAATGACCAACGTTTAGGAAACGTACATATTTTTGCGGTGACTAATTCAAGAATTTGCTAATTTTGTATTGATTCATCCTTAATAATTTTTGTTATGCTCAACATAGGGTGAAGTACATTGTGAATTTGTGGATAAACACGTCTTGCATATTTCAGCTTACTTTTGTATGAACAGAATATTTAGAAATGTATTGCAATGGCTAGTTATTGTTAATGTGCACCATTTACTACCCCTCATAACTTATATCATAGTTTGTTGGTTAATACATGTGTAACTTCAATAAGTTTAACTAAAACACTTCTATTAACTTATTCAGGTACTCCGAAAGTGCTTAAAAGTTATTTTAGCTTAAAAACACTTAAAATAAGTCAATTTTATTGTGTCATTGATACAAATAAGAATTTGTCAATTTGTTGGTTAATTTGAAAAGACGAGTAGTTGACTGCAGAAACATGCCAGGCCAGCCAGATCAAGAATAATTCTAAAGCACCACAATAGATACTACACAATGCTGCCACAAAATGACTTTACACTTCCGGAAAAATAAAATTTAAGTTTCAAAGCTATTCTTATAGTTGTTAAACATGAGAAATTCACCAAACTATAAAATTGTAAAAGCATTGAAGAATAACAAATCTAATTAGAATAAAAATAGCTTCAAATCTAACACCTAAACTCGATCAAACAGTACCTAAATTCTACCAAAAACTACACAAAACTATAAAGAAAAAACAGCAACAAGAACTCAACTAAAGTGCATGCACCATTATGAGATAAAAAAAACTGATCCAAAAATGAACACAAAATTGATCCTAATTCACTTCATTAGCAACGAAATACATTACAATGAAGCTTGCGAACTAAACACAATTTCGCTACAATACCAACAATAATAGAAATTACAATTAAGAACATTACACTAACTAGACACCATCAACAATTTTTCATATCACAAAATCTAGAGAAAAGTAACAAAAACAACAACTTTAAGACATCATCTTCAAAGAAAAAAGAACCATGACCATAGCACAATCTTCCTCCATCACTTGTCTTTGAACTCCAAATTTGAAACTTTCTCCTCAAGGTATTACATAATTCAAATTTGTCAATTTAGACATATCATTCACATCTTCCTTAACATGTTGCGTTTTTAACGAATGACATCCAATGATTTTTTTAAATGTGAATAAACATTATCACATGAGATGGAAATTGATTTTTATCTTGCCATTCTCAATAACGACAACCATTCGTCGTCTCATAGCGACAACAAACCTACGACCATCGTTTTACGTTTCGCAGCAGTAAAAAAGTTGGCAACCATTCAAGACTCTCCTACATCACGATAAGTAACAGAAGAAGATTTAGATATTTGAATGAAACGAAGAAGACTTCAAAATTCAATGCTCCAACTTGAATCCCTCAACTTCAATAAATTATTGCACTGAAAATCTAATCTATTTTGGGTGAAATTGATCTTGAAATTGCTTAATAAGAAAAGGATAAAAGAAGAAAAATAGGATATTAGGTTTAGGGGAGAGGAGATAATCCAATTTTTTTAATTGGGTTTGGGTCAGGGATGTCAATATGGGTCGGGTTGAGTGGGTAGAAGAAAGTTTGGTGGGTTGGAATTTACTTTAACCAATAGAAAGACGCCACGCAATAATTAATAATAATAATAATTAAAAAATATAAGGTTGTTAGTTTAAAGGGTAATAGTGCACCAAAAAGGTTGATTGAGGGGTATTTTTAACCCAATAGGTGGATGAGGGGTATTTTTTAAACTTTCGAATAGTACAGGGATATTTTTGGCCCTTTTCCGTAGAATAAACCATAACCTACCTTCACCGAAGAACCGAAGTCAAGCAAACTACTTCTCCAATACTTTTCCTTTCCCCAATGCCTCCGAACCTTTTCAATCTATTAAACATGCATAATTTATAAGTAAGCGAGTTCATAGACACACACATTACAATATGTCTAGCCTAGACCCAAAAACTCACCCAAATCTATAATCACTTTCCTAAAGTTCAATCCTAAGGATAAATCTCAATTTCTCCAATTATCATAGCTTTGATGATATTCAAATTATATCCTACACTTAATATTTAATTACATATCTCAATATTTACTTGAGTCATAGCAAGATAAATATAGAAACATTTACGTAATTACTACTAACAGTAACCCCAACTGCGAACAAAAAAAATAATCGAGAAAACAATTTAACAGCCCCGTGATTCAATCCAATTTTAACATGTAAGTATTGACGTGTGCTACCTATCATTACTCTGTTTGGCCTAACTTTTCTCTCAACGTGCACCTGACAACAATTCCTACACATATGCCCATTTAACACTCCAACTTTAGAATATAATAACATTAGGTAATTAAAGTTCATTCTACCTAAAACCTGACCAATCATCACGCCTCCACTTTGCCCTTTCCAATTTTCCAATCACCTTTTATATTTGTCCATTAGCGCATAACAGTAACAATTTCAACTATATATATTTTCTCCTCCAATTCACTCCTTAAAATCAATAATCAATAATCTGCCACATATTATTTTAGTACTTCACAATAAGTAAATCAATAATGGACAGGGAGACAAGTTTGTCTCCACCGACCGATCAGAAATACGCTATGACCCCTTAAATTGCAGCTCCCGATCTTTAATCATCTTCCACTATTAGACATGAGCAATTACTAATGCTAATTCAATCAAAATACCCACAATTTATATGCTAAGACGAATTAAAGTTAAGGGGTTACCTGAAGCTGTCCTTTCGATATTTCTCTATCACCGTGCGGCTCTTTTCTTTAATTTTCTTCTTTTCTACAGATCAATTATTATCCTAATTGTATACCTTAAAATTATAAAAATTGTGAAAGTGACCCACTATTAATTTTAAGGTTTCTTCTTTAACCACCAACTAAAGTAATTACTAAAACTACCTCACTAAATTCATAAATATAGTTACGAATAGTCCAAAATACTCATTTAGAATCTATCGAAAAGTATTTTATGAAATAAAAAACTCTAGTACTCAAAACAACCAAATGGATCGTTACATTAGATACCAATTTACCCATCGTTCGTCCTCGAATGATCAAAAGAAGGTTAGGTTAAGAAAGGGTAGTTGTCTCAACAATTCCTTCAAAATATTAGTACCCAAGGTCTCCTATCAAAAGTATCAAACCAACCAATTGAAAATCTACACCTCCTCCCATACAATGCCTCAAATGGGGTTATCTCAATACTCTAATGATAACTGTTGTTGTATGTAAACTCAACTAACAACAAAACTATTCCCAAGTGAACTCTTCAACTGACCGATTCTTCCACTAGACCTTGACACAACCACCAGGACAAATATTTTCTAACATAACCATGATAAAATCCTGAATCAATATTGGTTACAACCAGGAGTGAACCCGAACCAACCACCACACACTCATAATTCATCAACCATCACAGAACTTATCAAGATTACATCCTCACAACATAATATTTTTTTCGAGCTTAAGCTATAAAAATATGATCTTTAGACATCAAGTAATCATCAAGTAAAATCAAACTCATTTGATCCAAAAATGGAAAATGATTAAGTAACCACCATCGAGTGATACACCCAAGCATACAGAACCTCTAACAACACTGTCGAAATGCTAGATTAGTAGTTATTATAGACAAACCTTAAGAATGACAAAACTAGACACAATGGTCCCCACATTCAATCATACATAGCCAAAACATGATACCAATGATGAGATAAATCTTTAGTCTATCGAACAACTGCAAATTTTCATGGTAGCTCTCCTATAAATTCTCATAAGCAAAGTTGTGCATGTTGAATCACTAGTATACTTCAACTATCCCAAACAACACCAAATCTTCCATAACTGGAATGAACAAGTCTAACCAAGGATGCCACCCTACCAAGAGGACAATCATAGAATCGGTACACCCGATCCACTACTAGGGACTCACCCATAGAAGTGAAAACACACACGGACGTAGAAAGTGAATCATACTCTAAACCACGCCCATAATGAAGTAGTTGGTCACATAAGAATGTACATAACTAAGGTCGAATAACTCTAGATACTCTTTCCATAGTGCCCATATCAAACATTTTCATTCATCTGACTCTATCTCTTTTATTTTCTAGCTACCACAATCACCAATTTAGTCCCTATTATAATTGCACACATACTTGGTTTATCGAACTCCACATCCAATGAATTCAACACTCTTAATACTAACAAAATATCATAACCACATCAATCATCTACCTTACTCCCAAACCATCATTAGTATCAAAGTATTCTTATCAAATATATGTTCAAACTATGTCTATCTCTCTTTTTATTTAAGCATTTCATGACAAATACGAGTCCCAAACAAGGCCAATAGCACTAATTTCAAATTTGATAGTACCTTTCCATCGAGATAAAACTATTAAATCACACCCAAAGTCAACTTCACACCACTTCCACATACCATGCCTTAGCTACCATTCTAAACCATCACATACCTCATGCCAACACTTAAGGGAAATTCTTGGTCACTCAAATTATTTTATATACTATACGCTCATAACCTCTATTCAGCATCAAATGTTTATGTAACGCATCATAATATTCTATGTAGTCCCATCAATAGAGTAGTATTAATCCAACTCTAAATTCTTAATAACCATGTAGAATTATATCTCACCTTGTACATCATTCTTAAGTCATCTATCATAATTTGAGCAATCTAACTCCACGTAAAACTCTAAATTTTCCATACCTCACTATTTGTCATCCAAACCAAAACTCAATCTTTATAAAATCGATGATAAACTCCAAGTATATATGTACCGAACTAGTTCACATCTCACAGTCATATCTAAACTCATACGCAAAAATCAATACAACCTTCAACTACACCCGAAGGGTTTATATGAGAGGTCTTATTCCTTCATTTTTCTCAAATTCTTCCCATGGTGCAAAATTCTAAATATCTCAACCCTTCATTATATCAGACTCTTGTTTCTCTAGCTCGCTTACCGATCTCATCCTTTTACCAACAACCCATGACGTTTTACTTCACACTCTAGATCAAAACTCTGAGGGAAACCCTTCTTTAGATCATTTAACAATCAAAAGTAACAAACTTTATGGTCCAAAACATGCATAAGTTCTTTCATATGCTCAATACCGAGGCAATCGATCATTTCTTAACTTACCAATTCATATCTTGACAAAACATATCACCATATATGTAGACATAAAATGAAAAAAAAAAATTAATTGTAAATTCAATTGTGTAACTCAATCCTCTTATCTATCAACATTAGCTCATACATTGAAGATTTTTAGGAATTCATGTATCTTAGCTTATCATTGATCGCCTCTTCATAGATCTTACCATATCCTTCGCTAAAAATCCAATAGTACTCATTACTGAACTCGAAACCACAAAAGAACTTATCGTCACACTCGAGTTGAACGTATGTACACTCTTTTCTCCAGTCTTTTCCAATTGTTTTTAACCAATATGATGAACACGTGACACTATTACCATAACCAGAGCAAAACAAATGAAATCATGCGTTCTCAACTCCTCTGAAGATACCTCTTTACCCCTTACAATTAGAGAAAAAATATTTTTGCTCTCACCTCTTTTTGAAGGTTACCCTACATTCCATTAATTATTATTTATTTCTTTATTTATGACTCTATCTCCTTTAAATTCTATTCGAGCAGTGTCCCAACATCTCTCAAAACTTTCCATACAATCACTTTACTCACTGAATAGTAGAAAATCACAACCTTAGATACTCACAAGTCATTATTATCATACAAAATTTGTTTAACCAACAATTTGTATTCTATTGTTGCATCTCAATCACAATTCATCACGAACTATTATTACCATCATGCTCAATTAGTCATTGTCATCACCACAAGGTCAACCTTTTCATTTATATGATACCTCAAACCAGTTATACCAATCAAATCCAAAGGACTAACTTAATCATATACACACTTTCTTACTAAAATCTTCAATTGCATTCACCCAAGTATACTCACTGGGAATTTCTTTACCCATAAACTAGTCATTCCGGTATCAATCCACTCTTTTAGAGCTTATGATAAAATCATCAATCCTCATTTAAAATCCTCAAAATACACTTCATAACCTAAATGCACTAATACCATACTAAAGATCTACCACTAAAATATTCCCTAAAACAATGCTTAACCCCACCGTCCATAGTAATAGGTTAGTTGGTTTCTCAAATGTGAATGCAACACTGAATCTCATTATTTGATCATGTCGTACAATTGATAACTCCTTAAGTAGTTAGTATTCTCATTTGACAATCGACATATTCGTTTCCACATAACCCTAGTACTACCACACCATGATAGTCCGTTAGATGCCTTAGTAGAATACATCATGCCTATCGATAAGATCGTACCCAACAGCCCACACATTTCTACCCATTGAATAGCTGCAAAACATTACCAAATCTGTTATGTCTTTAGCCCAAACAATTTGCATTCTTTCTCAGATCAAATCGATAACAAAAGTAACACACTTCATATATCTAACCAAGTAAGCATTGGTACTATTGTAGTAGTCTTATCATGACCCTCTTTAACATAAAATAAATCCCTGAAATCGTAGTAAAGATTCTAACCTCAATTGGCGCAACCTAATTTCATCATTCGCTAAACAACCCATACATGTTGTGAAAACTTTACTAACTATATTTTCCAAAGTAATGGTGTTCATTATCTAGTCGTCCCTTATGAAGTTTCTTGAATATTGTCACCTTGGCAAATTCATCTGACTTCACCCCCTCTACCTCCATCACATAATCAACTTCCTGAAAAGATTTTGCTAAAGCAACCACATATAAAGCTTGAATATGCAACTCTTACCTTATCTAATAGTTCTCTCCACTATATTCATTTTATGAAGCAGCTCAAAACAATCAACAATGAAAGCATAAGCATCTTCATAATCAATACCCATGAAGAATGAGGGTTTCAACTTTATGAACTTAATAAAAAAAAATCATGTTGATCACTAGCCATTAGAGTCCCTGTAGTTAATTGAGAAAATATATTTATTTCCAAGGACACATTTTTTTCTTCTAGTGTTGTTGTTTCAACTTCTAATACTCTAGTACTAACCATATTTGAAATAGAGTGAAGAAGTTCTGTTGACACACAATTTTGACTGACCTTTAACCCTTTGTGGGAATGTTATTCAATTAAATACGTATTTTAAAATATATTTCGAGTTTAAAAGTTTAGTCGATTTTGTCTAAAATTATATATTTTAGTATGCATGTTTTATAAAAATTAATGTGAATACTATTAAAATATTTTTAAAATTATCAGTAAAACTCGAAGTAATTCAAATGTTTTAAAAATTTAAGTACTTTTAATTATAATATTTTGTAGTATTTTAATTGGATAGCATTTCTTTAAATTTCCTCAAAATCATTTAAATTTTAGTCGATGTTATTCTAATTCCTTTCAATTCTAGCCTATTCAATTTCAATTGTATTTCAATAGTAACCACCCTTTTATTTCAATTTTAGCCATATTATTGCAATTTTGGCCATTCCAATCCTCAAACCCATCTGATTTGAGATTTTCTCTATTAATCTCGACCGTCCATCTTTTAGTTAAAATCTAAGATTGAATCCTGATCATACATATCAATCAAATCAACGGACGAGATCGATTATTCTAACTCTTTCCTATTTTAATCTAAAAAGAGCTAACCCTATGGGGATTCTATTCTCTCCTCTCCTCTCTAAACCCGCCGCCTCTTCTCCTCCCTTTCCCCTTCGTCCTCTCTGTCTTCCGGCGAAGCCAGCAGCCGCTGGCCGCCATCGTTTCTCTCTTTCTCCCTCTTCTCTTATTCCCCTTGCCTCTCTCTCTCTTCTTCTCCTCCTTTTTTCCGGCGAGGGAAGCAGTCACCAGCGAAACTCCATGTGAAGCGAACAACAACCTCGATTCCGCAGGCAGCAGCTCCAACCAGCGAAAAAAAATAGCAGCAGCTGCATGGAGACATCGAGCTCCGGCAATGCACTGAGTCCGGTGAGCCTCCTTTCTTCTCTGCTCGATTCTTCCGGTAAAGTTCTGAGGTTTTTAAATTTGTTGAAGAGGGATCTTAACCGATCCGTCCAGGTACTCTCTTTTATTTGATTATTACTTTTAAAACAAATTTTGGCTAGTTTGATTTATTAAATTTTCATTTTGTATGCCTGCTTTATGTAAATGAAAATCATTTGGACTAGTTATTGTTTTTTGATGTCGAGCATGCATTTCTTTGTGATGGTATGATTCCTTGAATGTGTATTGTTCTACCCATGTTAAAGTATTATTCAAGTTGTTGGAATGCCAATATTTCTCTTCGTTATCTGCTACTTTGTAGACACTAATATGTCCTTGATTTCATCTTATCATTCTTACCAATTTTCTGATTATGGTAAATTATTACATGTGAGAATATTGCTTTGGGAAGATCATATTTTGTCTTAAATAATTATATCTGTTTGCTTGAATATATCAATTTACTGTCTAAAATCATTCTATTTGCCTGTTTTACATTTTTGACTAAGGTTGATTGATTTTCTTTACCTTAATTAAATAGGACTGATTTTATGTGATTATATTTGGTAATGTTTGATTGATATGATTCTCTTAGTAAGGAAATAATTTCTCCATAATTGCTCTTAATTGATTCTTTTCCTTTGAAATCGTGCCCTCTCCTCTACTATAAAACAAGACCTCTGTTTCATTTCTTAAGGACGTTTTAATAGACCCATACAAACCCTCTCACTCTTACACACTCTTATACGCTCTACACTCACCTCTACACATTCTGACATTGCTCATACTTGAATACTAAAAAATATATATTGCTCTCTCTACTTTTAAAAGAATTAAGATTCTGATAAACATTCTAAGTGCTGCTTTACTTGGTTTTGTTGTGTTCGGGTTTAGTATAGAATCAAATCGGGTCTTCATTGCTGATAAATAATTCTGCATAACTGGTTAGTTCCTTTCATTAGTTTAATCTTCTTTTTTTTGCATTGTTTGGTTGAAATAAATAAAAGGAAGCATTCGGGTTAGTTTCCTTATCCCTTATCCTGATGTGTGATTTTACATGACTTGGTGAAATTCGTTTGTTTGATGTGAATAACTTTTATGTTTTCTATCTATTAGTTATTATTATTGTATGATCTTATGTTGGGTGTTATTCTATTAAATAGGTTTTGAACTTGAAGTTCAAGTTGAAGAGTTGCCATGAGACGAGATTATTTAATTTTTTGTATTTCGAATTCGTATTTATTATTTATTTCGGTTTGTAATATTTGTATAACTCTTGGACTCTCTATATAGATGATGCATTTGGGGGATCGCCTAAAGGGGGGAGGGGAATTACGTGCTACTTGTTTATTTATTTTTATTGCAACTTATTTGTGTTTGAAAGCATGCTTATAAGATTGTGACTTGTTTGATAGTCCGTATTTTAACAAATTTATTTTAGATCTAACTAAAAATAAAACAAAATATGCTATTGTCATTAATCGTGTATTTAATCCTTTAATTAAGTTTTAAAGTGGATCGTGCTTTAGTTGCTTATTACGGTGTGTTATTGGATTAGCATTAACCACCTTCATAATTATTTAACAAATAAGTGATATATATTCGCTCCTTGTTTCATGTAATTCAACTCAAACTCCCTGTATATAATAAAATGAATAAATTTTGAATATTGTCATAATAGGTTTTATATTATTTTGTTATTTCAGATACCATGTCTATAGGATCTAAATAATTTTAAATGTATTATTTAAGTGTAGTGTGTATGCATATATGTTTAAATAGTGATAATGTATGCTTAAAATCAGAAATTAATCTCAGCATATTCACACTTAGAAATCATGCATATAGGACATAATTAATAAGTTGAGATGTCGATCAGCATATTAATAAATAAAAAGAGTAAAATTCTGTTTTGAAATTATAATCTGCTTCCTAGATTGAATCTGCCTCAAATCAATTAGATTCTGCTCTATTTTGCTACTGAAAATATATTAATAAATCATTCTGATCTGCTACATGCTTTGTAAAAAATAAAAAATAATATATATATATATATATATATATATATATATTAACTGTATTTTGTAATCTATTTGCTAATCACCTAAAATTAACTAATAATTAATATAATCTGCTACTGTGTTAAATATTTCTGCATGTGTGATCACTTTTCTGCTGTATTTCAAAATCAATAAATAAAATGCGTTATGTCATAAATTTATGTCCTTTTAAAATCAGTTGATAATTAAAATATGTTTGTCTGTATTAATTTCAGCCACTCTCAATTAAGTAATTTCATTCTATAATGTCTGTGTATATCCCCACACACTTTGTATGCGGCCTTGTCACTTTACTTGTGCTATGTGTTTGCTAGCATGTTAAATAATCTAATCTAGAGGCCAACATGAGACTTTACGTGCTAAATGTTCGTCCTATTTGTTTGATTTGGTGTCTAGGTGGGCCTATTAGGAGTTTATTTCAGTCTAAACCCTTCCTAATAGTAGTTCAATGCCTCTTGGACCTTAAGCGGGGACGCTAGACACCTTTTAGAGACGGAAAATGGTGGGGTAGGGGTAGTTTAGACCCTACGGAGATGATGACATCGACTCAGGCTCAAAGAGACAAACCTTGGTTTTGTCTGTCCCTACACGGAAGCCTATCAAAAAAATAAAGAAAAGTCGAGTGTTGATCCACAAAAATCCTTCAGAGTCTCCTTTTCCTTTTATCCCTTTATTTGTTTATAATTATATTTATTTGGGGTAGTTTAATTAAATAAAAAATGAGATTTACTTATATATTTGTCTGCTTTCTATCTTCTCACTATTTCTTTTAAATTTTACTTTTGTTAGTTATTTAGTATTATGTTATCACCTAGTTTTTGGATGCTTAAATAATTAAATAAATAAATAAATAAATAAATTGATTTTAATTATTTAATATTAGTTATCACCTAGTATCATGTTTAATAAATAACCAATAAATAAAGTGACCTTAAATACTACTTGTAACCCCCACATAAATTGCATGAGACACGGCCGGGACCCACATTTATGGACCTCGAGGGATGCCTTACACCTTCCCCTCCAGGTAATTTTAACCCTTACCCTGATCTCTGGTTCATTGACCTTAGTTAGATTTAGTTAGGTTAGATAGGTGCCCTAACGCGCCTTAATTCGTTAGGTGATGACTCTTCAATGAGAAAAGAGTTGTTAGGTCACGCACCAAAATCCGTTTTGAGAAAAACAGGGCGCCACAAGTTCAAATACCAATTTGTATTACCTAGATACCAATTGGATTCAAGTACTAGCACGAAAAAAAAGAAGGAATGAAGTTTTCCTAAAGTCCTATATCCTTTCGAAGAAAAGTAAAGGTGTCTCCGTACCATTCCGCAAGACTCTACTAGACTTGTCCTTGTGTGATGAGATCACCGAACCTAACGCTCTGATACCAAGTTTATCACGACCCAAAATGAGTCGTTAGTGGCACCCACACTTAACCTCCTAAGTGGGCGAACCAAGGAATCCAAACCCCAACATATATCAATAATTCAATTATGAATAACAACAATCATGCGGAAGCTCAAAACTTATTAAAGTAACCAATCAAATAAACCTCTAAAGTCTTAACATTTATTATCCCCAAAATCTGAAAGTCATCACATCAAGGACATCTAATCGTCAAGTGCTAAGTCTAGGAGTATTAAAGACACCAAAATAAATGAATAAAATAATTTATGTCCGAAAACTAATGACATCATGCCATGACCAAGAGAATCCAACACGAGCTGGAATGAATAGCTCACCCTGGAACCTGTTGTGCTGGAGACTAGCTAGAGCTGAGGGCGAGTCGAAGTCACTGATACACTCGCTACACTCCACAAAAAGAAAACAAAGAAAAACACAAGTAGGGCTCAGTACATGGCAACATGTATTGAGTAGATATCATCGGCCAACCCAAAATAGAAACTAATATGTAATGAATAATAGTATAAAATCAACTAAGATACTTAGCAGGTGGCAAACAACAAACACATGAAGCAGTGTCAACAACACTAAAGTAAGTACGTAATCAGTCAAAAATACCAAGATCACACATGAGGACTCATGCCTCCAAACCATATTAATTTGGGAATTGAGTTCTTTGAGATTGAGTACATTAAGTTAATTCAATATCTTTTTCCTTTAATGTTACCGTGTCGGAACGTGACACTCCGATCCAATTATACTGTGTCGGAACGTGACACTCCGATCCAATTATACTGTGTCGAAACGTGACACTTCGATCCAATAATACCGTGTCGGAACGTGACACTCCGATCCAATAATACCGTGTCGGAACGTGACACTCCGATCCAATTATACCGTATCAAAACGTGACACTCCGATCCAATAATATTGTGTGGGAACGTGGCACTCCGATCCAATTATACCGTGTTGGAACGTGACACTTCGATCTAATTATACCGTGTCGGAACGTGACAGTCCGATCCAATAATATCATTAATTTATCATTTATTATCACCACTTTTTAATTCATTAACAATATTTCATCAAGCCTTCTATTCAAGGCATCACTTCGATAGAGAGGGTTCTAGATTATAAATTCCACGGTCTCAAGATTTCAGACCAATCACAAATCACACAACCAAGCTACACAATCACACAATCAAGTACACAGAGAATTTCACAATATCATTCAATGCATATCAATCACTATTAAGAGTCTATCTATCAAATAGAATAAAACATAACCTACCTCCACCGAAGAACCGAAGTCAAGCAAGATACTTCTCCAATATTAAACATGCATAATTTATAAGTAAGCGAGTCCATAGACACCCACATTACTATATGTCTAGCCTAGATCCAAAAACTCACCCAAATCTATAATCACTTTTCTAAAGTTCAAGCCTAAGGATAAATCTCAATTTCTTCAATTATTATAGCTTTGATGGTGTTCGAATTATATCCTACACTTACTATTTAATTACCTATCTCAATATATACTTGAGTCATAGCAATATAAATATAGAAACATTGAGACATTTACGTAAAACCCCAACTGCGAACAGAAAAAAATCGAGAAAACAATTTAACAGCCCCGTGATTCAATCCAATTTTAACATGTAAGTCAGACGTGTGCTACCTATCATTACTCTGTTTGGCCTTTCTCTCAACCTGCACCTGACAACAATTCCTACACATATGTCCATTTAACTCTCCCACTTTAGAATATAATAACATTAGGCAATTAAAGTTCATTCTAGCTAAAACCTGACCAATCATCACTCCTCCACTTGCCCTTTCCAATTTTCCAATCACCTTTTATATTTGTCCATTAGCGTATAACAGTAACAATTTCAACTATATAACATTTTCTCCTCCAATTCACTCCTTAAACTCAATAATCAATAATCTGCCACATATTATTTTAGTACTTCACAATAAGTAAATCAATAATGGACAGGGAGACAAGTTTGTCTCCACCGACCGATCAGAAATACGCTATGACCCCTTAAATTGGAGCTCCCGATCTTTAATCATCTTCCACTATTAGACATGAGCAATCACTAACACTAATTCAATTAAAATATCCACAATTTATATGTTAAGATGAATTAAAGTTAAGGGGTTACCTGAAGTTGTCCTTTCGATATTTCTCTATCACCGTGCGGCTCTCTTCTTTAATTTTCTTCTTTTCTACAGATCAATTATTACCCTAATTGTATACCTTAAAATTATAAAAGTTGCGAAAGTGACCCACTATTAATTTTAAGGTTTCTTCTTTAACCACCAACTAAATTAATTACTAAAACTACCTCACTAAATTCATAAATGTAGTTACGAATAGTCCAAAATACTCATTTAGAATCTATCGAAAAGTATTTTAAGAAATTAAAAGCTCTAGTACTCAAAACGACCAAATGGATCGTTATAAAAAGTCTAGTAGCCGATGGATATTGCTCGGATTTGTATAAACCAATGACAGTTTTAAAGATTTATGAGATACCAATTTATCCATTGCCTGATGTAGCAAAATGGGTGATACATTAATACACCCTCGACATACTAAGCAAAAGGGTTGATCCAACTACTGAACAAATACATATATAAACATAAAAATACCGCACAACGCCCGCTCTAAAAAGCTGGCCTCCGGCAATCCTTCAAACTACCCACCAATCATCCTGAATACATAATATATGATGGAGTTCGGCCTCCAAAATTCAAAAGACCTCCAGGAAGGCCAAAAAAGAAACCTCGTGCAAAAACAACACGTGAATTGCTTGGTCTTAAAGGGAAGCATACAAGTAGCACATGTGGAGTTGCAGGTCAGAATAGGCGTTCGTGTAGAAATAGGCCTCAAGAAGTTTAATGAGCTCTTTCTATTATATTGGAGTGTAATTTTGAATTTTATAGATACTTGAATTTTATTCACAACTGGTTTTGTGTTTAAAACTATATGAGTTGAAATGGTAATGATGGAATAAATTTGTTATGTCCTATTAACAATGAGCATTTTTGTTCTTCTTTTTGTATTCATGCTCTTGTATAAAGTATGAATTATCGTTGTCGTATATATTGTCCATCATATACAGAAATTGTATATGTATAAGTTATATTGAACATATTATTCTCTTTGTAGATGCACGTACAAATAATTCTATGTATATTTTTTCGATTAAAATTTTTTCCTCTTTTTGAACAGAAAATGTATATGTACACTTTATATTTATACTTTATGAACGATTGTATAAGTTGGCTAGATTTATACAGTTAATGTATGAAGTGTAATGTGGGTGTTAACATACATGTATTATTTAGGATCATAATTTTAAATTGTATAGAATAATTTTTTAAAAACTATTCTATTTGTGTAAAGTACATGTGAAAAAATAAGTACTTAATTATGTTGGCTTGTATAATTATTGAAGTGTGAACCTGCATATATAATAAAATTAACATAAACAAAGAAGTAAAAAACTTAAATGATCAAGTGAGTATATTACAACCAAAAAATGGGGAAGTTCAAAACATTCAAAGTTATTATGCATGTCATTTGCATATACAAAACAAAACAGAATTTAGTACTATTGTTCTAATTAATTGTGATCATTTCACTACTATCACAATCTCTATGAATCCTAATAGGCCTTTCTGATGCCTCGTTGTCACTAGTGGCATCGGCTTGGATCTTTTGCATTCCATAATTCTACAACAATACAGCGTATTGAATACGTATAAACTCTGAATCAAAGGAATTTGGAACCCCATTTCAATTACTGATATGCTCTGCATAAGCAGCAACATATACTCCACAATCGTTGAAAATAAAACACATCAAATTTTATGATCAGTATAAAATTAAGCAATAACAATAGAAATAGAAATAACTTATATAAAATTTACAGGCTTCTTTCAGTTTGTTGTGGTATATCTTTGACATAAATCATTTCAAATGAGTCAAACTCAGAGTGGGACTTGTATTTGGGGTGTGAAGAAATATGCGCAACTTATTTGGATTTCTTGATCTCATTAACGTCTTTCACTAGATTTCTTGATCTCATTTTCAACGTATGAATCGTGTAGTGCACCACCACTTAAAGAATCATAGATCTGTATACATCTATCATTAAAGGACACAACAATCAAAATCCAATGAAAGACGTTAATAGGAATGAGAATGTTATCGATTGTGTGCCAAGGTGCAACAACATGCATTTTGTATCCATTAATGTACTGAAGAATCGACTCCTCTGTACTATCCTTATTGATAATACTTTCAAAGTTATAATAAGCATCCCATATGTTGTGAATCAAATTATTGAAATTGCAATCGACGCTGATAAAACGGAATGTGTTGTTGTCGGAGTACTTGGCTCTTTTGCGTATATAATACAAAATGACATTTATGTGCTGTAAAAATAAGTAGTTATAATTTGTATAAAATTGTCATTTATACAAAATATATCAATTGTATAATGAAATTAATAATAACACACTTACAGAGTCATCAAGCAATTGATCTTTGTATGCAAGCCTATAGAACCAGTTCTTGTTTTGGACAGTGGCAATTCCAAAATGAAACCACATTTGTAAGACAACCTTTTTCTTTTTGTATCGGTCTCCTTTGTCCTTTATAACAAAATCAAAATCAAAGTAAAGATTTATACAAATATACATATATATAATTAAATCTGTATAATTAGTAAGTACAAAACGATTTACTTTGTGTTATGCTTAACAAGTAGGCCTTCATTTAATCATTTTCAGAAATGCATAAAAAGAGATGTAAGATCCACATCCGACATTGAAACAATGGGATGTTTCAAATCAAACGTGAAAGGAACCCTTGATGAACTACCTGAAATGTATAAAGTCAGAAATAATGATTATATGACTAACATTTATTGGTATGTTTGTAATATTGTGTAAACAATAAATTTTGTTATACCAGACTTTGATCCGAATGATGTCACATAAGGCGATGTGTTGAATGGACTTGGACGCCTTTCCCTAGGAATTGGTAATGGTGTGTGCTCGTCCACATCTAACAAAGGATATAACACCATTTGAAGAGGTACTGGACACATGAAAACTTCTTCAACAACTAATTGGTTGGCATTGGATGAGCCTGGTTTGTTTGTATCCCTAAATTCTTCTTTTTCCATCTTTTCAGTTTGGTCGTATATAACATTCAACAAATCCTGTTATTATAAAATAATAAAATAAAAAGAATTCAAATGCTCAGATTATATACAATTATAAAGTCAAATTTATGAAGATAAAAATTGACAACTACATACAAATGGATGAATTGTTGAAGTCTGCTTGATCATTCATGAATTGGAATCCCTCTTTATTAACTTCAATTGGAACATCTTGACAATCCTCCTTCTAAATGTATAATAGATGTAATATAAACAAATATTTATATATTATAAAAAAAACAGTTGTTGACAAATTCAAACCTCAGAAGTGTTTTGAACCTCATAACTGTTTGGAAACTTTGAAGTGTTCTGAACCTCAAAAGTGATTCGAACCTCAAAATTGTTGTGAACCTGCAACAAAAATCACTTGGTATATTAATAATAATTGTGTCTACATAATTATACAATTTGTGTTGATATTAAATGTTGACACCCAATTTTGACCCTCCATGATAGGAATTAACTTTCGAGCTTCTTTAGTTTCAAACGATTTAAAATAATTAGCTTCACAAAGTTTAAATATTTTTCAAATTTATTTTTGAGCATTTTAGTCACTTTTCATAATATTTAAAATATTTTATATTATATAATAAATAGATTTCATATAATTTCATATATAACTAGCATATTTTATAAATATTTGAAAATCATATCAAAAAGATTTTATTCTTTTACTAAGTATTTTATTAATTTAGTTTAGTTTAAATCATAATTACAATTTTGAATCAATTAGTTTGTAATTAAATTAATTATTTTACAATTAAATTAATTATTTTATTTCATTACAATTAAGAAGCTCATTAATTAATTAATATTAATTCATCTTATTCAAAGTCGTAGCCTAATTCATTGAATTATCTCAATTAGGCTAGATTTCGAATTCAATTTGGCTAATATTTCAACTTGAATTGGTTACATTTTGTGATCCAAATAGCTATTTTGTAATTGCAAATATAGCAACTTCTTATAATAGCCTCTAATTCAATTCTTTAAGACCCAAATTGGGCCAATTCAGCCGACCCATCAGCCCAAATCGCAATCCAGCAGTCCATTCTATCAATTTTCCTCAATTCCAGTATCCCACTTCATAATACTACCGACCCAGCCCATTTCCCATTCCCAATTCCAGCAGCGTACAAACAAGCAAACAACAACAGTACCCAGCGAACCCACCCCGCATCGTTTTTGTTCTTCGCCAGACGCAAACCCCGCAAGAATCGCTGCAACCAGAATCGCGAACCCAGCCTAGTCGCGAGCAACAACCCAGAATCGCGACCCAAGCTCCAGCAACCCGTTCGCGTGTGCTCTCTACCAACAACATTGGAGAATTGGGACAACTGTTGCAATCTTGCTCTTTCGTCCTTTGCTCACAATCAAGCGGCCAGCCTCTCAAATACGTTTAGGATCGTACGAGTTCTTGGATGCCAGCCTTATCCTTGAAGAAATTTGAATTTCGAATTCAAAAAAATTCACTCAAAATCCTTTTCGTTTCCCCCCTTTTTTCAACCCTCACCCTCCTCTATAAATAGTCCCTTCTTCATCATCGAGTTAATGGAGGGAGTAACGGATTCCTAAATAGGGATTATCCCACAGCAGGGTATAGCGATCAAGTATTCAAACTAGGGTTAATGAAAAAAGAGAAGAATGGGGTCTCGAGAAGAATTGTTCGATCAAGAAAATTATACATATGTAAACTCAACTAGGGTATAGCGATCAAGAACACAACAGTCTGAATGAGGAAGAGAGAGAAGAATCGTCTGAAAACTCTCACGGAGGAGGAACCAGTGGTGTCGAAAACAGTGAATGGTGAGTTTAGTTTTTTATTTCAACAGTATTCAAATGTATAAGTCAGTAGTTTAGACTTAATTATTGAGTTAATCGTGTACAAAAATGAAACTAAGGTTAGGGTTAACGAAGAACAATGTTTGAATGAGGAAGAGAGAGAAGAATCGTCTGAGGATTTTGTATATTTTTGGACTTCCAACTTTTGAAAGTTCCGTGTTCAGTTCTATCTTTGGCCTGTTAATAGTATATTTTTGAACTTGTTACCCATATGTATAATTGTGGTTGTCTTGTTGTTTTGTTTTCTTGCTCTCCCAGTCTTGAAAGTGCATTTGTTTTCCATCTTCTCTCCATTATTTGCAGTCCCATGCCTCTGGGTTTAAGTTTCAATACTACCAACACCTGGAAGTAAATGATCCTGTTCCAAGTGAACTGCCTTGCTGGTGAAAAGAGACTTCATGCATGTTTGTAGCATGTGAGTATATCTGTCTACTTCATTCATGTTGATAGCATGTGACTATATCTGTATACTTAACCCACCTTTTCCTCCTCCCCTTTACAATTTCATTAAAGATTTGAGTGCTAAAAAGATTACTTAACTTTTGTAGTGAACATTAGGCTTTAAATAAGCTCTAAATAGCTGTTGTGCATGAACATCCACCTTTCTTTCTAGAAAGTATTATGTCTTTCTTCGTGCTTGAGTGTTTTTGTCCTCTTTATTTTGCTCTTGCAGAAATGGGTTTTGTTATTTATTATCTATTTCACAACCCGTAGATGTTTAATTAGATTGATAAATTTTTTATCAGACACCTTTATGTATAAATATAATTTGGATGACGTGCACAAATCGAGAAATTTACCTTGTCAAAAAGAATGTATAAAAAGTTGTGTATTTTATCAAAAACTAAGGAAGAGTTTGATTTGGTGATTTTGATTATTATCTCTTGCACATTGACATTACTAAGAGTATAGGATACCGATGCCTTATGATGTTGGTGACTAATGTGAATTATGATGGTAAAACAAAATAGAAAATCAAAGGCACTGTTATTCGTTGGACCAAATAAAAGTATTTTTAAGGAGTTAAGAGCATTTCATGTAGATTTTTTCGTGGCTCCTTTTGTGTACAACATACTGCTTGTAAAAGGATGATATGAATGTAATCATCTAAAAGATCTTTTAATAATAATAATAATAATAATAATAATAATACTGATTGGTGTCAAAGGGCACTAGGTAGGCAACAAAAGGCAGAGACTTGTATACTTGATAAAGTGAATACAGGGAAGTAATATGCTATTTATGTGTCTTCTCGTTTTGGGATAATTAGTAGGATCTTTACATACTCTTGTTTATTTGTTATAAGAAGTTGCTTATTTTGAGCAAAAGCATCTACTGATTGATTTGAGGCTCTTGGTAGGTAACCTGGACTGTTGGATTTAATTCAACTTAATGCTACTGGCGACCTAGTTTTTGTTTCAGTTATGCACATTTACTTCCAAAGGAGGATGCTTTTGACCATTACAATGCATTTTCAGCTAATAGACTTGATGAGGTTCCAACATTTTCTAGTGTGAATACATCTGTTCAATGCGGGTATTTTAGCTTGAAATTTTGTGTGCTTGTTTGGTTAGTGGGTTATTTTAGCTTTCCTGTTGGATTCATGTAGGCTAAAAAGATAGGTAGAATTCTAGCTGCTACTGGGAAGGATCTCATGGATGAAGAGAATCAAGGAGATGTGACAGTGGATCTGTATGCTGCATTTGCATTGGAAACAGAGGCAGTTGCTGAACGTTCCTCGGAGCTAGAAAATAGTCAGCCCCTAGGCTTGCTTATGGGATTTCTTGAAGTGGATGACTGGTAAGTTTGATTTCGAAGTTCCATATTATGAGCTGACCTTTTCTTGGTTTTATATTTTGACTATAGCTTTTGGGTCTCTCTTTTTCTTTTAAAAAGTAACTATCAGTTCTTTTGTCTAGTAAGATCACAACTTACTTTTGTCCAATTCCATCCATAAAGTTAAATGGAATTGGATTGTATCATTTTATTATTGGTGTAAAAAGATAGACATAGATGAATTAGAACTAGGAGATTCCTCCTACTTTTTTATTTGGTTATTTTTGAAGGTCTCCAACATATCCTTAATGCTGAGGTATACAACGTTACCAATTTAAGAAAAGGAAGGTGGTAATAGAAGTGCAAATTTGAAGAAAGTGGACATCTGTGGATGATAAAGTTCCGAAGCTGGGAGTTGAAAGTGCATCAACTGATAAGCTTGCTTGTCATTTCTTGTGCAATTATTGTTGGGTTTGTAACTGCCAAGATGATGTAGTGTGGTGTTTTTGTTTGTTTGTGGTAGATTATTATAGTTAACTGGTTAGGTTAGTTTTGTGACTTGATGTTGTTTTCAAATGAAAGAAATCTGCGGATTTGAAGAAGTGTTTTGAAATTTCTAGGTTGATAATTGATTGTCATGCCCAAATCAACAGAATTGTTGTTTTGCCTAGTAATGAAAATTCTAGTGTTGGCTAAAGAAAAAAATGTAGTTTTATCTTATTTGTAAGCGTAAAGATATTGCAGTTTGCTAAGTACGTTCCCAAAATTATTAATCCACAACTCATAAGACTACATTTTGCACCCCACAAGACACAAGTAATGTAAATCAATAACATTTTATAGATAGACTATATATGTTTTAACCCAGAAAACATCCAAGCACTGTTTTACAATCACAAGACTATATTGCCATTGACATACATGACCAGTCACAAAACAGCCAAATCTTTTAAAGTGAACCAATACAACCACTTTCAAGGCTGATTCACAACAAGAAACGACAACATAAGAAATTTCATTATGCCATTACATTACATAACAAACCAAAACCACTACATAATGCATAATTGTTATTCCCTATTGTTTGCCCCTCTTTGCCTCTAGTCTGCCAATCTTATTCTTAAAGCTCAATTCTTGAGCATAAGCCTCCAATTTGTTGTTATCCCTCAATTCTCGAGCATATTGACACCCCACCCGACCCATATTGATATCCCTTGACCCAAACCCAATTACAATATCCACTAGAAATAAAAAAGATTGAATCATCTCTTCTCCCCTAAACCTAATATCCTATTTTTCTTCTTCCCCTTTTCTTATTAAGAGATTTCAAGATCAATACGTGCCTTATAATTACCATAAGTTGTTGTAATCTAGGGTTTCTGTTGTGGAGTTTGAATAAATTTTCCTCGTCTCTGTTGTCTATTTCTTGGAGTTACCTCTGGAACGAGCAGTAAAAGATTGAGGACTCTTTTTGTTGAAACTTTATGGGTTTTCTTTATCAACTTTGTATTATTCCAAGTTTATGCGGATCAGATCCATGTGTTCTTCATTATTTAGATGGTTAGAAGAAGGGAAACTAATATATATATATATATATATATATATATATATGTGTGTGTGTGTGTGTGTGTGTTATTAGATTTCAAGACTTGGAAATATTTACAGTTTCTTGTCAGTTTTGGATGTAGGGAGAACATGAAAAAGATCATTTTAGTGTTCATTTTATTTGAGTTCCTGCTTATTTTGCGGGATTTCTATGGTCTTCTCAGATATGCCGATGATTTAGCTGTCAAGCCAAGGAATTTACCCAAAATGGGAAAAGCTTACCCTTGAAATGAGGCAAAACAGTGAGTGGGATTTTCTGTAAAGGGTGGTTGCCCCTCTATGTTGCGCCACAGTTATATTTTTCTTCAAACTTCATCGTTTACACATGAGAACGGATTCCAAGAAACAACTTGTGAAACAATAAGGTGGTGATATTTCCGTAACCTGGTAGATTTGTACTGTTTTAGCAGTGTCTTTGTGCTGCAATTTTTCTTGAACTGCATTCTTGTCTTAAATCAGGTTAGTTGGTCAAATACATCCAGATTACTTACTTGTATTATTTAGTGGAAGAGGTGCCATTTTTGTATATTTTCATGTTACCATCTTTAACATTTTTCTAACAACATTAAGACGTTTTATTATAGTTGGAATTTGATGATAGAGTGAGCGGGCAGTCAGATGCTTCATGTACCATGGAACATAGACGGTAACTGTGTCTGTTCTAACGCAACAAGAACTTCCAGGATTTGTCTTCTTAATAATGTCAGCATAGTCACATAATCTAGAGAATTCCAGATTCCAATTACTCATGAACTGACTTATTACCTTGCACTTGGCTCTATAACAAACAGTCCTCCGTACATACAAACCCAACTGATCCCTTACCAATTCTTGAATCTCCCAAAGTTTTATGTTAGGTTGAGCCACAATCCTATCTTGAAATTTATGTGCAATGTATACAGAAGTGCATAAGTTTTTCTTGTTTTTAGTGGGGCAACGATGAAATGGGTGGTACTTTTTCACAATAAAGTGACCAGAATTCCTGTCAGTGCTTGCATATATCTCCCATTTGCATAGTATTTTTCTTTTACATTTGACTCTAATCCTGTGCTTCTCATTAGGTTTACGTTCGAGTTGCACTTTGTTGTCTACAGCAGAAGATTGCACAGCTAAGAGTAAGTTTTCCTATTTCACCCTTTTCTCCTCTGGTTTCACGACCATCGCACACACTCACTTCTCTTCCTTTCTTTCTTTGTCCGTACGAAGCTGAGAGAAAACCAAAACAAATCAAACCTCCATTTTAATTTCATTCCTCTTTTCCACTGTAAACAAAATCTAGGTTTTCTGCTATTGAGTTTGAACAAACTTTCTACATCTGTGTTGTCTGTTTCTTGGAGTTACCTCTGGACCGACAAGCAGTAGAAGATTGAGGATTTTTTTTGTCGAAACTTTATGGGTTTTATTTTTCAACTTTGTATTATTCCAAGTTTATGCGAATCATATCCACGTGTTCTTCATTATTTAGATGGTTAGAAGAAGGGAAACTGACATATATATATGTGTTATTAGATTTCAAGACTTGGAAATATTTACAGTTTCTTGTCAGTTTTAGATGTAGGGAGAACATGAAAAATTTCATTTTAGTGTTCAATTTAGTCGAGTTCCTGCTTATTTTGGGTGATTTCTATGGTCTTCTCAGATATGCCAATGATTTAGATGTCAAGCCAAGGAATTTACCTCAAATGGGAAAAGGCTACCCCTGAAATGAGGCAAAACAGTGAGTGGGATTTTCTGTAAAGGGTGGTTTCCCCTCTCTGTTGCGCCACTGATTTTCCTCCATTATGAAAAACCAACAGCGCTTGTTTATGAAAAAGCAAACACTGTAAAAACCAAAATGGATTTTACATGTATACTCTGAGATCTTCGTGTTTCTTCTGTGTGTTTGATTTACGTTGGTGACTGTTGATGAATGTACATAAAGAAACAGTGATGATGATTTTTCTATTTCTGGGCTAATCTATTTGGGCATTGAGATTATCCAATACGTATCTTGGTGTGGCGACCCGGCATAGCTTGTTATTGCTGCTTCTGTTTCTTGCATGCAACCGGTGTTTGCAGCCATGGTGTGATTGACTTATGTTTTTCCTTATCATAGCATACATCTGGTCCCCATTTCCTTTAAAAGAAAGAGAGAGAAATAATCTTTTCGTGGTTCAATTTTGAGATATGTTGAACCTGCAATTTTCTACTACAAGCTATAAATCGTCTTGCAGTTCTAATGTGTAATCCTATTTGTTTAGTATTAGCTGAGCATAGCCTAGAAAGAAAGAAGAATGAGGTATCAGAAATATTGGGATTTTCTGTAAAGGGTGGTTGCGCCTCTCTACTCTGCTCAAGTATTTCTCCATTGATAACTAAAAAGACCAATAACCCTTCGAAATATACAAAAAGGTAATAATATAATAATAATACTGTGAGAGATTATTCTTTGTGTGGATGACCAGCTTGGACGTTCTGGTGATTTCTTTTTGCGTTGAACTTCTCAGTGTGGATGACCATCTCAGACATTCTGGTGACTTATTTTTGCTTTAAATTGAAACTAGACGACTGTTTATGCATATGCATAGTTCTTGTGTCTATAATGCATTGTGTACATGGTTCAGTTGTGCTAGTTTGGTCCTCATTGGGTGTGTTTCAATGCAATTAAAACAAAGTTACACGCTCTTTGAATTGTTAGTGCTTGCATATATCTCCCATTTGCATAGTACTTTGCTTTTACTTTTGACTCTAATTATGTGCTTCTCATTAGGCTTAAGTTTGAGTTGCACTTTGTTCTTTACAACATAAGATTGCACAGCTTTTCTAGATTGCACAACACTCTCAATCTTTCCGTGGTTCAATTTTGAGATATGTTGAACCTGCGATTCTCTAATACAAGCTATAGATCATCTTGCAGTCCTAATGTGTAATCTTATTTGTTCAGTATCAGCTGATCATAGCCCTGGAAAGAAAGAAGAATGAGGCATCAAAGAGATAGGTATTTTCTATAAAGGGTAGTTTCCCCTCCCTACTTTGCGCATGATTTCTCCATTGATAACTAAAAAGACCAACATCCCTTCGAAATATACAAGAAAATAATAAAATAATAATAATACTGTGAGAGATGATTCTCTGTATGGATGACCAGCTCGGACGTTCTGGCGATTTCTCTTTGCGTTGAACTTCTCCGTGTGGATAACCCTCTCAGACATTCTGCTGACTTATTTTTGCTTTAAATTGAAACTAGACGACTGTTTATGCATACTCATAATTCTTGTGTGTATAATGCATTGTGCACATGTTTCGGTTGTGCTAGTTTGGTCCTCATTGGGTGTGTTTCAATGCAATTCAAACAGAGTTACCTGCTCTTTGAATTGTGCATATACAAGAGGAAACAATGAGGCTTTGATGATAGTTTCGCTGAGCTCTTTGAATTTAGCATTAGAGTTCTGTAGCTGGTGTGTCTTGGCGGGGCAATCTGTATTTCTATAAATTTGCAGCTATGGATGGGCACAAAGAAATGAAACCCTTTGAAATAATCTGAGCCTCTTGCATCGTTTCTCTAGTGCCAAAACTAACAACCCTCTTCTATTCCTTTTCCAATCCTTCACTTTAGAAAACAAAGAGAGCATTAACATCAGCAGTAGTAGTAGTTGGACCTCAGTGTGATTAATGAGTTCTCGTCCAAAGCACCTTAAAGTTCCATGTCACAATCACTAGACCATCCCCATGAGACCTCAATTTAGAACATTTAATGTGAGGAGGTAGTGCAAGACTCAAACTGATTCATTGTATGATAGCCTTCATTGAATCTCCTTTTATTTTGATCAACTCACATAGAGAGCATATGAAGTAAATTTTTTATTTTATGACAGACCATTCAAACTCATTTTATTTTGATCAACTTAGATACAGAGCATATGAAGTAAATTTTTTATTTTATGACAAAATATGTCAAATAATTCAAATAATGTTCAGCGACTTTCAGAGCTTTTGCATCACTTTTAATGTGAAGTAACGTGTATCTCTCCACCTCCAAGGAGAAGAAGTTTAAAAACAAGACAAAAGCTAAGAGTGAGTTTTACTATTACACACTTTTATCCTCTGGTTTCACGACCACCACACACTCTCACTTCTCTTCCTTTCTTTCTTTGTCCGTACGAAGCTAAGAGAAAACCAAAGCAAATAAAACCTCCATTTTAATTTCATCCCTCTTTTCCGCTTTGAAGAAAATCTAGGGTTTCTGCTGTGGAGTTTGAACAAATGTTCCTCATCTCTGTTGTCTGTTTCTTGGAGTTACCTCTGGACCGACAAGTAGTAGAAGATTGAGGAATTTTTTTTGTCGCAACTTTATGGGTTTTTTTTTTTCAACTTTGTATTATTCCAAGTTTATGCGGATCAGATCCACATGTTCTTCATTATTTAGATGGTTAGAAGAAGGGAAACTAACATATATATGTGTTATTCGATTTCAAGACTATGAAATATTTACAGTTTCTTGTCAGTTATGGATGTTGGGAGAACATGAAAAAGTTCATTTTAGTGTTCAATTTAGTCGAGTTCCTGCTTGTTTTGGGGGATTTCTAGGCGACTTCTTATATATGCCGATGATTTAGCTGTCAAACAAGTAATTTACCCCAAATGGGAAAAGGTTACCCCCTGAAATGAGGCAAAATAGTGAGTGGAATTTTCTGTAAAGGGTGGTTTCCCCTCTCTGTTGCGCCACTGATTTTCCTCCATTATAAAACAACCAACAACCCTTGTTTATGGAAAAGCAAAGAATATAAAAACCAAAATGGTTTTAATATGTATACTCTAAGATCTTTGTATTTCTTCTGTGTATTTGTTTTACGTTGTTGACTGTTGATGAAATGTACATAGAGACACAGTGATGATGATTTTTCTATTTCTAGGCTAATCAATTTGGGCATTGAGATTATCCAATACGTATCTTGGTGTGGCGACCCGGTATGGCTTGTTTTTGCTGCTTCTGTATCTTGCATGCAACCGGTGTTTGCAGCCATGGCGTGATTGACTTCTGCTTTCCTTATCATATAATACATCTGATCCCCATTTTCTTGAAAAGAAAGGGAGAGAAATATTCTTTCCGTGGTTCAATTTTGAGATATGTTGAACCTGTGATTTTCAACTACAAGCTATAAATCATCTTGTAGTCCTAATGTTTAGTCTTTTTTGTTCAGTATCAGCTGAGCATAACCTAGAAAGAAAGAAGAATGAGGCATCAGAGAGATTGGGATTTTCTATAAAGGGAGGTTGCCCCTCTCTACTTTGCCCATGATTTCTCCATTGATAACTAAAAAGACCAACAACCCTTCGAAATATACAATAAAATAATAAAATAATAATAATACCATAAGAGATGATTCTGTATGGAAGACCAGCTCGGACGTTCTGGTTATTTCTCTTTCCGTTGAACTTTTCCATGTGGATGACCATCTTAGACATTCTGGTGACTTATTTTTGCTTTAAATTTAAACTAGACGACTGTTTATGCATATGCATGATTCTTGTATCTATAATTCATTGTGCACATGTTTCGGTTGTGCTAGTTTGGTCCTCACTGGGTGTGTTCCAATGCAATTCAAACAGAGTTACACGCTCATAAAGTCAGCAAGAGGAAACAATGAGGCTATGATGATAGTTTTGCTGAGCTCTTTGAGTCGGGAATTAAAGTTCTGTAGCTGGTGTCTTGGCGGGCAAAACTGGTTTTCTGGTAATTTGCAGCTATGCTGGGCACAAAGAACTGAAACCCCATGACATAATCTGAGCCTCTTGCATTATTTCTTCATTACCAAAACTAACAACCCTCTTCTAGTACTTTTGCTTTCTTTCACTTTAAAAAACAAAGAAAACATTAACATCCGTAACAACAGTAGTAGTTGGACCTCATTGTGATTAATTAGCTCTGGTCCAAAGCACCTTAAAGTTCCTTGTCACAATCACTAGGCCATCCCCATGAGAATTCAATATAGAACATTTAATTTTAGGAGGTAGTGCAACACTTAAACTGATTCATTGTATGATAGCCTGCATTGAATCTCCTTTTGTTTTTATCAACTCAAATAGAGTGCATATACAATATATTTTTTATTTTATGACAGAATATGTTAAATAATTCAAATAAATGTTCAGTGATTTTCAGAGCTTTTGCATCACTTTTATTGTGAAGTAATGTGTATCTCTCCACCCTTAATCTTCCAGCATACTTGTTTCTTTTGTTTAGCCTGTTAATGTCATTAAAACCTTTGTCTGCTCCAGCCTCTCCTAGCTCAGCTCCTCAAACTTAAATCTGCAATAAAAGAAGTTGATGTATGTGCCCTTTACAAATTGCAGGGGGACTGTGTGTTTTATTGATGCATTTTTTGTTAAATGTGCAATTTTTGTTGTTGTAGGATGGTGATGCTGAATATTCACTGCTTGTAAACTTGAAAAGGTTGGATGATCTTCAATTGTCAAGGAAAATTTCCATCGAAATCTTGCATAATGATCTTGCAGAAACTGCCCCAAGGCTTAGCTCGAGTGGAAAAAAGTGGAGGCTTTGTGGCTTACTTCATAGGTTCAATCCTCACACCATGCAAAGTGAAGTTCGGTATTTAAGTGGAGAAGGGTAGAGGAGCGGGCCCATTATCCACCGAGTTTAGAAGGTTATGATTGGTCCAAAGGGCGGATCACAGACGAATTTCTCGGTTATCTAAAAATAAGATCTTGCAGAGAATTTCTAGAACTTCAGAAATATTGATGACAAGGTGGGTATACTGTAGTTTGACAAATTCTATTTTTTCTGTAGTTTTTATAATACTCAACTTCTTTGGCTTACTGTTTAGGTTATTGGATTTCTGCTTCTTAACATGCATCTGTATGTTTGCAGGCTACACTCTATCTTAAACTCTGGAACAGTCCTGGAACAATCTTCATCTTCCTTATCTCCAAGCGCAGTGCATTGTTTGATCTACTTGAGTCCTTCCTGACTACTAAATCTTTGGAAGGTCTTCATGCAAGTCAACTTGCATGTAGGGTAAGCATTATTCCAAACTTCTAGGTTCACTTATCTCCTGTTAGTGCCTTCTGTGTTCTCTTTTGGTTAATTGAGTTTGATGGTTTTCTTGGTCTAGGTTGTGTTATTTTTCAGAATAGTGGTGGCTGTTCAGGAAAGCAACCCTTGTATCATCCACAGAGCTAGAAGCTTTGGTGTACTCATTAGATATAAGCAACGGCAGCAGCTTCCAGTCTTGGGAAAGTTATGATGGATGCCCTTATTTCAGTTCATATGGAATTGAGAAAATCCTGTGGACTTGAAGTGTCTGGTATCCCTCAATGGATCAGATGGGAAAAAAACTTGAACTACTTACTAGGGCACTAGATATTGTTTTGGGCAGTGAAATGACAGAGCTTGGTGGATGGCTGTCATACAGGTAATACTTCTTATTTCATCATTTAATAGAAAGATCTATTTCATCATTAGTTAGTGTGTTCCAACTTACCAGAACTACTCTGCTACTTCCACTTATATTTTAAAATGTTAGTTGTGCTTATATGTAAATGTTCTAGATGATACAACCACAGAGAAATAACGTACCTTAAAAAATGAGGAACACATGATGCAGGGATGTCATATTTTTTCCCACCAATACAAGTACACACCCTTTTCATCCTGAATTCGATATCCTAGTTTAAGTCTGTCATAGTCTTCAATTATTTCTATGAACATGAGGATATGCTCTTGCAAAATGAGTTGTCTGCTCAATAGAGTGGACATTTCCTTGCAAAATGAAAATAGTATGTAGTCTTGGTTAGAGTAGTATCTCCCTACAACTTTCAGTAAGTCTAGTCTTTGGTGGCTCAACTTTGTTTGAAAGAAGTTATAAGTTTCTGTATAATTTCTGAATTTGTCCCATATTTCCCTGTGGTTTTTTGTATTAACGCTATAATACAATTATCTGTAGTTTGGTTAGACTATTATTTTCTACAACTTGCCTTATATTCCTATTTTATAATAGGAAAACTTAAGAAGGGTCTCCTTCTTAACATGGAACCCTGAGTTTGTTCCGTGTTTGAAGAAAATATTCACTTAAAAATTATGTCTTTACAGGATTGAAATGTATCCTGTCTATGCTCTTGGAAGAAGAGCTATCAACTGAATTAAGAGATGAAGATGCAACAAACCTAATTCGGCTTCTTTTTGCGTCATCTAGGAAGACAATTTTGTAGAAGATTGTTCCTGCTAGTGATAATAAAAAGAAATATCACACCAAAGCATAAAAGGTGAGGTTCTTTAGTTCTTGTTGTTGATACTCTCTGAGACTCTTACTAAGTGTTATATTTTTGCTTCAAACGTCATCGTTTACACCTGAGAATGGACTCCAAGAAAGTGCTTGTGAAACAATAAGTTGGTGATATTTCCGCTACCTGGTAGATCTGTACTGTTTTAGCGATGTCTTTGTGCTGCAATATTTCTTGAACTGTCTGCTTGTCTTAAATCAGGTCAATTGGTCAAACACATCCAGATTACTTGCTAGTATTTTTTAGTGGAAGAGGTGCCATTTTTGTATAATTTCATGTTACCATCTTTAACATTTTTCTAACAACATTTAAGACATTTTATTATAGTTGGAGTTTGATAATAGAGTGAGCAGTCATATCATTCATTACCATGGAACATAGATGGTAACTGTGTCTGTCCTAACCCAACAAGAACTTCCAGGATTTGTCTTCTTAATAATGTCAGCATAGTCACATAATCTAAAGAATTCCAGATTCCAATTACCCATGAACTGACTCATTACCATGCAGTTGGCTCTATAACAAACAGTTCTCCCTACATTCAAACCCAACTGATCCCTTACCAATTCTTGAATATCCCAAAGTTTTATGTTAGGCTGAGATACAATCCTATCTTGAAATTTATGTGCAATGTACATAGAATTGCGTAACTTGTTCTTGTTTTTAGTAGGGTAGCGATGAAAAGGGTGGTACATCTTCACAATAAAGTCACCATAATTCCTGTCAGTGCTTCCATAAATCTCCCATTTGCATAGTATTTTTCTTTTACATTTGACTCTAATTTTGTGCTTCTCATTAGGCTTAAGTTCGTGTTGCACTTTGTTGTCTACAACATAAGATTGCACAACTAAGAGTGAGTTTCCTATTTCACCCTTTTCTCCTCTGGTTTCACGACCACCACACACACTCACTTCTCTTCCTTTCTTTCTTTGTCCGTACGAACCTGAGAGAAAACCAAAGCAAATCAAACCTCCATTTTAATTTCATCCCTCTCTTCCACTGTAAACAAAATCTAGGGTTTCTACTGCGGAGTTTGAACAAACTTTCATCATCTCTGTTGTCTCTTTCTTGGAGTTACCTCTGGACTGACAAGTAGTAAAATATTGAGGACTTTTTTTTGTCGAAACCTTATTGGTTTTCTTTTTCAACTTTGTATTATATTAAGATTATGCGGATCAGATCTATGTGTTCTTCATTATTTAGATGGTTAGAAGAAGGGAAACTAACATATATATATGTGTGATTAGATTTCAAGACTTGGAAATATTTACAGTTTCTTGTTAGTTTTGGATGTTGTTGGGAGAAAATGAAAAGTTCATTTTGGTATAGTGCTTATTTTGGGGGATTTCTAGGATCTTCTCAGATATGCCGATGATTTAACTGTCAAATCATGGAATATACCCCTAATGGGAAAAGGTTACCCCTGAAATTAGGCAAAACAGTGAGTGGGATTTTCTGTAAAGGGTGATTGCCCCTCTCTGTTGCGCCACTGATTTTTCTGCATTATAAATAACCAACAGCCTTTGTTTATGAAAAAGCAAACACTGTAAAAACAAAAATGGATTTAACATGTATACTTTGAGATCTTTGTATTTCTTCTGTGTCTTTGTTTTTTTTTTTTGAAACTAGTAATATTTGTATTTCATTTAGTACTTAGGTAGTACTGAAAAACCATATTTACAAAAGCAGAAAGGAAGTATAATCTATCCAAAAACTGAACCAAATCTAAATGGATCCTAAAACATCTATGATTCACTCAGTTTCATTGGAGTAGACATTTGTACACCAAAAGCAGAACAACAAAATACACTTAAGCTTTACTTCCTGCAAGTTGTTGTTCCCATTCTCAAAACATCTCTCGTTTCTCTCCCTCCATATAGTCCACCAAATACTAGTAGGGATCATCCTCCATCTTTCTCTGTTTGTAGCCCCAACTCCAGCCATCTCCCAACTGAATAGAGTCTCATCAATCTTGCTAGGCATACACCAAGATATGCCTCCGAGATTAAGGAAAATCAGCCACAGCTGCTCAGTAAAGTTGCAATCTAAGAAGAGATGTCTCACTGTCTCACTGTCTCATTGGCCTTACCACATAAGGAACATCTGTTACATAGAGAGATTCCTCTCTTGGCCACATTATCCAATGTCAAAATTGCTTTATTAGCTAGTAGCCATGTAAAGCATGCCACTTTGTGTGGCACTTTGGTCCTCCAGATTTGCTTCCAAGGCCATTTGAAGTCTTGAATGCCACCAGGACTTATCTGTTTTTATCCTTCTTTCACCTTGTAACTGCCTTTGTTGTGCCCTTGCCACCATAAATAATCCTCGCTTGTTTGTATACCTTGAAAATTCTCCAGAACCTTAAACAATTCAAGTATTATGGGAATTTCCCAGTCATTCAGATTTCTTCTGAGGATCAGATCCCAGCCTTGTTATGTCCACATTTCAGCGACAGTCTTCTGTTGGTGTTGAGCCAATATAAACATGTCAGGAAAATGATCTTTGAGGCTCATACCACCCAACCATTTATCAAACCAAAAACTAGTTTTTCTTCCATTTTGTACCTTGACAGTAGACTGATTACTGAGAAAAGGCCAAAATATTCTGATGGATTTCCAAAGGCTAATCCCATAGGGGGTATTTACCTCTTTGGTTACCCATTTATTTAGCTCCTCATACTTGTTGATCACCCTATACCATAGTGCTTGGTCCTCCTGATGGTACCTCCATAACCATTTCACCTTCAGAGCTTTGCTATGGTTTTTGAGATTCTTGATACCTAATCCATCTTGCATCTTACTTCTGATGATGTTCTTCCACTTGACTAAGTGAAAGCCTTTTCTTTCCTTATTTCCTTGCCACAAGAAGTTTCTTCTAATTTTGTCCAAACTCTGAACTACTGATTAGGGAATATGGAAGATAGATAGCATATATGTAGGGAGAGCATCCAGAACAAAGTTTATCAGAGTTAATCTACCTCCCAAGGAGAGGTACTGTGATCTCCATCTGGCTAGTTTCTTTTCACATTTCTCCAATATTGGGTTCCAAATGTCTATGGCTCTAGACTTTCCCCCCAAAGGCATGCCCAAGTATACTGATGGCAGAGTACCTGTCACTCTTCCCAAGGTTTGTGAGAGGTGTTCCATAACCGGAACCACATTAATTGGATACAAATGGCTTTTGTTCCAGTTTATATGTAGTTCAGATATGGCTTCAAAATAGACTAGTATGAGTCTCAAAATCAGCAACTGTTCCTCCTCGGCCCCACAAAAAATTAGTGTATCATTATGTTGTAGGTGTGTGATCTCCATACTATTCCCAGCAACCTTACTGACTTCAAATCCATGTATTCTTCCTGTTGTCTTGGCTATCTTCAACATATTGTTAAGCCCCTCCATAGCTATGATGAACAGGAAATGTGATAAGGGATCGCCTTGCCTGATTCCTCTGTGTGCACTGAAAAAGCCTTCAGGAGACCCATTGACGAGTACTGAAAACTTAACAATTGAAATACAAAACTTGATCCAACTGATCCATCTGCTATCAAATCCCATTTGTCTCAGCATACTTAGAATGAAATCCCAATTCACATGGTCATATGCTTTCTCAATATCAAGTTTGCATAGTATACCAGGTTTCTTTTGGGACACTCTAGAATCAATTGCTTCATTAGTTATAAGCACTGCACCCATTAACTGTTTGCCTCTGATAAAAGCCATCTGTTGTTTGTCTACCAACTTATCCACAACTCACTTCAACCTTTCGGTCAAATCCTTGGACATTAGCTTATAGAAGCTTCCAATAAAGCTGATGGGTCTGAAGTCCTTGAGTTCCTTTGCTCCTATCTTTTTAGCAATCAGTGCTATGCAGGTTGTATTATAGCTCTTTTCAAACATCCCAGTTGAATGAAAATTGTGGAAAGCCCCCAAAATGTCATGTTTAATGATCTCCCAACATTTTAGAAAGAATCCCATTGTGTATGCATCAGGACCAGGGGCTTTGTCTATAGCACACATTTTTAAACAGTCAAGTACTTCTTGTTCCTCAAAATCTGCCTGCAATGCTTCATTTTCACCCTCTGTAATGGTAGGATGGTTGCTGATATTTACAGAGGGTCTCCAACCTTCAAGTTCTATATACATCTTTTTGTAGAAAGAAATAATTTCTTCCTTAATTCTGTCTGGCTCTATTATAGTCTCTCCCTGTACTTCCAGTTGATCAATATGGTTGTATCTCTTGTGGGCATTAGCTGTTTGGTGGAAAAACTTTTTATTCCTATCCCCTTCCTTGAGCCACCAAGCCCTTGATCTCTGTCTCCAGGCCACTTCCTCATTCTTCAAACACCCCTCATACTCCATGAAATGTGTGGCTTTTTTTTCTCTCTCCTCCTCAGTTAAAATTCTGTTGCTCTGATGTGATTCTAACTCAGCCATCTGATTGAGAAGGTTGTTCTTTTGCAATTTCAGATTACCTTGTTCATATCTGCTCCATTCTTTCAATTTCCCTTTGAGGGCTTTGAGTTTGCATGCGAAGATGTAATCTGGCTTCCCATAGAACTCAAAATCATTCCACTAGACCTTGATTCTTTCAACAAATTCTTCTTGGTTCAGCCACAGATTTTCGAACTTAAAATAGGATTTAGATTGTTCCCAATGTCCACACAACAAGGCTATAGGAACATGATCAGAAGTCACTCTTTGCATAGTGGTTTGCTTTATGTTGGTAAAAGATTATTCCATTCTGTGGAGACCATAATCCTATGGAGGTCTAGATCACGAACACTCGCATGAGCATGTGAGAAACTTTACAGAGGTTTGCAGCCCTTTTTCATTCAAAAATGTGTCACAAGAGTCAATTCGGCTGCGTTAGGTGGTTAACCGAGTTACCAAACAATTCCATCACATCATGGGAGGAGCTGGTTATAGCATTTAACACAAGATTCTTTGCTCCATCACTAATGATGAAACTTAGGGATGAAATTGAAAGTTTCAAGCGACGGGAGGGGGAACCTATCTGTGAAATGTGGGTGGGATTCAAGAAGCTCCTACTTAAATGCCAAACTTATGGGCTACCAAACGATTTGTTACTTCAATATTTCTATCAGAGTCTCGATTTGGTTAATAAAGTAGTGGCTGATCAATTGGTACGAGGAGGAATAATGTTACAATCATTTGAGGTAGCGTCATTTCTTCTGGATGATATGACTAGAATAAACCAAGTGTGGTACTCCTAAGAGGATAGAGTCTCTCAATTTGAATTTAGATTACGCAAAAGCAACTTGATAAAGAGAGAGAGAGATGAAAACATCAAGAAGATGTTAACCCAAATGGAAGTTCAACAAGAGCACATGGAGGGGACATGTGAAGTGTTTAGAGTTGAGGAGGGTTCTTCTTCCGATTACTCAAGGCCGGGGGAGAATCAAGGTTGGAACTCCAAGAGATATGAGGAGGGTTTCCACCAATGCTATCTACAGCAAGGCAGAAATCAAGGTTGGAACTATCATAAGGGAGAAGAACAAAGAAAATACTATTAAGATTGGGCCAAGCAAAATGATTATTGGAGAAGGGAAGATGATTATGAGGAGAACCATACTCACTCAAGTGAAAACCCAAAATCAAAAGGGAGTGCAAGCAGTCCCCGGGTGAATGACTTGTTGTCACGCATACTTGACAAAGTTGAAGGTTCGGATGATTTGTTGAAAGGGATGAAATATGACTTTTCATCACTGAACCGTAAAGTGAACTCTCATGCCGACGCCATCGATACACTTTAAGGGCAACATAGTTTAATATCAGCTCATTTGAAACCAAAGATAATGATGGAAGATGACGATAGAGGGTTGGTTGTCGTTACTCGTAGCGGAAAGGTGGCAATAGGTAATGTGATGGGAAATAAAGATTCTCAAAAGCATGAAGAAGGTAAAGGCATGGAGGAATAGGAGTTACTTATTCATCAAAACCTTGCCAAAGAACCACAAAAGGAAGTGGAACAACACGTTCAAATTCCAGAAGTCATGCAGCCTTTACCCAAAATACCTCCACCAATTCCCCACGTTTAAAGAATAAAAATAAAGATGAGAAGTTCAAGAAGTTCTTGTCAGTGCTCAAGACACTACCAATCAACCTCCCCCTTGTGGAAGAATTATTGGGAATGCCGGGATCGCCAAGTTCAATAAAGAGTTGTTCACGAAGAAAAAGAGTTTGGATTTTGACACAATTGAACTTTCCCATAATTGCAGTGCAATTATGACTAAGGAGCTGATAAAAAATAGAAGATCCCGGGGCATTCAATATTTTGTGCACCATAGGTATGCTCCAATTCGCTAAAGCTTTATGCGACCTAGGAGGAAGCATCAACTTAATGCCCTATGCGATATACAAACAACTTGGGTTGGGTGAACCGAAAGCAACCACAATGAAACTATTGATGGCAGACCGTTCAATCAAACATCCCGTGGGGATACTTTATGACATCTTGGTGAAGGTTGATCGATCATTTTTTCAGCTGATTTTGTTATTTTAGATTGTGAAATAAATGCTGAAATTCCCATTATTTTGGAAATGCCATTCATAGCAACCGGGAGAGCATTGGTGGATGTTGAAAGTAGAGAATTGAGGTTTCGGGTGAACGAAGATGTAGTAACTTTCAATATTTGCAAATCCATGAAACACCCAAGTGATATTCATGTGGTGTCTACTGATGATATTATAGATGAGGCGATAACTAGTGTAAGCAATTCGATGTGCATGAATGAACCCCTTGAAGCCGTAATTGCTAATTATGATGAATCCAAAATTCAGGGCTATGAGGAGGTAGTAGCTACTTTGACAGGTTTAGGAGAGTATTCAAAGACTCCAATCAAGTTGTATATTGACCTTAAAAATAAAGAGACTCCTCCCGTAAAGCCATCAAACAGAAGAACCACCTGATTTGGAATTGCAAACACTTCCCTCTCATCTCCGATATGCTTTCTTGGGGGTAATAACAGTTTACCGGTGATCATTGCAGCTGACTTGCTTGAATGGTAGGTGAAACTGCTCCTTGAAGTATTGCAAAAGCATATAAAAGCTATTAGATGAACCATCACTGATATACTAGGCATCCCTCCCGGTATTTGTACTCACAAAATCCAGCTTGATAATGAGTGTAAGCTTAGTGTTGAGCATCAGCGAAGATTGAACCCACCAAAGCAAGAAGTGGTAAAAAAGGAGATCATTAAGTGGTTGGACGCAAGTGTGATCTACCCTATTGCAGATAACAAATGGGTAAGTCTGGTGCAATGTGTACCGAAAAGGTAGGTGTCACCGTAGTCCCAAATGCAAAGAGGTAGCTTGTGCCAACTAGACCGATGACCGGGTGGAGAGTATGCATGGATTATCGAAAGTTAAATTTGTGGACTAGAAAAGATCACTTTCCTATGTCGTTCATGGATCAAATGCTTGACAGGCTATCAGGGAGGGGTTGGTACTGCTTTTTCAATGGGTATTCCGGTTACAACTAAATCTCCATCGCACTAGAAGACCAAGAGAAAACCATCCGCACATGCCCCTACGGGACTTTTTCCTTTAAAAGGATGCCCTTCGGGTTATGCAATGCTCCGATAACCTTCCAACGTTGCATGTTATCGATTTTTGCCGACATGGTAGAAGACTCAATGGTATTTATGGATGACTTCTCAGTTATGGATGATACCTTTGAGACGTGGTTAGTACACTTAGGACAAGTTCTCCAAAGATGTATGGAGAAGAACTTGGTCCTCAACTGGGAAAAGTGTCACTTCATGGTTAAAGAAGGAATAGTACTGGGTCACAAGGTGTCTCAAAAGGGGTTGGAGGTTGATAGAGCAAAGGTTGAAGTTATTGAGGAATTGCCAACACCAATTTTGGTTAAGGGGGTTCGTAGTTTCTTAGGACATACCGGTTTCTACCGGAGGTTCATCAAAGACTTCTCAAAGATTGTGCATCCGTTATGCAAACTCTTAGAGAAAGAGGTGAAATTCCATTTTGATGATGCTTGTATGATATCTTTCCGGTTCTTGAAGGAAAAATTAGCATCGACCCCAATCATTATCAGTCCTGATTGGTCAGAATCTTTTGAAGTAATGTGTGATGCAACTGGAACGACATTGGGTGTTGTGTTGGGGCAGAAACTCAATAAATTTTTTCACCCAATTTATTACGTAAACAAGACTTTAAACCGTGCTCAGCGTAATTATATCGTGACTGAACAAGAATTACTTGCGGTAGTCTATGCATTTGAGAAATTTCGGGTGTACTTGTTTGGATCTAAAGTAATTATTCACACTGATCATGAAGCACTCTGTTACCTAATGGCAAATAAGGATGCAAAACCAAGGTTGATAAGGTGGGTGCTCCTATTGCAAGAATTTGACTTTGGGGTCAAAGATAGAAGAGGTTGCAAAAATCAGGTGGCTGACCACTTATCCAGGTTAGAGGGCAAGGAGAATGATGTGCCTGAGGTTGACATATACAATTCCTTTCCTGATGAACAAGTGTTTGCAATAACTTTCAAACAAACTCTTCTACCAACAAAAGAGGTTCATGTTCAATGTTAACAAGTACTTTTGGGATGAACCATACTTGTTTTGAGAGTGTATGGTTCATATCATCAGACGGTGTGTTCCGGAAGAAGAGTTGGTGGAAATTCTCCATGCTCGTCATGCTTCATCGGTTGGGGGGCATCATAGCGGTGTGCGTATAGCCGCTAAAGTCCTCCAAAGTGGATACTACTGGCGATCCCTCTACAAAGATGCGCATGAATTTGTGAAGAAATGAGCCCAATGTCAGAAACAAGGTGGAGTATCTAAAAGACATGAGTTACCCCTTACTCCCATTTTAAAAGTTGAGCTATTTGATGTTTGGGGAATCGCTTTCATGGGCCCATTTGTGAGTTCCTTTGGTAATAAGTATATCTTGGTGGCAGTAGATTATGTTTCTAAATGGGTAGAAGTTGTTGCACTTCCAAACAATGAAGGGAGAAGTGTGGTTCAATTTCTGAAATGCATCTTTGCTAGATTCGATACTCCTCAAGCTATTATCAGTGATGGTGGTTCCTATTTTTGCAACAAATGGTTCTCAGTTGTATTAAGTAAGTATGGGGTGAAACACAAAGTAGCAACTCCATATCATCCGCAAACAAGCGGCCAAGTTGAAGTATCAAAATGAGAAATCAAGAGCATCCTGGCTAAGACATTGAATGCTAATAGGACTGATTGGTCTCGAAAGGTTGATGATGCACTATGGGTGTATCACACCGCTTACAAAACTCCAATTGGTATGTCTCCGTATCAGTTAGGTTTTGGGAAGTCTTGCCATCTACCACTAGAGTTAGAACACAAAGTAATGTGGGAATTGAAAGCTCTGAATTTGGAGTAGAAAAAAACCTCAAAAGATAGAGTAGAGTAGTTAACCGAATTGGACGAATTCAGGTTTAAAGCTTATGAAAGTTCAGCTCTCTACAGGGAAAGATGAAGAAGTGGCACGATGCAAAAATACTTCAAAGAGAGTTTAAGGTGGGAGATAAGGTGTTACTATACAACTCCCGACTTAGACTCTTTTCTAGAAAACTCAAGTTCAAATGGTCAGGACCATTTAGAGTGATAAGAGTATTCACCAATGGTGCCATAGAAGATGAGGGTTAAGAGGGACCTGCATTTTAGGTGAATGGACAACACTTGAAATTATATTTTGGAGAATGCCAGGAGATTTCTTTGATTGAGATGGTGTACCTGAAAAATGTTTGAGAGCATTTCCATGTCGTGCCACGACATTAATTAAGGGACTTCTTGGGAGGTAACCCAAGTGTTAGTGTTTTAAATAATATGTGTTGATTTTGCAAGAGTGGGATCATGAGTGAGACAAAAGTACTCTTGGCGAGTCGCCGGACCATTTCAGCGAGCACGATTTGGTTTGCCTTTTTGCCTTATGGATCTAAACAATGAGACTGAGACTCTGGAACATTCTGCGGGACACCTTCACCAGTCGGCGTATAGCCGATGTGTTTAGGTGACCCGACTTTCCTCACCCTTTCTGATCAACGCTGACAACGTCTCTCAAGGATCGATCGGTGATGCTCTGAGTTCACTATGCGGATCGTTGATCTGTTAGCGATCCTTTACATCTTTGCCGATCTGCCTTTTCTGGGAGTGCAGTCTACTGGAACTAAGGGTGTTCTGAAGAACATTAGGCACATCGCCGAAGCATTCAACAACCGTTTCACCCTATCGCAAACTGGGCATTTAGTGAAGATTCCTCGTTACCCTGCTCTACTTGTTTTCACACTAGATTGTTTTCATTTCTTGTTAGTTTTTATTTATTATTCCTATTTTGTTTTATTTGCAGTAAATGCTCGCTCTCTACCCACATTGGGGACAATGTAGACTGCTTTGGTGGGGGTGTGGAGATTACTCAGTGTCCTCAACGAACCTCCTCCTCGTTTTGTCACCCCTTGCTTGTGTTGAATGAGGCTTTTCTTTTGCAAATTTGAGTATCGGTTTTGATCAATATTGATGACTCGAATAGTGCTTATAATCGAACAAACATGAATGTGGGGATACGATGAGGCAAAATGAAGTTACATAGTCAATATATGAACTCTTTGCATCTCGTTGTGACTAGCCAGACCAGATTGAGTCTCTTATGATGAGCATTGCACACTAGCGAAAATGTGTAGTCTTGCTTTGACATTGGTGTCAATGCCTTGTGTGGTGAACTTACCATGAACCATGTATGATGACACCTAGAATTTGCCTCGTTAGTCCGGTTAACCAAGTGAGGCAATTCCTTGAGATGATCTTAGGAAACTTTAAAGAGTGTGAACCATTCTGATACCATACCTCTTTTTTGTGGCCTACCATGTGAGTGTGTGAACCCCTTTTGAATACCCCTTGAGCCTTAACCTTATCTTGGAAGAAACTTGATGAAAGTTTGACCTTTCCTGATCTATTACCCATAATCCTCATGATTTGTGACCTGTTTGAATAGCCAACTTAGGCCAAAAGCTTAAGTTAGGGGTGTGGTGAAAAGAAAAGGTGAATCAAGAAAATGCAAAAAAGTCCCTTTTGCCCATGTTTTGAGAAAAATGGAACCCCTCCATATTAAAAAAAAAAGAGAAAAAGAAGAAAAGAATGAAAATGAAAAAGAATGAAAAACAAAAAGAAAGAAAAAGTTGTGGAAAAAAGTTGTGAAAATACAAAGAAAATGGAGTTTCCAACGGTCCATGGAAGATGAATAAGAGGTGACTTTTCAGCTTAACTGAAAATGATGAAGAAAAGGAAAGAAGGTGTTGTTCACATCACATTTCATGAGGATAGAAGTCATTGAGCCTAAATGACCATACCTTTACACTCAGCCCTAGTACAAGCCTTAAAAAGACCTTTTTGATCTTGAATGAGATGAAACAAAAGTCGATTGGAAAATAAGGGTAAACCTATGGGTGAAATCATGCACTGTGTTTATCTTTGTGAGTGTGAGTGTTGATCTTGATTCCGGAACTTTAAATGATTGAACCATTGTGTGTGAATATGGAATCATTCTCTGTGTGAGGGGATTTGAATACCTTTGTTGAGCTTGAACTTCCATTTGAAGCAAGTATAGTGACGTTGAGATTCTTTGGTAATGGTGAGTCACAACTTGAATCTTTGAGTGCACAATTGATCCTTGCATGAGTAAGTTGAGTCTTTTTGTATGCATTCATGATTGAGTCTTGTGTAACACTATTTGAGACATCCGTTTTGAACCACTGAACTTGAGTTTTACTTGAGGACAAGCAAAAATTTAAGTTGGGGGTGTTGATGAGTCCACAATATGGATCATTTACGACTTTATTTTAACAGAATTAGTGTCCTCAAATGCATGTTCTGTGTCAATGAATGATGTAAAGCCTTGAATTGCAAATATTTGGAATTAGGAATGATGCATGGACACTATTGATAAAAAATGGAACAAATCAAGCTAAATAAATGAAGAAATGAAGACATGATGATCGATGAAGTCATTTGGCGAATCGCCAATGTCATTCGGCGAATCGCCAAATTGCCAAGATATCACCTAAAATTACAGAATGTCGGAGCTAAAATCGGGGTGAATTTGGTGAGCAACAACTGTATTCGGCGTATCGCCGATCTAGTCGGTGAAGGACAACCAGGTCACCAAAAGTGCTAAAGAAGATTCAAGCAAGTGCTGATGGGCGAGATGGAAAGACAAAGGGGGAATGACGGAGTCATTCAGCGATCCCTACCTAGAGCTCCTAAAGGTACAGTATCCAAACCAAGAAAAGCAAAAAATGAAGGCGAGATGAAGAAAAATTGGCGATTCACCGATCTGTCAGCGACACCCGACTTACTTCGTCGAGTGGTCATAAGCAGTGACACTTCAGACTTGTTTAAATTAGTTTTGGCTAGAGAGAGAAATTCATTTAGAACGTGAGGAAGGAATTACTTCGAGAGAAAACACTACCAAAGGGTTTAATTAGTGATTTTAGCAAGATTTTGAGAGAGATTTTGTAAGAGAGGAGATTATCAAATGATTTTCGTCTATAATTCTCATTTTGTACCCAACTATGGGAGTGATAATTGATTTTGATTTTCTTATTTTTTGAGATGAGTGGCTAAAACCCTTTACTTGGGGTTTTGATCATGAAGCCAATTGTTGAATTACTTAGTGGGTGTTTGTTAGTTGTGAAGAATGGTGTTAATTTGAAGTGGGTCTAAGTTGTTACTGTGTTTCGAGGTTGAATTGCACAACTTTGTGTATCAAATTTCAGTGTTGTGCACTTGCTCAGGAGAGAGGTGTGGAACCAAGTTGGCAATCTTAGCATCCCTAGTAGTGGGTTTCCTTGGTTTCAGCTCGAGAGAGTGAAACAAGTGATCCTTTGTATTCAGCTCGAGAGAGTAAGTTTGATGAGGGTAAAGAGCTTGGCCTCTTTCGATTGGTTTTGAAGTTCGAGAGAATTCAACATAGAAAAGGTAATTGTACGAGAGAAAGTTACTTTATATATGGTTGACCTACCCACAACAAATGACCCATTATGAGCAGTAACGTTTATCCACTTCGTTGAGATTCAATAATTTACTTATCAATTCCCCAAGCTTTATTCTAATATTTGATTGTTTGTGTTGTAGTGTAAATTTGGATAGGTAGTTAAAACCCGAAATTTGAGATTTGAAAATTAATTGTGCAAGAATTTTTTGATTGAAGAGGTTGTCATTGTACTTTTATTATTGAATTTGAAAGAAGAACTACTCCCTGTTGGAATCGACCCCAACTCACGTAGTTGGGTTATTATATAGACGAATGATCGTTGGCATTTAGGATTGGATGAAATGCCTTGATACGTTAATCAGGTTCCATCTTTTTCGAAGCAACCACACAAAGGGGGATTTCTCACATTTCTTGACTTTCCTTTTCTTTTCACCACACCCCCAATTTAGGCTTTTGGCCTAAGTTGGCTATTCAAACAAACCATACTTGATGAACATTATGGGTGAATGGATAAAGAGAGGTCACAATTTCTCAAGTTTCTTCCAAAAAAAGGGGTAAGGCTCAAAAGGTGCCAAGAAAGGTTCACACATCTCCCAAGGTTTGCCACGAAAGAGGTATATTGACAAGTTGATTCACTCTTCAAAATTCTTGCCTAAGGTCATTTCAATTGTTTGCATCACTCAATCAACCTGACTAACGGGGCAAATTCTAGGTGTCATCATACACAATCTCATCACACAAGGCATTGGTTCCAATATCAAACAAGACTCCACACTTTCTAGCTAGAATGTATTGTTCAACGTAAGGGACTCATTCGATAACTGGCTAGTCACAACAAGATCCTAAAAGTTCAGATATTGCCTATGTAACTTCGTTTGCCTCATTGTAGCCGCACATTCATTCTGTTCAATTAAGAGCACTATTTTAAGTTATCGGCATTGACCACAACCGACACTTGAACATGCAAGAGAATAACAAGCCACCACCCCACCAAAAGCAACCAACATTGTACTTAATGCGATAAAAGAACAAACACAACTCATGATAAACAAAACACAATAAAATTAAAATAGAAACAAAAAGTGCTGATGCTAAGAAACGAGAGTGGGGTTAGAAGGAATCTTCACTCGGTGACCATTTGGCGAAAGGTTATAGATGTCGCCGAATCGATAAGCGAACAGTTGAACTGCATGTAGTCGCCTAAATATGTAGACTGCTGCTGCTCTAATTTGGGCTAAAGGGCGATCGAGTTCGGGTACGTCGGGTCGCTTCGGTGCATCGTCTAGTGGGCGTGTACATTGCCGAAATCTCTAAAACTCCGACCCTGCAAGAAGGTACAAAGGCGGAGAAAGTCGGCATTTCCCAATCTATTTACTGTACCGCTAAATGGTCTACATACATCTCTAGATATTCCAGTATCTCAGCTCTCCTTTGATGCCACAAAAGCGATCAAAGTCACGATCGCCAAATACACTCGGCATTTTAGCAAAATGGTTCTAGTGTTGCCGAATCACCCATACCTGCACATTCAGCACACACATCATTCAAAACCGCTAACACTTGGGTTGCCTCCCGAGAAGTGCCTTATGTAATGTCGTGGCACGAGGTTTAAATGCTTTCAAGAATCTTCCAAATACACCACTTCGATCAATCAATCTCATGACATTCTCCAAATTACAACTTTAAGAGTTGCCCATTTACCTTGAAGGCTGGACTCTCTTCACCTTCGACCGCAATGGCCCCATTCTGAAATATGCATGTCACTTTAAAAGGGACGGACCATTTTAACTTGAGCTTTCCCGGGAAGAGTCTCAATTGAGAATTGTATAGCAACACAAAGTCTCCAACCCAAAATTTTCTTCTAATGATTTTAGAATCATGCCATGTTTCAATTTTTTCTTGTAAAGAGCTGAACTTTTATATTCTCTAAACCTCAATTCTTCCATTTCGTGTAGCTGATCTACTCTCCCTTTCGAACCATTTTCCCAATCCAGGTTTAATGCCTTTAGTGCCCATAGTGCTTTGTGTTCAAGTTCAATCGGTATGATACAAGACTTCCCAAAAACCAGTTGATATGGGAACATGCCAATTGGTGTCTTGTACGCGGTGCGATATGCCCAAAGAGAATCATCTAGCTTTCGAGACGAGTCAGTTTTATTTTAATTCACTGTCTTAGACAAAGTACTGTTAATCTCCCGATTCGAATCCTCAACTTGGCCACTTTTTTTTGGGATGATAAGGCGTTGCCACTTTATGTTCACTCCAAATTTACTCAATGCGGATGCAAACAGCCGGTTGTAAAAGTGTGTACCTCCATCACTTATGATAGCCTGAGGGGTGCCAAATCTTGCAAAGATGTAGCACTTTAGAAAGTGGACAACACTCTTCCCTTCATTGATAGGTAGTGCTACCGCTTCAACCCATTTAGAAACATAATCCATAGCCACCAAAATATAGTTGTTACTAAACGGGTTACAAATAGCCCCATAAAATCTATTTCCCAAACATCGGATAACTCAACCTCTAGAATGGATTGAAGAGGCAACTCATACCTTCGTGACACTCCACCTTGTTTTTGGCATTGTATGCATTTCTTGACAAATTCATGGGCATCTTTGTAGAGGGACGGCCACTAGTAACCACTTTGAAGAATTTTAAAGACTGTTCGGACACCGCTACGATGACCACCAATCAGTGAAGCATGATAAGCATTTAGAATTTCATTGGCTTCTTCCTCCGGCACACATTGCCGAATAAGATGGTCTACACATTCCCTGAATAGATATGGTTCATCCCAAAAATATCTTTTGATATCGAACAAGAATCTCTTTTGTTAATACAAGTTTAGTTCTTCAGGTATCAACCCGCATACCACATAGTTACCAAAATCGGCATACTAAAGGATTTGCACAAGAGTAGCTATGAATACCTGTCTGGAAATGAGTCATTTATGTCTAACTCACCCTCATCTTTCTCTTTCCCCTCGAACCTAGATAGGTGATCAACCACCTGGTTTTCACAACCTCTTCTATCCTTGACTTCAAAGTCAAATTCATGCAATAGCAATACCTATCTAATCAACCACGGTTTAGCATCTTTCTTTGCTAGTAAGTACCGCAGAGCTGCATGATCGGTGTGAATTACCACTTTGGTGCCTAGCAAGTATACCCGAAATTTCTCAAATTCATATACTATCGCAAGTAACTCTTCCTCTGTAACAGTGTAGTTATGTTGAGCCCCATTCAATATTTTTCTTGCATAATAGATTTGATGAAATAGTTTGTTTCGCTTTTGTCCTAAAAAAACACCCAATGCAGTCCCACTTGCATTGCACATCACTTCAAACGGTTCCGACCAATCCAGGCTAATAATCACCGGGGTAGAGATTAATTTCTCTTTCAGGCATTTAAAGGAGGTACATGCGTCGTCAAAGTCAAATTTAACATCCTTCTCCAATAACTTGGATAATGGGAGTGCAATTTTTGAGAAGTCTTTGATGAATCTCTGGTAGAATCCGGCATGCCCCAAGAAACTCTGAATACCTTTTATCGAAGTTGGTGGTGGTAGCTTCTCAATTAACTCAATCTTTGCCTTGTCAACCTCCAGCCCCTTTTGAGATACTTTGTGATCCAACACTATACCTTCCCTAACCATTAAGTGGCATTTCTCCCAATTTAAAACTAGATTAGTTTCCACACATCTTTGAAGAACCTGCCCAAATTGTGCCGAACATGTTTCAAAAGAATCACCCACAACTGAGAAGTCATCCATGATGACTTCCATTGAATCCTCTACCATGTCAGCAAAAATAGACAACATGCAATGTTTCAACGTCGCTGGATCATTACACAATCCGAACGACATACTTTGGAAAGCGAAAGTACCATAGGGGCAAGTGAAAGTGGTTTTCTCTTGATCCTCCAGTTAATAGAGATTTGATTATACCAAGAATAACCATCCTAAAAGCAATACCATCCACGCTTTGAAAGTCAATCAATCATTTGATCCATAAAGGGCATGGTAAAATGATTTTTTTCTGTCCATGAATTTAGCTTCCGATAATCCATTCATACCCTCAATCCAGTTATCGGTATCATAGAAACTAGTTCCCCTTTCTCATTTGGGACTACCGTGATACCAACCTTTTTGGGTACACATTGCACCGGACTCACCTATTTGCTATCCATAATGGGGTGGATCACAGTTGTATCCAACCATTTTATTTTCTCATTTTTCACCACCTCTTGCATCGGTGGATTCTATATTCTTTGATATGCGACACTCGGCTTGCAATCATTATCAAGTTGAATCTTGTCAGTGCAAATGTCGAGTGGAATGCCCACAATATTAGCGATAGTCCACCCAATAGCTTTGATGTACCTTCCCAACACCTCAAGAAGCAATTTTACTTGCCATTCAAGCAAATTAGCTGCAATGATAACGGGTAAGGTGTTATTTGCCCCCAAAAATGAATATCGAAGAGGAGCAGGTAACACTTTCATCTCAAGATTTGGTGGTTCCTCCGTTGATGGTTTGGCTGGAGGATTTTCTTAATTCTTTAGATCGATATCTAGCTCCAATGGGTTCCTTGAATATTCTCCTAATCCTAAAAGAGCGGCTACCACTTCATCATAATCTTGAACTTCGAGCTCATCATAGTTTGCAAAAACAACCTTAAGAGGTACACTTATACACATAAAATAGCTCACACTAGCCACCGCTTCATCAATTACATCAATTGTTGAAACCACATGAATATCACATGGATGTTTCATTGACTTGCATACATTAAAGGTGACCTGATCTTCATTCACCTGGAACTTCAATCCTCTGCTTTCAACATCCACTAGTGCTTTCCCGGTTGTTAAAAATGGTCTTCCCAGAATAATGGGAATTTCATCATAAATCTCACAATAAAGAATAACAAAATCAGCCAGAAAGATGAATCCATCAACCTTCACTAATATATCATAGAGTATCCCAACGGGGTGTTTGATCGACCGGTCCGCCATAAGAAGTCGCATTGTTGTGGATTTTGGTTCGCCCAGCCCAAGTTGCTTATTGATTGCATAGGGCATTAGATTTATACTTGCCCCCAAATCACATAGAGCTTTAGCAAATTCAAGCATACCAATAGTGCATGGAATGGTGAATGCTCCCGGGTCTTCCTTCTTTATAATCATCTTGCTAGTCATAATGGCACTACAATTATGTGAAATTTCTATTGTCTCAAAATCCATGCTTCTATTTTTGGTGACTAACTCCTTCATGAATTTGGCATAACCCGGCATCTCCAACAATGCTTCCACTAATGGCAGATTTATAGAGACTGTCTTTAAGATGGATAGGAACTTCTTGAACTTCTCATCTTCATTTTTCTTCTTGAGACGATAAGGAAATGGGGGAGCTATTTTGGGAAGAGATTGCACTATCTTTGGGATTGAAGTAGCCTTTTCTTTAGCTTTTTGCAAATTTTCATCGTGGCTTAGCTTATGACTCTCTGGTGCTTGAACGGGATTCTCTTCTTCATGAGCTTGTACCTCATGATTACCCTTCATAGTAACAACCACTACCTTTCCACTTCGAGTCACCACAACCAAATTTTTGTCATCATCAACCCTTACAATTGTTGTGTATACAGCTTCACCCTTTTCAATTACTTTGGGTTCCAATTGTGCTGAAAGTTTACTTAACTGACCCTCAAGTTGCTTGATTGCATTAGATGAGAATTCACTCTATTAATCATTTACGAGAAATCAACTTTCATCTCTTTTAGTAGGTCATCTTTACCGTTAAATTTGTCTAGAATGCGAGACAACAAATCATCCACTCGTAGACTACTCGAACTACCCTTTGATTTTGGTCTATCACTCGATTGTGTGTGGTCCTCTTCATGAATATCTTCTCTTCTCCAATGATCATTTTGTTCGGCCCATTCTCGATAGTGTCGCCTCCGTTCTTCTTCTTTATGAGAGTTCCAACCTTGATTCCCACCCTTCTTTAAGTAGCATGGGTGGAAACCCTCCTCAACCTTGTGAAGTTCCAACATTGATTCCCTCCTGCTTTGAGTAGCACGAGTGAGAACCCACCTCAACTATAAACACTCCTCTTGCTTCTTTGGGTTCACCCACATTTTCTAGCACTTGTTTTTGTAGTAGTTCCATTTGGGACAAAATTTTGCTAATAATATCATCCCTTTCTTTCTCCTTGTCAAGCTATTCTTGAGTCATCCTAAAACAAAAAAGAGAAACTCTGTCTTCTTAAGTGTACCACACTTTTTTTATCTTTGTCATTTCATCAAGAATGTACGATGCTACCTCAAATGATTGCAACATTATTCCTCCTTGAACCAATTGGTCAGCCACTCATTTTTTCACCGAGTCAAGACTTTTGTAGAAGTACTGTAGCAGCACAGTGCTTGGAAGTCCATGAGTTGGGCATTGAAGTACCAATTTCTTAAACCTCAACCACGTCTCGTGGATTGGCTAACCTTCCAAGCGTTTGAAACCCTGGATGTTGTCTCTGAGTATCATCATTCTAGATAGGGGAAAGATTCTAACATTGAACGCCGTGGTAAGCTCAACCCAAGAGGTAATGGAATTCCTTGGTAACTCAGCCAACCATTTTCTAGCTTCACCCATCAAAGAGAATGGAAACAACATGAGGCGGGCTGATTCTTGTGAGATGTTCTTGAATGAGAATGAGCCACAAACGTCTACGAAATTCCGAATATGCTCATGTGGGTTTTTGTGAGTCAATCCTCCATATAGACCTTTCATTTGGAGGAGCTCGAGCGTTGTGATAGATACATGAAAGTTAGCATTCCCTTCGATTGAAGGTAGATGAATTGCACCAGATCCACCCAATTCCATTGGATCATTCACATTATTAAGATTGTCAATATCATCTTGGTGGCCTACTTGGCTACCAATACTCCCATTAACACTCATATCTTATTCTATTCAACACAAACAACACAAACACAAAACAAATTAAATGGATTCAACTACAACCAAAGAGATCACAATTTAAACGTCGATAAGAGAATTCGAAACAAATCCACTCCCCGGCGGCGGCGCCATTTTGATGAACATTTCAAATACACCTCATCCAATTTTAGGTGTAAACGATCGTTAACTTGTATAAAACTCAACAATTGAGTTGGGGTCGAACACACAGGGAGTAATACAAGTTTGAATTCAAATATGAAGTTGTAAATGCGATTTAAATGATTGTAGGAATAGAAGTTATCAGAAATTTTTAATTAAATCAAGAGGTTGACATAAAATGTCAGGACAGGGATTTGTATGTCAATCAGTAATCACAACAATAATAATCAATAAGATTAATCAAATGAGCAAGAGGTACATGGAGGAAAGACCAACCAATTGCCAAATTCTTGTTAAATGGGTGCTAGGTGATTAATAATAGTTAGTAAGTCTTCATGGATAGGATAGGCCTTAGATGAGATAATTTTCTCTTGAACAATTACCTTGCTTCAATTGAGTTCTTTCGAACCTCAATAGGCTAACTATGAAAATCAACCCACACCCTCACTACATCCACTCTCTCAAGCGAGATAGGTAGAATGGAACTTAGGGTTCACTCTCTCGAGCTGAACCCACAATAGAGCAGTTACTACAAATGTTAATTTATTGCCTTGGTTTCACACCCCGCTCTCGAGCAAGCATAAAACACTAAATTGTAATGAAATAAACATTCAATATAGCAATCCAATAGCAACAATAAATCAGACCACTTCGAATTAGCACTATAATCAATAATTTCTAACACCCACTTAACTAAATTACAAAATTGATCTCATGGTCAAATCCCCAAGAATAGGTCTTTAGCTAGTCATCATAAAAACTAAAAATTCAATACCTATTACATGCTCTATAAATGGGTATTGATTTCCACAATCTAAAAATGAACAAATCTTCCTTAAATTGCAATACCAACTTCGAAATCTACTTGAAAAATTCTTCAATACTAAAAAGAATGGGTTTTTTTGTTCTAAATCTCTATTTCCACAATGTTTGGATACCTTCTCTCTTTCAAATATCAATTTATATTGATCAAAGATTTACCCTTTTTGGGCCAATCGGCAAGGATAGTCGGGCTTCGCCGACCGGTTGGTGATTCGCCAATCGCCCCTGTCCATCGCTTCTTGCTTTATGTTTTTATCCAATATGCACTGTAACTTTAGGCGGTCTATATCAGGATCACCGATCACTTCCACGATGCGCCCTTTTGTTCCTTTGGATCGCAAATTTTCTTGTGCTTCACTGCTAATTAGTGCTTACGGCGGTACAACCTCTCTTCTCGGATCCATTCAGTAACTCGCTGATATTGAACACAATTCACCCAAATTTCTCTCATCTCATACTTGTTGTACCGTAAAATTGGGGCGAGGGGGATGAAGGGCCACTCGGCGGGTCTTGGGGCGATCTCCAGGATCGCTCTTCTCCACTCCTTTGGCTTGTTTGTTCCTTTTTGTCCGGTAGTGTCTTTGCCTTGCTCCTTAGCCTTAGATGTGGCAAATAAACAATTTGTCATTATTTTAGAGCATAAAATAGGCATTTGAAGACTCTAACACTATCAAAACAAATCCCTAAATGAGTGTAAATCTCAGACTCATCAATGCTCCGACGGTGTTTATGGATTTGATGAGTAGAGTGTTTAGACAATACCTCGACATATTTTTGAATATGTTCATTGATGATTTATTGAACTGTCGAGAATTGAGAATGAAAATATTGATCATTTAAGGATCACATTGCAAATTCTTAAGGACCAACAACTCTTTGCGAAGTTTAGCAAATGTGAGTCTTGGTTAAGGTCGGTACCTTTTCTTGGTTACATTGTTTTAAGTAAGGGCATTGAGATAGATCCTTAGAAGAGGGATGCGGTCAAGATTTGTCCTAGACCTCTATCCCATTCAGTTATTAGAAGTTTCTTGGGTTTAGCCGGTTAGTAAAGGAGGTTTGTTGAGAGGTTCTCTTCGATTTCTCTCCTTTGACGGCTTTGACTCAAAAGAAGGCTAAGTTCATAATGTCCGAAGCGTGTGAGAAGAGTTTCCAAGAGTGGAATGATAGATTTACTTCCGCTCTGGTATTGACTTTACTGGAAGGGACTGATGGTTTTGTTGTTTATTATGATGCCTCGAGAATTTGGCTAGGGTGTGTGCTTATGTAAAATGGGAAAGTTATTGCCTATGTCTCAAGGTAGCTTAAGATTCATGAAAAGAATTATCCTACCCATGACGTTGAATTAGCGGCAGTTGTTTTTGCCTTAATTATTTGGAGGCATTATTTATGTTGTGTTCGTGTAGATATGTTTACCGACCACAAGAGTTTGCAATATGTATTTAATTAGAAGGATCTAAATGTTTGCCAAAGAAGGTGGCTTGAGTTATTGAAGGATTATGATATGAGTGTTCTCTATCATCCCAATAAGGTAAATGTGGTGGCAAATGCTCTTAGTGAGTTATACATGGGTAGTGTTGCTCATATTGAAGAAGGTAAGAAAGAGTTGGTTTGAGACTCTCATAGATTGACCCGATTAGGTGTTCAGTTAGTGGATTCCACCAAGGGTGGTGTTATGGTTCACAACGACTCAAAATCATTTTTTGTGGCGGATATGAAAGCCAAGCAAGGTCTTGATCCAATTTTGGTCGACTTAAAAGAAGAGGTGCTTAAGAAATTCATTGATGAATTCTCCCAAGGGGGAGATGGTGTACTTAGATATCAAGGTCATTTGTGTGTTCCAAATATTGATGACTTGAGGGAACAACTCATGTCAGAAGCCCATAATTCTCGGTATTCCATTCACCCGGGAGCCACCAAGATGTCCCGTGATTTACGAGAAGTCTATTGGTGGAATGGGATGAAGAAAGATATTGCAGAATTTGTGACTAAGTGTCCTAATTGTCAACAAGTGAAAGTTGATCATCAGAAATCAGGAGGTTTATCCCAAGACAATAGCATTCCTACTTGGAAGTGGGAAGATTTGAACATGGACTTTATTGTTGGTTTGCCTCGCACCCAGCGACAACATGATTCAATTTGGGTTATAGTAGATTGGATGACAAAATCGGCTCATTTTATTCCTGTCAAAGGTTTCCTATTCGACGGAGGATTATGCTAAGTTGTACTGCAGAGAAATGGTAAAGTTGTATGGAGTACCTTTGTCCATTATTTCTAATCGTGGTACCCAATTCAATTCTCAGTTTTGGAAGCATTTCTAAAAGGATTTAGGTAGTCGAGTTAAGTTTAGTACGACCTTTCACCCCCAAATCGAAGGGCAAGCGGAGCGTACTATCCAAACTTTGGAGGACATGTTGAGAGCTTGTGTTATTGATTTTATGGGTAATTGGCATGACTATTTTCCATTGACTGAGTTTGTTTATAATAATAGCTATCACTTGAGTGTTGATATGTCTCCATTTGAGGCATTATATTGTAGGAGGTGTAGATCTCCTATAAAATGGTTTGAGGTGGGTGAAGTTGCCCTAATAGGTCCTGAGTTGGTACGTGAGGCCATATAAAAAGTTTGACTTATTAGAGAAAGGTTGAAAATGACTCAAAGTCGGCAAAAGTTATATGTCGATGTAAGAAGAAGAGATCTTGAGTTTTATGTTCATGATTGGGTTTACTTGAAAATTTCACCCATGAAGGGTGTAATGAGGTTTGGTAAGAAAGGGAAGCTTACTCCCCATTATGTAGGCTCATATCAGATTTTGAAACGTGTTGGTAAGGTTGCTTATGAACTAGATTTGCCTAATGAGTTGGCATTGGTGCATCCAGTTTCCCATGTCTCAATGTTGAAGAAATGTGTTGGTGATCCGACATCCATAGTCCCTTAGAAGGTTTGGGAGTTAAGGAAAATCTTTCTTATGAAGAAGTTCCAGTTGAGATTTTTGACTGGCAAGTCAAGAAGTTGAGAAATAAAGAAGTAGCTTCCGTGAAAGTGTTGTAGAGGAATCAATTAGTTGAGGGTGCTACTTGGGAGGTCGAGACCGATATGATGTCCAGATATCCTCATCTCTTTACTTCTACTCCTACTCTAGCTTGAGGTAATGAGTTCCTTATGGTTTGTCCTTTGTTTTGGAATCACATGTATTAAATGTTTCCATGATTTCCTTACTATGCATGATTTAGGAAAAGTTCAAATTTTGAGAAAATGAGTCAATTTGATTGATTTCTACATGTTTATGTGCCATTGAGTATGAATTGCATGTAGATTACATGATACGATGCTATGAGCATATTTTTAGCTTGGACTTGATGTTTCCTCCTTGGATGTTAGCTTTGAGTTTATGTTTCCTCCTCGTGTGTGTGTATTCCGTGCATGATTGGCTGTTAGATTTAGTTCCACCCCTCATATGGCGTTTTGATTTCCATCCTAGCTTGGAGTCTATAATTCCTTCTTGATTATATGCATTTATATGAAATTGCATTAATGGTTGGGTTGTTAGTTCTTCTCCTAATTGTTTCGTACTAGCTCGAATCTCATTTGAGGACGAATGATCCTAAGGGGGAGATATTATAACACCCCAAATCTGAAAGAATGTAAGATAGCAATTTTTAGAAGGTGCAGGTGCAAACTGACGGCGGCCAACCACGGCCCGTGGATGGAACCACGAACCGTAGGTGTGGTCCGTGGTTAGTCACCCCCAACCTTCATCCAGAGGTCCAAAACTAGGCCAGACCCACAAACCATCGGTTGGTGCACGGTCCATGGTCCAGACCTCAGAATCAAGCTTCTGACCATGGACGACGGCCGTGCAGGAAGGACCGTCGGTCAATCCATGGTCCGTCGCCAATAGTACGTAGGTCGAAAGTTATTTCAAGGGTAGTTGGGTCTTTTCCTAATTATTCTATCCCTATACTACTTCATTTTACTATTCATGAAAACCCCTGTATAAGTGATTCCAACCAAAAATTAGTTCACTCACTTCATTCTGTTCAAGTTCAGCAAAAAGAAGAACAAGTCTCCTCTCCCAAACATTTCTCTCCCTAGAAAGCTTGAAGAAGAAGGATTCAACCTAGGGTTTCAAGTCAAGTCTCAATTCCTCCATTGAAGATAAACAATCGACTTTGAGGTATGATAGTTTTAATCCTTGGATTTCTTCCATTCACGGATTTCTCAAATTCCTCTATTTTCAAAGTTAGAAATCCCCAATTGAGTTAGGATTTTCTTTAATTGTAATGGGTTCTCTTGATTATTGATTTAAATGATTGAATTATGACCTCTTATGGCTAAATATATGAAATGCTATGATTTTATGATGATTCCCCCATGAACCCATGTAATTCCCATGTTTTCAAGTTATGATCATATGATGTGGGATTTTGATTATGAAGGAAGAGTTTTATGAAATCAAACATGTATTGATAGAATTACATAAATTTATGATGAAGCCCATATCTAACCCATGTTTTCTAAATGTTGATGATTGAAAGTGGGTTTTGAACCTTGAAAGGTAAATTATGGAATTATGCATGTTCTTATGTGATTATGCTAATGTTTTAAGGATGCTTTGAGAGTAAAGTATCAATGATGATGTTGTTGTTGTGTTATTGAAAGGATTTTCTCATAAACACATGAAAACATGATTGTGAAAGATTTTCTCACATAATAAGGATTCTAAGGTTGAAAGGTCTTCTCACCTAATTGAATCAAAGATATAGATCTATCCTAATGAAACTTAGCTTGGATTGGCAAGATGACGTGACATTCCATGGATAATGACTTGGCTTTGATTGGTTTTGAATGATACCTTTCCATGGATGAATTATGACCTAGCTTGGATGGGTAAGATTACGTGCTTTTCCATGGATGATAAGAACAAGTAAAAAATGACTATTATGTGGGATTTACGCTTAGCACCGAGAGGATATTGAGATGAAAGCTCTCCTGTTAGTAGAGGTCAGATTTCTAGAAGCAATATCCTTGTCCCTTACCGATGTGCCCCCATAGGATGATTGTATAGATAGACATTAGCTAGTGGATCCACCTAAGCTAGAAGTTCATGTTCCTTACCTAGGCAACTAGGACAACCCTTTTCGGTGTGGGAGACACCGGGGGATCATGTTATAACGGACATGGTCTCTATGTCGGTTAAGGCTACTTCCAACAATAATAATGAACTAAGATTACTTCAACAAGTATCTCATATGTGTTCAAAGGCTTTAATGATGTTAGCTTGCATTGACCATGATTTATAACTTCTCTTTTCTAACCCTTTTGTATCATGATTTAGCTTGGTCAATTGCATGTTATGAAATGTCCTCTCTTAGCATGATTTAATTTTTTTATGCATAGCTATTCTACTTGGTACATTGTTTTGTACTAATGCATACTCTTGCCTACATTTCCCCAAATGTAGAGTCCGACAGTCATGTTTCTCAGTTTCTTGACTAGTGGTTGATTGCGAGGTTCCCGAGCTTGGTGAGTCCTTATGCTTGGAGGACGGACTTTAATTGTTCTTAGTCTCTTTCTTATTTCCAGTTTTGGACATGATGTATGGGCTAGGCCCAATTTCATTCTATTGTATTAGGTGGCTATTGAGACAAGTGTTTTAGACTTCCTCTTTACTTTTATAAAACTATTGAACTTGAAATGTTGTTTTACTTCTTTTGTTCTATTTCTTATGTTATGAATGCTAAGTGGCTTGTATAGGTCTCTCGGGATCCTATACACCATGTTACATCTAAGGTGTACCCCTGGGTCATGACATGTATTAAGAAAGTCAAACAAATTAAACATATAACATTTCTAAATATCAAATTTACTATGAAAGTGAATAACTACCAAGTGTAATGAACATGACTTAAATTGAGGGCCTACTCGACATGGAATTTGAAGTTTTATCAAAGGGAAAGAATAAAATACAAACCGTTTCGTGTTGTGAATATTATTGTTATAAAATTCAAATAAGACAAAAAGAACCAAATGAAACATTACATTTTGGAAGACTGTTCCAACAACATATAGTTGACCAATACATAAAACTTGCGACACAATGATTAGATTTCTTCTCATTTAATAAAATTTATTTAGAGTTGGGGTGTTGCAAGGGAATATCGATAGATTAAGACATGGTGAAAGAGATACTTCAAATATTGGAAAAGGACGGATACTAGGAGATAGGCGTCGTCGATAAATGGATGCTATTGCATTAGTACAATATTTTGGAAAACCCGACATTTTTTACGATAACTTATAATCCTTCATGGCCAGAAATACAAGAGCATTTATTGCCAACTAATCAAGTTTAAAACAGACCTGATTTAGTAAGTCGAGTATTTAGAGCAAAAGTAATAAAGCTTAAAAAGATATACTAAAAAAGAATATATTTGTTAAAGTTGGAGCTTTAATGTATACAATTGAATTTCGTAAGTCAGGACTCCCCCACACACATTTTCTTATTATACTTACATACAAATATAAATTATTAACACCAGAGGTTTATGATAAAATTATTTGCGCAGAATTACCTGATTGTACATATCACACTTTATACACTATTGTGACTAAACACATGATACGTGGACCTTGAGGCTATCTAAATCCTACATGTCCTTTCATGAAAACAAATCATTGTAAATTCAAATATCCTAAAGAACTCTCAGAATAAACAACGAAGGGAAATAATTCTTATCCTATTTATAGAAGACAAAAACATGAAACACATGTACCCTTCAAAGGTTACAATATTGATAATACCTGGGTAGTCCCACATAATCCCCATTTACTTTGTAAATTCAATTGGCATATTAACGTTGAAGTGTGTTTAGACATTAAGGTGTTCAAATACATCTGTAAATATATTTGTAAAGGGCATGACAAAATTGCATTTTCTATACATAGTAATGACTCAAATATTGAAATAGATGAAATAAAAGAATATCAAGCTGATAGATGGGTCTCTCCTCCAGAAGTTGCAAGGCGTCTATTTGCTTTTCCTATCACAAATGACGCCAACTGTATACTAACTTCAACTATGTCTACACAGACACCAATATGTATCCTTTTAAAGCAATCAAATTGTGGATCAAATCTAAATAATCCAATAATAAGAAGAACAATGTTAACAGATTTATTTTGAAATTCATAGAATCAATAAAAATGCTATAGAGCTCAATTTATTATATACAGACTTCCCAGAGTACTTTGTTTGGTCAACAATAGACAAAATGTGGTCACGTCGATGACGACATAGTAATGATGTTGGTAGAATTATCATATGTCATCCAAATGAAGGGGAAAGATACTATCTTAGATTACTTTTAACAAATGTAAGAGGATCTCCGTACAATTAACGGAATTTGTTGTGACAAATTTAGAGAAGCTGCTAAAAAAATATGCTTATTACATTCTGATAAAAATTTACTAGAGTGTATTTATGAAGCTGTGACCTATCAAATGTCTTACAGTTTAAGACGTCTATTGGCCACAATATTAGTTTACTGCAATCATGTTAATCCAAAAGAACTATGGAAAATATTTGAAGATTCAATGTTTGATGATTTTAAAAAAAAATCCTAATTAAGGAACAAAAAATCTATTCAACTTTCAGTTATAAGTCACATCAATGATTTTTTACATTTGATGGTACACAATATAAAGGAATATAATTTTTTTTTGTGAAAATATTATACCTTCTAGAATAACTAAAGAAGTAAAAGATGTTCACTTCTAAATAAGTATAATAATAAATGAAGAAGATCTACTATTACAAACAAATTTAAATCCTCATGAAAAAAGGGCATTTAATACAATACTTGATAGGGTATATTCAAATACATCAAGTGCTTTTTTCATTGACGGTCCAGGAGGAATAAATAAAATATTTTTACATAGAGCTTTATTAGTAAATGTAAGATAAAAAGGATTTATAGTTTTAGCAACTGCAGGTTCTGTTGTTGCAGCTTCGATTCTCCCGGAGGCCGAACTGCACATTCACGTTTTAAAATTCCAATTGATATTGACAATAACTTTACTTGAAACATTAGTAAACAAAGTTCATTAGCATCTCTAATTTGAGATTCAAAAATAATCATTTGGGATGAAGTCTCAATGGCCAAACATAAAATGTTACAAGCTTTAGATATTCTTTTAAAGGATCTAACATGTAAACCAAATTTATTTTGTGGAAAAGTCGTAGTCTGTGGAGGAGACTTTAGACAAACATTGCTTGTTGTTCGAACTGGAAAAAGAGAAGACTTTGTATGTGAGAGCTTATTATATTCCGATGATTGGAAACAACTCGAAAAGTTATGCTTATCTGAAAATATGCAAGGAAAAGAAGATCCTACTTATTGTGAATATTTAATGTGAATTGAAAATGGATGAGAAATAAATAATGACAACAACAAAATTGAAATTCCACGTAATTTTGTATTCATTGTACAAGTGAAATAGAATCACTAAATAAATTATTCGGAGAACCTGCTTCTGATATAAGGATATTCATTTCAGACCTATCTTTTATAACTTCATGAGTTATTTTAACTACAAAAAAATGACTTTGTTAATGAAATTACTGATATGCTTATACATCAACTTCCTAATAATTCTAAAATTTATACTGAAATTGATGAAACTCTAGAAGCAGGTGATCCATGTCAATTCGAGGATTTCTTACACACCTTAAATCCTACTAATTTACCCCTACAAATTAACTTTGAAAAAATACTGTCCAGTTATATTATTGTGAAACTTAAATCCTTCCAAGGGATTATTTAATGGAACACGATTAATATGTCATAATTTTAACAATCTTGTTATAAGTGCTACTATTGCCAGGGATGACTATAAAAACACACATGTATTTTTTCTGAGAATCCCATTATTAGCATCAGCAGATGAAAAATTACCTATCTCTTTTAAAAGAACACAATTTCCAATTCAACTATGTTTTGCAATGACAATAAATAAAGCTCATTCAAACAATAGATGTCGTAGGAATCTATTTACGCAAACCAATTTTCTCGCACGTCCAACTTTGTATCGCTATATCCAGCGCTAAAACTTCCAAAAATATAAAAATACTAATATGTCCGCCTACAATTGAAGATACAAATGATCATTGTATTGTCACGACCAAACCCTACATCCTGGACGTGGCCGACACTCAAGAACTATTGTTGGTCCCCAAGTGAACCCTCATCATGGCTGACTACAAGCGGAAGACTAACTCAAGCATACAACGATTAAAAACTGAATAAAATTCATTGAACTCAATTACAAATCTTAAACTCAAATGAATCTCTGAATAAAATAATTTCAGTTCTGAGGAACAGATCCGCGATGCGGACCTAGTACCTGTTTTCTCTCTGACTTTTTCTTCGTTGTTTTCTAACCCCAATTCGCCTAAATTCGAATTTTTTTTCTCAATATCTCTTTAGATTCAGATACCCAAAACATGTACACAAGAATCTAATCAAACACAACTCTAAAATTGGCATGATTTCCTCAAGAACTCATCAATCTCATCTAAACTCAAGAACGAAAGCCAATTTCAAGAAATAATTCAAGAACACCAAACTTTCAACTTTCTAGAATAGATTGCGCTAAAATTAACATGATTGGTGTGTGGGTGAATAAACCCAACACTATGGAAGCTTACATACCTCTTTGGGATCAAACCCATGGCGAAAATCTGTAACAAAACTCAAGAACCTCGACGAACGCCTTGATCCTTTCCTCTTTTCTCCTATTTTTTCTTATTTTCTCTTCTTGAACTCTCAACTAAAACGCTAGGCGTATATTAGGATTATAAAACTGAACCTAATCAGATTTGACCCTTAAAACCTTACGAAAAATGAATTAAATCTGATTGGGTAAGAAAAAGACCAAAATACCCTATACTATTTTCGGGTAAATTTCCTTAACTGGACAACTTGACTTCAAAAGGGAATATCTCACTCATCTGACATCGAAACTTAGCAAAATTGGTAGCGTTGGAAAGATAATTCAAAGACCTTTCATTTGATATCTTGTAGCCCACCTAAATCATCATGTACTGAAGGTTTTGGTCGTTTGAAGTTGACCCAAAACTTAAAGGAACTTAGGAATGATTTGAATGAACTCTCTTTAGTTCTTTTTTGGAACTCAAGGTGCTATAGCTAGTGACATTAACACTTAAGAAAATTTTAAATTCCTTAGTAAATTTCACTCACTACGAAAAATGGTTCGAGTCTTAGTTCAAAAAAAATTCTGGGGTGTTACAATACCTCCCCCTTGGGATCATTCATCCTCGAATGTCGACGGGACTAGGTATGGAATGGGGTTACTCTTACTAAGGTCTGAGTCTAATGGCACACTCTTGCTGTATTCAAGCATAACCCGAATCCTTAGGTTCGGGTTCTATACCTCTTTATAGGTAATATCATCCCAAAACTATTACTCTTTACCACCACATTGGGCTCATATCTAGAACCACATAAAGTTTAACAACACCGCATTTAAGCTTAGTACTCTAACAACTCCATGGACTCGTACTAACTAGCTCCTTAAGAAATTCTCAAAACTTGACTTGATTTCTTATCTTATCATCTCCCCCTTAGGTCTAAAGCTAACATTTGAAAGCTATGGACCTATTCCACATTGACAACTCAATTACGCTATCTAGACACAGATGGAAAATTATAACTTAATTGAAACCTCATCTGGTGACATACCATCTCGGCACACCTCGTAATGCTCTTGTTACTCTTGTGACTTAGCCACACTTCACTGCCCTTATCTAAACGTTAGGGTCTCTCACTTGTACCACTCATATTTATTGCAGCTTATCACCTCAATTCCTCACCTACTCTATGTCAAGTCTTTTAGATCAAATCTCAAGACTAACATCATCACCCTCATGTTGCCATTCTTTTGATCATGACACTTATCTCAAATTCTAGCTTAATATTTATGACTAAATCCGAATATCAATATGATTGCTTGCTTAGTAACTTACAACTACTAGATACAAGTTTAGAAACACTATCCACTAAGACCTTATGACAAATAGTCAATCCTTACCTCTTAGTATTCATACTTACAATTTTACTATCACATTTCCCTTCACAACTTAAGTACTATTCACTCATTCACTATACATCAATGCCTATTTAATTCTATAACACTTTGAATATTATGGGCTCTCCCTCAAAATCATAAGCCTAGCTCAGATATATCACTTCATGAATACTCTTGCTCTTCTATTCAACACATTTACTTAGTCTTCTCTAGCACAATGGCACATCAACATTAACTCTATTTTGGTTGAAAATATACTCTATCTCATCATGACTAATAATTCTTCCTCTTCCTTTTATCAAGAACTCTCTACAACATTATTATTCATTTTTCTACTCATAAAGGAACTCAACACTTATAACTGGTTGGGTGCATGATTGCAATAACATAATCTGACCCATCACTATCTCCCTTTCATAGATCTTTATACCTTTGCCTACTTTCCTCTAACTCTGGGCACTTTCACTACTACTATTCATTATCTGTTCACTCATGCTACCTTTTCGGGCGAAAATCCTACTCAAGCTCTAAGCATACTTCCTCATAAGGATCTCAGCTGAAACAAGTCTTAGGGAAAAGAGTACAACTCGCTTTTAGCTCAAACGCACGAGTCATATATTCACGAGAGCATTCCTCTTAAACTCAGCACTTAACTCACTCATGGGCTTCTCTCAAGCCCATTTAGAGTCTCATGACTTCCTCAAGACTCGTGCTAAGAATAAGTCATCCATAAAGGACTAACTTTTTTGTTCAACCATCTCTATTATGAAGGGAAGTCAAATGAATTTGAGAAACTCACGAATATGAATAAATCTCTATGACATAGCTCTATTGCACGATTAAGAGTATAAAATAAGGGAAACATTTCTAAAATGTCTATAAACCCTCATTTATTGAAGTGGAGCCCTCACTACCATTAAAAAAATCCTACCACCCTAGGACACTTGAACTCTGTGTTGTGATACCAAGTTTGTCACAACCCTAGCCTACATCCTAGACGTGGTCGGCACTCAAGAACCATTGTTGGTCCCCAAGCGAACCCTCATCATGGGTGACTACAAGCGGAAGACTAACTAAAGCATACAAAGCTTAAAAACTGAATAAAATTCATTGAACTCAATTACAAATCTTTAACTCAAATGAATAACTCTGAATAAAAATAATATATTCAAATCGCCACAAAATAGGCAACCTTAGTCTTAAAAACATTTAACAAAATAAACGAATAGACTTATGAAACTCTACTATCTATCTATGAAGCCTCTAACGGAAAAAGATGGAAGTCGATACAAGACCCACGACATCCTAACAACTGATATAACTGAAAGTACAAGTGGAACCCTCCGAAAGCAAGGAGGCTCACCATAGCTAACTCGAACTACATGCGGTTTCAACGAAACACATGTTGATGATCCTGAGTACCTGTATCTGCATCACAAAACGATGCAAGCCAAATAGTTTAGTATATGGAATGTACGAGCGTGTAAGGGAAAATCTAAAGCATAACATAAGATTGAAATTGATAAAAAAGAAACATACTTACCTCTTCTCAAACTTACTCAATTCAAGGAATACTCAAAACTACTCAAACTTACTCAACTCAGAAGTACTAACAGATAAGACACTCAACTTAGTAATAAGGTTCTCAACTTAGTGAAATGGGACTCAACTCAACAATAAGGTACTCGACTCAATGAAGCACATTTCAACTCAAGATACTCAAGAATAAAGCAACAATAAAAGATGCAATATATGGAAAGCTTTTAAAACAATAGATACCAACTCAATGTATTGAAGAATACAATAACAATTCAATTTGTATATATTAAAATATAATATAACTCCATGGGAGATTCTCTAACCGACAACCATCAATATGAGCTATGTGATGATAAAGCGTCTCGCCCACGCCGCCAGAACTGTCATATACATTGTCGGGGTATAAAACCTCTCAACTAAGTGATACACTAGTCTATGCTAAAAAGCATTAAGAAAATCATCTAAAAAGTAGGATCCTTTCTACCCACGTTGGCTACATGGTTTATGGAGACTTGAGTTATTATGAACTTGTCGTCATATCGGTCCTCAATACTACTCCTAAAATATACTCAGCTCATACGTTAAAAAAAACATAACTCTTTATCTGATTTGAAATTATTACTCAAAATCTTTCCCTAAAAAGAGATGTTTCTCAAACTGCTCAAAACTTTTATGGAAACCTTAGTTTCATCCTCTTTTAAATGTGAAAACATTTACTCTTGGGAATACTTAGTTTCTTTTTAAAGAAAATGAACTCTACCCTACTCTTTCTTAACTCAAGTGCTCAAGTCTTAAAGCAAGTTTAGAAAAATTTGTAAAACACTTTTCATAATAAGTTCATGCCAAATTATGAATGTGTACAACTCAATTCAAGGTTTTCAATAACCATACATAGAACTCAATACTAGAAACTCAACAACTCAGAACTCAAGAACTTCAATGGTAATACTCATTTAAAGAATACTCAACTCAGAGGGGTTCACGCGAAATTATGGGCATGAACAACTCAACTCAAGGGCTTCATGGGTAACATGTAATAGTTTTATGATTAGGAATATAATCTCAAAAGGTTTAGGAACTCAATATTCAACACTTAGGACTTGAATATGCTACTTCTCTCAAAGATGCTCAGTTTACGAAGTTCATGCAGAATTCATGGCTTGAATGACTCGACTCGAGGGTCTAAATAACAATATGGAACTCATGTATACAACTCTTCTCATTCTCACACATAGTTCCTCAAAACGTAGTTCAAATCGATAGTTGATCTCAAATGATTCACCATTGGACTGAAAGACTTTCTTGAACTCTATTCTTAACTCTCTCTTGAATTTGAATTATAAATTCTAGAGTTATGGTTCATGATATGAAGGATCTCGTGATGAAAAAGTAGACTCACGATACATTCTCCTCATTCTCATACTCACTTGCTCGAGTCTTGAAACAAGTTGATAGAAATTGTAGAAGACTCCTCAAAAAGACTCAAATTGACTTTCTCAAAAATGTTCGAAAGAACTCTCATGACTAAACTCTTAGCTCTACCTTGAATTTGAATTACGAATTCAAGGTTATTATTTGTTGTAGGAAAGATATTGTAATGATTAAAAGTGTTTTAGATAGTAAATCATGATAAACAATTGAAAAACACTGTGTGGGAAGCAAGTCCGCGACGCGGAGATGCATTTTAATAATTGGTCGCGAAATAAATCTTTAGGCAGTTCAGCCCACGATCTCTCCACTTGATGCTTATCGTGACCAACGACACTAACCTATGGTACGAGTGTCTACGATCGTCAATAATAGAGTAACCCAACTAAAGGTTAGGGTCGTGTCCCAAAGGAGTGGTTTTGAGAATTAATAGAAAAATAAAATTTAGTTCTAACTAATCATAGCACATTAACGAGTAAAAACATAGTAAATTAAAGGGGGTGAAACAAAAGTGTCAAATATTAATTTGGGGGTTTTGTCACAATTAGTAAAAACAACAAAAATAACAAGAAAATCAAGTATGCGTAAGAATTCTTGGGGTGTGCCCGCAATACAAGTTGAGATAAGTAGTTGGGTACATGATTTTGAAATGAAATTTGTAAGATAATAGGGACTAGGCTAATCTTTAAATGGAAATAAGTTCCCTCTCGGGCAACGTACCCCGTTTCAAATGCGTTCCTCTCGGACACCCATGTGCCGCATGAAGACCAGCCTACGCCTTACCCCACTAACTCTCTCAAGCTGAGTGTTAGGATATGAGACTAGCGCTCACCCTCTCGGGCTGAACCTCATATCGACCCACTCCTTAGGCAATCAGTCTAGTGGTCTTGGTTTCGCGACCTCCCTCTCAGTCAAGCCGAAAACACATGGGTGGCATTGTATTTGCAACTACAAACCCTTTAGGTTAAACCACAACCACTAGGTGAAATCACCATTAAACTACATCTAACGTATCAACAAGCAAGACCCATCAATAATATCAACACATATTTGCTAAATCACACCCCAAGAATGGGTGTTTTTAGCCACACATCAAGAAATAACAAAATACACCTAAAATGATACTGAAATCAAATGGGTATAAGAAACTAAACCTTTATTAAAGCAAAGGAAGAAGAATGGAGAAGACTCACTTCCAACTTGGGGAAGATGAAATCCTTCTTTCTTCAAGTCTCCCAAAACCCCTCTCCAAACTTGAGAGAAAATATCCAAAAAAATACTATTCTATTCTGGAAATTAAAATAAATGTTCAACTCCTCTGAAAAAATTAATAACAAGTTTAGTATTTATAGACTTCAGAAAATAGCACTGGCGGATCTTTCGGTGAAGTTAGTTGATGCCGCCGAATGACTCGGCAACTCGCCCTTCTTCTATTTCATCTTTGTTTCATGCTTGCCTTCAGCATCTTCAAGTTCTGGACCATTGGGAGGTATAGTACTGTTTTGCGAAAATATTCGACGAAGCGTCGACTGCTCCTTTTATCACCTTTTTTATCCTTCTCCTTCAGGGCTTCGCGTACCGGAACAAAGGGCGGAGTGAATCCCTTCGGCGTATCGCCAAGTGTGCTTGGCAATGCTTAGGTTTCAGCTTCTTCATTTTTTTCAGCCTTTATGTTACTTTTTGCACCTAAGTGTCCTTGCTTTCACTAAAACTTCAAATACCTGAAACTTAAGAGTTTTCATCAAATATTTAGACAAAATAAGCATTTGAGGACACTGCCCTAAATGAGTCCACTTTGTGGACTCGTCAACACCCCCAACTTAAACTTTTGCTTGTCCTCAAGCAAACTCAAGTTCAGCCGTTCAGAAAGGGTGTCTCAAACAGTGCTGCACAAGACTCAATCATGAAAATACACAACAAGTCTCAGATTACTTATGCAAAGATCAACTGTGTACTTAAAGATTCAAGTTGTGACACACCATTACCGGAGATTCTAATACGCACAATACTTGCTACTTGTGCAAGTTCAAGCTCAACCAAAAGTATCTAAATGCCCTGACATAAAGAATGATTCCATATTCACACACATAGGTTAATCAATTCAAGATCAGGAATCTGATGCAACGCTCACACTCAAAAAGAGGAACACAATGCATGTTTTCACCCATAGGTTTGCCCTTATTTTCCAATCGACTTTCGATTCGGTTTACTCAAGATCAAAATGGTCTTTCTAAGGCTTGTAATGGGTATGAGTGCAAAGGTATGGTCATTTAGGCTCAGTAGCTCCTTCCTCGTGGGATGTGGTATTCTCAAGGCATTCCCTTCTTTTCCTTTATCGATTCTTTTTCTAGTGCTTCTAAGTCACCTTTTTATTCACCTTCATGGATTGTTTGGAAACCTGATTTCCTTCATACTTTCTTCCACAATTTATTTTTTAAATTGAAGGGGTTTCCACTTATGCAATATCATGGGTTAGGGAGGACTTTTTCTTGCACTTCTTGACTTCTCCTTTTCCTTTTCACCACACCCCCAACTTAGGCTTTTGGCCAAAGTTGGCTATTCACTAAATCACAAATTAAGAGCATTGTAGGTAGTGGGCCAAGTAAGGTCTAGGGTTCATCAAGGTTCTTCCAAAGAAAGGTAAGGCTCAAAGGGTGTTCAAAAGAGTTTCACACACTCACGGGTAGGCCACAAAAGAGGTATATGTCAAATTTGGCTCACACTCTTTAAAGTTTCCTAAGATCATTTCAAGAGGACACATTTCTAAATCAGTCATACTAATAGGGTAAATTCTAGGTTTATTCATGCATGGTTCAAAGCAAGCTAATCACACAAGGCATCGACACTTAAGTCAAACAAGACTACACACTTTCTGTAGTGTGCAACGGTCATTACAAGAGAATCAATTATATCAATCGCTAATCACAACGAGATGCAAATAGTTCACATATTGTCTATACAACTTCATTTGGCCTCATCGTAGCTGTACATTCATGTTCATTCAATTGAGAGCACTATTCAAGTCATCGATATTGATCGAAACCGAGACTTAAATTTTTGCAAAAGAACAGCCACATTCAAGCCAAGCGGTGGCAAAAAAATTTCAAAAAATAATAATAATTTTTCGGAAGGGTCAAAATCATTATGCAATTCAAAAGTAAGCGAGCCACAAGCTCAAACATCTATAGAAAGCAGTATTAACACAATTTAAAAACAAAACAACCCAAATGTACACCAAAACACAAGTATCTGAAACAAGCAAAACCAGCAAAACAAAGTGGGCCTCACCCCACCACAAATAAAAGCATTTGTCCTAAAATGCAAAATATTACAGTATCTAAAGTTGAAGAAAGATAAGACAAGAAAAGAGATAAAGAAGGGTCCTGTCTATTCAGTCTCTCTATCTGTCGGAGCATCAGTGCCCTATGTATCTCCCTGAAGTAAAACAATGGTCCCCGGAGTATTGTTGTTTTAGCCCTCATTGTTTACCTCTGCCTTGGCTTCTGCGGCAAGATTAGCTGCCATCATCTAATTTATCTCATGAGCTGCTTCGAAGGTACGTATTGCATTAATGAAACTTTGAGCCCATGGAGGTACATTAGGGTCGATGGGAATTCATCTCCTTACTCTGGCTTCGTTGGTATATTTCCTTTGTCGGGCTAGCTCTGCTCTCTTTTCATCATTTTTAAACTCTCGTGCTCTTATATGCCTGGGTGGATCATTCTCCCTACGACTTTTGATCTAGCCATCTCTGCAAAGACTTCGAGGATAAGTTAGATAGTAATTGAAACAGGGGAAAAATTTGTTTCTTAGTGGGAATCAGTTAGCCAAGCTACTTGGCGAAGTGCTTATCCTGTTAGGCTAATTGTTGAAAATGATGTACAATTGATACAAGGGCGCAGACAAAGGGCGAACAAGGGATCTTTTAGCAAATCGCCAAGTGCATTTTGCGAATTAAATTGCTCGCCGAAAGTCACAGATCAATGAATACATAAAGTAGTCAGTTAAAGGTGAAATGGGGGCGTTAGGCGAACCGCCGAGCTATTCGGTGGATTTTGTTCATCTCGCCGATCAGCTCAACGTGTCTATTTTTAACCCAGCCTTTCAAGTTTCACCCCGCAACCCCAGATAATGCAACTTACGCTTATATAACTCAATTTCAATGAAAACCCAATGAAACTTCTATTCCCACCGCGCAACAGTTCAACTCAAAACAAAGTTAAGTTGTAGTCTCTCAAATTATGAAGAAAATACCAAGTCTTAATTGATAATATATACCATCCCAGCAACTAAGAGACTCAACAGAGAGTTTATACTGTCAGTAATTATGCAAATAAATAAAAATTCTGCTCAAATAACACAGGGGTTTGATTACCAACCTTTGATGCCGAATTAGATAATACTGACTTGCTAGGCAGCAATGTGATCCTAATCCGAGCACAATTCGACACTTAAAATACTCTAAAAGTGCAAGAAATATAACTACTAAAGTGTAAGTGTGAGTTTGTAAAAAGGGTCAAAGTGAAAGAAAGTGAATGAAATGGAACTTTTAAACCTGTAGCTTCTGACCGTCCAGTTTCTGCTCATTCGACGATGTTAGTTTATCGCTCATTCACTTGGCGAAACGCCAAATGTCTGCTTTCCTCACCGAATATAACAGAGTTTTCAGTTCAGGTGAGCAATGCATCGGCGGTCATTATCGAGATCGCCAATTATAGTGGCGATGCACCGACAAAATTCATACTCTGCCGAGTTTTACAGACTCAACCTTTAATATGCATTACGTCAATTGGTGGGAATGATCGAGTACGCTGAAATTGTCGGCGATCCGTCAAACTAAACTGTTGCTCGCCCCCATACATCTTGTCAATCACTTTCCTTACTCAATCTGTACAAACAACACACTATTATTTTATTAAGCTAACAAAAATCGAGTAAATGGTTTTGGGTTGCCTCCCAAACAATGCCTTAGTTAACGTCGCGGCACGACGCAAGTTAATCTTCAGACCTCAGTCTTGGGGTTAGCCATATTATCACTAGGCAAACCCCCTTGTTGTCTCGGATTGAGATGAGACGAGATATGACCCATTTGGGTCTCTAACTGTTTAATTAAAACTGAATGAGAGGTGACAATCTGGTTGAGGGTAGACACGTCTTCTTTCATACCTTTTAGCATTTGGTCTGACCCTTCAAGTTTGTTTAGAATATGCGAGAGCATATCCTCAGACCTACCACCTTATGAATCATTGAGCATCTGACGCTCTTGGGGAGGCACATATCTATCATTCTCCCCATCCTTCCAATTTGGATTACGGGTCCCTCCACTCACGATCTCGATCCTTCCAGCCTTCATCTCTAGCCCATCCTGGACTACCACCCTGCCTTGGGTAGTCTGAGCGGTAGCCCCGACCTTGGTTAGCTAGAAAATTCACTTTCTCGTTATACATGGCTTCAAACTTCATCTCCTCAGGATTCTCACCTCCAATTCCCACAGCATTGACATCATGGGCCACAGCCCCCATGACGTTCGTAGATAAAATGTCAAGCTGTGTCATGATCTTTGCCATGGTTTGGTCTCTCTCATTATCTTTCTCAACCTGTTCCTTAGATAGCTGAAATGTGACCGGTGAGACCTGGTCTTTGCGGGTGTACCACACCCTGTTGATAGTTGTCATGCCATCAAGAAGTTGAGATGCTACTGCATATGGTTGCTGTATTAATCCTCTAGGTGAGAGTTGGTCAGCTACACATTTATTTACCGAGTCTAGACTTCGATAAAAGTATTGAAAAAGCACATTATCAGGTAGACCATGGGTTGGGCATTGTAGCACCAATTTTGTAAACTGGAGCCAAGTTTCATGTAGAGGCTGTCCATTCAAACGCTTGAAGCTTTGGATGCTATGCCAAATAGTCATCATCTTCGAGGGAGGGAAAAATCGCAAATTGAATGCGGTGACCAACTCCTCCCACGAAGTGATCGAGTTACGTTGTAACTCAGCTAGCCACTTGCACGCCTCCCGTATCAATGAGAAAGGGAACAACCTTAATCGAACCTACTCCTGCGAGATATTTTTGAACGAGAATGGTCCACACACATCTACTAAGTTTCGAAGATGCTCATGTGGGTCCTCATGTGCTAATCCACTGAAGAGTCCCTTTAGTTGCAAGAGTCGCAACATGGTCCTCATTATGTGGAACACCATATTTCCCTCTACTGGAGGTAGACGGATGACTCCAACACCTCCCATGAGATGTGGATCATTGATTTTGGGCTCTTGGACATCGTTGAGGTTACCGATGTCGTCTTGATGGCCCACCTGGGTCCCGTTACTAACGTTAACACTCATAATATCTGAAATGTTTACACAATCAATCAAAACAAAACTAAAAATTAAGTTAGTAAATTACAACTAAAGAGAACAAAAATTCTACTAATCTAAAATTCTCAAATAACAACACTCCCTGGCAGCGGCGCCATTTTGATGGTTATCGTGACCAACAAAACTAACCTACGGTACGAGTGTCTATGATCAACGATAATATAGTAACCCGACTAAAGGTTGGTGTCATGTCCCAAGGGAGTGGTTTTGAGAATTAATTGAAAAATAAAATTTAGTTCTAACTAGTCATAGCTAAAGACATTAACGAGTAAAATCATAGTAAATTAAAGGGGGTGACACAAAAGTGTCAAATATCGATTTGGGGTTTGGTCACAATTAGTAAAAACAAAAAAAATAACAAGAAAATCAAGTATGGGTAAGAATTCTTGGGGTGTGACAGCAATACAAGTTGAGATAAGTAGTTGGGTACATGTATTTGAAAGGAAATTTGTAAGATAATAGTGACTAGGCTAAGCTTTAAATGGTTATAAGTTGCCTATCGAGCAACGTACCCTATTTAAAATGCGTTCGTCTGGACACCCATTTGCTGCATGAAGACCAGCCTACGCCTTACCCCACTCACTCTCTCGATCTGAATGTTAGGATATAAGACTAGGGCTCACCCTCTCGGGCTGAATCTCATGTCGACCCACTCCTTAGGCCATCAGTCTAGTGGTCTTGGTTTCGCGACTTTCCTCTCAGGAAAACCAAAAACACATGGGCGGCTTTGTATTTGCAACTACAAACCCTTTAGGTTAAACCACAACCACTAGGTGAAATCACCATTAAACTACATCTAACCTATCAACAAGCAAGACCCAACAATAATATCAACACATATTTGCTAAATCACATGGGTATAAGAAATGAAACCTTTAGGCAAAGGAAGAAGAATGGAGAAGACCCACTTCCAACTTGGGGAAGACGAAATCCTTCTTTCTTCAAGTCTCCCAAAAACCCTCTCCAAACTTGAGACAAAATATCCAAAAAAGTACTATTCTATTATGAAAATTAAAATAAATGTTCGACACCTCTGAAAAATTAATAATAAGTTTAGTATTTATAGACTTCAGAAAATAGCGCTGACGAATCTTTCGGCGAATTTAGTTGATGCCCCCGAATGACTCGGTGACTCGCCCTTCTTCTGTTTCATCACCGTTTCATGCTTGCCTTCATCTTCTTCACGTTCTGGACCATTGGGCGGTATAGTGCTGTTTTTCAAAAATATTCGACGAAGCATCGACTGCTCCTTTTATCGCATTTTTGATCCTTTTCCTTCAAGGCTTCGCGTACCGGAACAAAGGGCGGCGTGAATCCCTTCGGCGTATCGCCAAGTGTGCTTGGCGATGCTCAGGCTTCAGCTTCTTTGTTCTTTTCATGATTTTTGTTCCTTTTTGCGCCTAAGTGTCCATGCTTTCACTAAAACTTCAAATACCTGAAACTTAAGAGTTTTCATCAGATATTTAGACAAAATAAGCATTCGAGGACACTATTCTTTTCAAAATAAAGCCCTAAATGAGTCCAATTTGTGGACTCATCACCACTACGTGGAGAAAAGAATTTCAATACTGAGGAATAGGTCCGCGTCGCGGACCTTGTACCTATTTTTTGTTTGATTTTTTCTTCCTTATTTTCTAACCCCAATTCGCCTAAATTTGATTCTTTTTCTGAATATCTCTTTAGATTAAGTTACCCAATACATGTACACAAGAATATAATCAAACATAACTCTAAAATCGACACGATTTTCTCAAGAACTCATCAATCTCATCTAAACTCAACAACGAAAGACACTTTCAAGAACACAATTCAAGAAAACCAAACTTTCAACTTTCTAGAACAAATTTCGCTGAAATAAACATGATTGGCATGTGGATGAACAAACTCAATACTATGGAAGCTTAAATACCTCTTAGGGATCAAACCCATGGCAAAAATTCACAACAAAACTCAAGAACCTTGACGAACGCCTTGATCCTTTCCTCTTTTCTATTAGTTTCTTTTCTTGAACTCTCAAATAAAACCCTAGCCATATATTAGGATTATAAAACTGAAACTAATCGGATTAGACCCTTAAAAACATACTAAAAATGAATCAAATTTGATTGGGTAAGGAAAAGTCCAAAATATCCCTTACTATTTTCGGGTAACTTTCCTTAACTGGACAGCTTGACTTCAAAAAGGCATATCTCACTCATCCAACCTCGAAACTTAGCAAACTCGATAGCGCTGGAAAGATAATTCAAAGACCGTTCATTTGATATCTTGTAGCCCACTAAACTCATCTTGTACCGAAGGTTATGGTCGTTTGAAGTTGACTCAGAACTTAAAGAAACTTAGGAATGATTTGAATGAACTCTCTTTAGTTCTTTTTGGAACTCAAGGTGCTATATCTAGTGACCTTAACACTTAGGAAAATTGTAAATTCCTTGGTAAAATCTCAGTCACTATCGAGTCTTAGTTTGAATTCTGGGGTATTACATGTACGTATAATATAGTGTACGAAGAAATCATTCAAAAAGCATTCACCTAAAATCCTAAATTCTCTATCCTTCATAAGCCAGACCTACTAAGTCTAAAAGGCTACCAAATGTCTCCCATAAAAGTTATAGCAAGACTCTACATTGCACAATAAGGTTAGTAAAGATTATATCAAATCAACTCTAAAATTATATATGTCATGCAATAGAAATGCATTTCCATTTTATCCATGCTTTACGGTAATATATGCTTTCGCCTTCAAGTTTACATATTAGCTATACATATTCTAAGTTGATACTTAGTAAAACACAACCCCTCTTCTTTCTAAGACGAAATGATGGTTGTGTCTTCAGGCATCTGACAATTTATTAGATCATTCCTACACAAGTAAATAAACTTCTTATGTCCTTTTCAATTCATTATTTTTGGATTTTACATATTCTCAACTTATTTAACTAAATTTTGAGCATCTATATATTTGACATACGTGGGTAACATATGGACTCTTAAGTACGCCAATTTTGTCAATATTTGGGACAACTGAACTGTTGATGGTTCGCAAATTGACTACTTAAGGTGTGATTTTGACCATCATATGGGTGGTGCTCGAGAGGGTAAACGAGAAACCCGACTCTACGAACCCAAGGAAAGGAATATCAAATAGCTATCATTATAGGTCCATTTTCAAGGAGGAAAAATTCATTGACCTCTTTTCTATTGACTGCAGTATCATTATAGTTTGTTTGAAGAATAAGTGATGATGAAATCTCCACTTCTTCATTTCTACAATTTGCTAACTATAACTGTCATCGAGCCGTGTTCTCTTCACTGTTGATAATATTGGTGTCCTTTTTTATACTCGGTAACTTTCTTTAATTTTTGTAGGTTTAATGACATTTGACAAGAAAAATATGTCATTGGATTTTAAGTGGTTGTATAATTTCTTCGCCTTTAAGGTTATTTTGTCCAATTCTAGTATTTTTCCCTCTTTTAGTTTATCGAATTTGTTAGATTCCAAAAATTGTTGCGTATACGGTAAATATTTAGGAAGTATATATATAGCTCTATAGGGACTTGTGTCCGTGTATGTAAGTAAAATTACGTTATCAATTTGATGATTTAATTTTCCATTTGGATATGCAGTTAGATTCTAATGTTGATTAATATGTTTATTAACACAAACTAGTATGTGCTTATATCACAAGGGAGACTTCCTTTTAATACAAAGAATTATTTGTAAGGTAAGTTATTTATTTTTCATAGAGTGCAAGTTTAGGTATATAAATAGCAAACAATCTCCATTTTTAACATATCTTATTCATTTATCAGAAAGCTCTGCCTTCATTGTACTATGTCTTTGCTTCTTAAAGCACCTAATTAAGAGAACCAAAACAAATAAGTATAAATTTCTTTAACATGTGATCCATTCACTGTATTACTTCAAAAACAATGAATAGTTGATGGATTTATACAATGTCCCTTCACTTACACTACATAAAAAATGAGCTTTAGCGGCAATTAATTAACAATTGCCGCTAAATATGTATTTTTAGCGGCAATTAGCACTCTTTGTATATGTCCGTAAACACTTTAGAGAAATTGGATCTAATGGCACTTAACTAATGACAGTAAAGACTTTAGCACTCTTTATTAATGTGTCTATTTATTGCCACTAAAAGTTGTTTTTGTTGTAGTGTTACTGTTTGTCTACTATACATTGGAAGACAATAGGGTAATATTGTATTCATTTTGTCCCTATATAAGATGACATCGTTATGTCGATTATTGTCTACTATATGTAATCCATACATTTTGTAAATATAAATTTGATTTTCTATTGAGATATAGCAAAAAATTCAATTGATTCCTAATTAATGGTCAACTCTACACGGGTGGAGTAAAGGTGCAGTGAAGGTTACTAGCTTTCTTGTTGAGACTTTCACTGCACAATTATTCAATTAACTGCATGTTCTTCACTAGAGAAGAGGAAAATATCATCCATGATGCTAATGCTATACTACTTTTTCTACCATACTCACGAGATGACACAAGATTTGATGACGGTGTTAGGAATCCATCGAATACATCTATGTCTTGGAGCTGAATTACGAACACAACACCACAATATACATAGCACTGAAAATTGTACTACACCATTGTGCCATATTCACTGGTAAATAAACACGTGTACTACACATGTCCTTCTACCTCCTCCATTTTCCCATAACTGTGCTTTGGCTCTTACGTCATTTTTTCATCTTTCCATCATCTTCTACTTTTGTATTATCATTCTCCCATACTCACTGTTGGCGAAGAAAAGGCTTTTAGAAATTGATGGAAAAATAGAGAAGAGTAATTTGAGTCCCGAGCTGCTGCCTCAATTTTGGTGATGAAATTTCACATTTAACTTCTAAAATCGGAGGTAATTTTCATGCTAATTTAAATTTATGTAGTTTTCCTTTTAGTTTCCGAAAATCTTTCGAACTTTTGGCGCTCTTCCTTTAATTTATTTTGCAGATACGTGTACTCATTACTATTTTATCTCAATTTCGTAAATGTAAGATTGTATCAAGAAGAATTGAATGAGAATACAGAATGACTTTATGAGCAAAATTCTCAATGGTTAGTACTATATGACAGTAGGTAGTCATTTTTGGTGATCTTCCTCCTTTTTTGGCTGCCTTGATGTCCCAAAATTTGCAAGTAAACTAATATTTTCTTTGAGTTAGTTTACCTAAAACAACTTTAGCATTAACCATACAGTATTAGCTAAATAAACGGTTTTATTTTTTCCTTCCTATGTAAATCCCACTATCCATTTGCAAAACACGTTATTCTATGTTATTATCCTACTACTATGTGGCTCTCTGGTTCACAATTATGTCCTACTCGGAAGAAGAACATGTATCTCTACCTAGCACTAACAAGAGGAACATTAAAAAGGTCAAATCGTTGCTAGCGAGGTAGAAATGAAACCAACATTTTTTGAATCTAAATCTTCAAGCAGCGGTATCTCAATTGAACCACCCATGCTAATAAAGAAGCTGTGAAAGGTTAGTCGAGCAGTATGCAACTTTTTCAAGTTTCTGGGCTGCCTCACTAATTTAGATTTTGCGTCAAGTGGATATACTACACTCAATTAGGTATATTGTATTATACTGTCGTCTAAATAAATGTTCAATATTAAGATAACTATCACCATAAAACTAAAACATTTTGGCTATAAAATTGTAAGTTCTGCTTCAGTTGCTTGACGTAGTCATCCTGCAATGAATTTATTATTTCCCATATAAGGGCTACTCAAATGGTGTTTAGTCAAAGACCATTTATGTTTTTGATTGGCAACAGTGATAGGTGAAATACCTTTTCTATATATTTTATTTGCCTTGCGAAATGAACACTTTTATGCTTTTTTTTTTTCAGTTTAGAAGGAGAAATATGGGTCCTATTTTGTTTAGTTTGTATTGAATCCTTACGTACTGCACATATAATTGAATGATACCTCTGACATTGTTATCGCTTCTACAGGGTGTGCAACTATTCAGTCAACGATATGTCCCATCAATTTTTCCCTCCAACATCATTTTCTCTCGGTTAAAATAGGTAATAGAAGTGTGTGCACAAACAGGTAAATGTTGGGCCTAGGAACAATATATATATATATATGTCTGTGTGTATGTATTATAGGAGAGATGATAGCGCGTACATGTCAGCGCTACAATCAATCTCTATTTTTTTACTTTTAAAATATCAATTAATTACTTATTGATTATTAATTATCTATAATAAAATTAATAATAAACTACAATTTATTTATTTTTTAAAAAGATAATAATTTAAAGTAGTTTCAATTTATTTATTTTTGGAAAAAATGTGACAATGTTTACAAACCATATAAAGGATTTAAAAAGAAACAAAAAAAAAAGAAAAATATAAAACCCAACAAATTTCACGTTCATTTAATGTCACGACCCAAGCCTACACCTGGGATATGGCCGCCACTCAAGAACCATTGTTATTCCCCAAGTGAACCCTCATCCTGGCTGACTACAAGCGGAAGACAAACTTGAACATACATAAGCATCAAATTGAAAGAAACGTTTAAAACTGTTTATTGAATCTCAAAACTGAACTAGATATACTGCGTATGAAACATAAATTTTAAATAAAATATCTGAAACTAAAAGACTCTCCAAAACTGTCTATCTATAAAGCCTTTACTATCAAGAAAGGATGTCGGGACAATACTCACGACACCTCAAAAATACTAACTGGAAAGTAATTCTGAAGTCCGCTGGAATACAAGAAGGCTCACCAAAGCTAACTGGAGTGTAGAATGATCTCAACGAAGCTCCTATTGGTAATCATGAACACTTATATCCGTATCATTTAAGGATGCAAGTCGAATGACATCAGTACATGGAATGTACGAGTATGTAATATAGATGAGTACACAAATAACTGAACTGAATGGATGAAAGCAACTCAACTGAATCAATGCATGAACATGAAGTGAAACCCATTTAAGCTTTACAATAAAATATACACTGAAAGCAACATGAAAATAATATACTTTACTCGTGGAGAATTTCTCTAACCGAAAATCATTACTGTGAGCCTAGCAATGATACCTTGTGGGGGGTATAGGATGATATCGTGAGTATGGATCCCTCTAATTAGCCTTCTGAGAGGTAGTTAGGAGTCGCATGAAGAATCAATGCTATCCTATCCTACGCTGGCTACGTAGTTCTATGTGACTTCCGAATCATAAAAGAATCTAACCCAACTCGGTGCTCGATACAACTCCCAAAATAATTAATATAACTTTTTGCTCAATTCATCCATTACAAAAAATGGACTTCTTACATTACTTGAAATACTTTTCAAAACATGAGACGTGTTTACCTTCTTGAAAACATGCACTTATGAACTTATCTTTCAAGTCCAATAATATATATATATATATATATATATATATATACTCTTAAGTCTTTATGAAATAGAACCTTTAAACTTTTTTCTCAAAACTCGTCTTTACTTCCTCAAAATCTCAGTTTGAAACTCAAGTGTTGAATTTGAAAAACTTTCAACAATTATAACTCAAAATAAGGTTCATGCTGAATTATAGACATGAAAAAATCAACTCAAGGATCTCAATAACAATATGAAATCTCAATACTTAGGAATATAATTTTTTAAAAGAAACATGAACTCAAGAACTCAAAATCAACTTATCTCAAGAATACTCAAATCTAGGGAAAGAATCCTAAATTACTTTTTCAATGATCTTAAAGCATAAGTAGGGCATTAGGACGAACTAGTACAACACTATGATAGCCTTACATACCTGCAAAAACAAGGTTTTTGAAGAATCTTGAAGAAGAACTTGATTAGAATCCTTGAAACCATAGCTTGAAGGAGAAAAATCAAAAAAACCTTTCTTGAGATTCTTGAATTAGTTTCTTGAAATCTCTATGGTCAAGATTTATGATTTCTATAAGTGATTCATAATTGTATTGAGGAATTTGAGTTGGAAAGAATGACATTCTTGGAGAAAAACTTACCTTGAAGAAGAATCTTGAAAAATATGGAATGACTCTTGAAAAAGATTGAAAGAATCTTAAATAGTGTTTTGCCCTAAGGTTTGAGAGAGAAGAGAATGATGGATTAAAAGATGGAAATAGGATTGTTTAGGGCTTTATAGGAGTTAAGAAAATTGGTTGTAAGGTTTTCCTAGTGGTAAAAGGAGAAAAAAAATCACCTTATTTAGAATTTTCCCGCAGCTAAAACGAAACTGCACTACACCAGTTACTAATATGGTCATAACTTTTTACTCAAAAATTGAATTGTTGCAAAATTGGTGGAGTTTAGAAGATAATTCAAAGAGCTTTAATTTGATAGGTTATGGGCCACGTAACTCTTTATATTCTAAGAGATGGCCATTTTAAGTTAACCTAAGTAAAATGTTATGTCAAAACTTAATCGGTAAGGAAACTTTCAACTTAACTTTATGTTAGGAGTTTTTAGTGACCTTAATTGATATCCAAAATCATTCTCACGCTAAAAAATTTACCTTAAAACCTAAGAAAAATTAAGAGTCACTCAGTATGACCTTATAAATAATTCAAGAATTGTTTGGGCTTAACTTGAAAATTTTTGGGGTGTTACATTTAACTTCCCATTTTTCTTGCCCACTATGTTTACAAACCATATAAAAGGATTTTTATTTTATTTTTTAAAAAAAGACCAAAAAAAAAAATATAATATAAAACCCAACAAATCCCTCGTTCATTTGACTTCCCATTTTTCTTGCCCACATTTTAAGATTAAAAAATTAAAAACTTTTCAATCTGAATTTTATATATATATATATATATCTCTGTATCTATATCTATATCTATACTACTTTAAAAGCATGAACTCCTAAATAGAATGTTGAATTACTATAATACCCCAATTAAAAAAACTCAATTTATTTTATTTATTAAATTAATTATTAATATTATATTAAATGTAGATACCATTTCATATTAAAGGGTTGTGCTTTTCTCAAAGAGATCTGACTTTTTCAAAGGGTTGCAACTTTTTTGACGGGTTTTGACATTTTCGATGAGTTGTGAAATTTCCGAAGGGTTGTGATTTTTCAAAGGGTTGTGACTTTTTCAAAGGGTTGTGACTTTTTCAAAGGGTTATGTCTTTTCCGATGAGTTGTGACTTTTGCAAAAGGTTGTGATTTTTCTGATTAGCAATGACTTTTTCGAAAGGTTGTAACTTTTTTGATAAGGAACAATTAGCACCTGTTCATACTACTATTTGTTAGCTATAAATAAAGGTTTTCCTCTCACTTTTAAACTACAATTTATTTTTTAAATGTCTACTCTTCTTCTTCTTAAAAAATCTCAAGCTTATTTGCAATAGTTAAGTAAGTTCAAAATTCAACGAAATTCGAAATACCATATAAGAAAGAGTTGGTGAACATATTGTAGCAAACTATTCATAAATTCACACTCATATTTTTTCTTACGATTTCCATGAGCTAATAGTGACGAAAAGTTGTGGGAAAGATAATAATAATATACAAAATAGGAAAAAAGTCACATGATTTGGGTAAGATATTTCTTCTTTCGTTTTTTATTTTTTATTTTTTTACCCTCAAATGAAGCAGTTTCTTTCTAATTTTGCTAAAACAACGGCCATCAATGTTGTCCATTGAATCAGTAGTTTTGATGTTAAATCCACTATTTTAAAAATAGATTTTCACTTTTACTTATAATATGATAATATAGACATAATAATAATTATTTTTAATATATATGTAAGTAAAAATGAACAAAGAAATTAAAGTGTTGGTGACAAGAGATTTTAATCAAATGGAACACTATTGTCACGCCCCGAGGCTACATCCTGGACGTGGCTGGCACTCAACAACCATTGCTGGCCCCAAGCGAACCCTTGGTCTGGCTTACTAACTCAGCGGAAGACTATATGCATATTTATAATGATCAAAACTTAGAATGTTTAAAAGTCAACATTCAACTTGGCCAAAATGGCAACCTCAAGTCTCAAAAACATAAGCCAATAATAAAGTAGTGACAAATGAATTTAACTAACTCACTGTCTGTCTATGAAGCCTCTAAACAACTGAGATGGATGTCAGGACAGGCTCATGACATCTTAATGAACTAATAATAAAACTGAAAGCAATAAAAGGAGTGCTCTGAAAGGTAATGAGGCTCACCAACTGACTCTTGAGTGCTCACTTGATCAACAATTCGCTGGATGCCGATCCTAGTTACCTGTGTCTGCATCATAATAAGATGCATGCCAACTGGCATCAGTACATTGAATGTACGAGTATGCGAGTTGGAATGCTACACACAACATAGGCTTGAAAGGAATCTGAAGAACATACCTAGCCCAACTCAACTCAACATAACGGAACTCATTTCAATATAAGGCAGTTTAAAACAAGTGCAATATAAAGAAAAGTTGTTTAAACTTAACATAGCGTCTGATAAAACCCTTAACTTGGGTGAGGAAAACGTGGGTAGGCCTATTGGGGTAAGGAAAAGACCAAAATACCCTTTCCTTAAATGGATGAAAAGCATTAACTAGAGAGGCTTCACCCAAATAACCATAACTTCTTACTCAGAGCTCAAAATTTAGTGAACTAAGCGGTGTTGGAAAGAGGACTCCAAGACCTTCGATTTGATATCTCATAAGCCACCTAACTCTCTATGTGCTAAAATATATGTTTATTTGAAGTTTACCCATAATTAAAACTTGATGGTAGTTCGAGGTGTTACAATATCTCCCCCTTGGGAACATTTTTCCTCGAATGAGATCACACTAATTAAAACAGGGGTGGGAAGCATCTAACAACCCCAACCCAAGCATACAATATGCAATTAACATACTCATCATATGAACTTAAAAGTACTTTACAGAGAGTTAGTACCTTGGTTTGGAATTTCTCCGGAAGGAAAGAGATGTCGGTATATCTTCTTCATATCCTCCTTAGCATCCCAAGTACCTTCCTCAAAAAATTGATTCCTTCATAAAACCTTGACTGATGCAACCTCCTTGGTTCTCAACTTGCGAACCTGATAATTAAGAATTTGAACGGGCATTTCCTCATAAGATAAGTCGTCCTTAATACCAATGTTCTTAGTAGGTACTATAATGGAAGGATCACCCATGTACTTCTTCAACATAGAAATGTGGAATACTAAATGGACTGTTGCTAACTGTGACGGCAGCTCCAACTCATAAGCTAGATTGCCAACTCTTTTGGATATCCTATAAGGACCTATGTACCGGGGACTGAGTTTTCCCTTCTTACGAAATCTCATGACATCCTTCATAGGTGACACCTTCAAGTAAACCAAATAATCAACCTCAAACTCTATGTCTCTCCTCCTAACATATATATAGAATTTCTAATAACTTTGTGTTTGTTTTCAACCTCTCTTGAATAATTTCACCTTCTCCATGGGTTGATGAACCAAGTCTGGCCCTATCAGCTCAACTTCACCAACCTCAAACCAGCCAATAAGAGATCTAGATCGTTGCCCATAAAGAGCCTTATAAGGAGCTATTTGGATACTGGAGTGATAGCTATTATTGTAAGCAAACTCTATGAGAGGCAAGTGGTCATCCCAATTACCTTTGAGTCTATGAAACACGCCCTAGACATATCTTCTAGGGTCTGAATTGTCCGCTCTTCTTGACCATCAGTCCGAGGATGGAAAGTAGTACTCAGATTCACTTTCGAACACAAACCTTTCTGGAAAGATTTCCGAAATTGAGAGGTGAATTGTGAACCTCTATCTAGAACAATGGGCACATGAACTCCATGAATTTGGACTATCTCTTGGATGTACAATCTGGCATAATCTTCTGTTGAATTAGTAGTATTCACTGACAAGAAATGGGCTGATTTAGTCATCTGATCTACAGTCACCCAAATCAAATCATGTTGCCTACGAGTTCGCAATAAGCCAGTGATGAAATCCATATTGATCATCTCCCGCTTCCATTTCGGAAAAGCTATATTCTGAGCCTCACCACCGGGCATTCGGTGCTCTACCTTTACTTGTGGTAATTTGGGAACTTGGGAATGAAATATGCAACACACTTCTTCATAATACCCCACCAATAGACCTCTCTCAAGTCATGGTACATCTTTGCGGAATCGGGTTGGATTGAATATCTAGAACTATGAGCTTCTTCTATGAACCTCTCTTGGAGCTCATCCACCTTTGGCACACACAATCTACCGTGATACCTTAACACACCATCTCTCTTTTTTTCAAAAGACATCACTTTTTGCTTATAAACATTTGCATTTAGCTCTAGCAAAAAGGGGTCTTGGTCTTGCTTCTCCTTCATTTCAGACACTAGTGATGATTCATCCCCATTCATCACCACCACTTTACCGTAATTGGAATCTAACAAACGGACTCCCAAACGTGCAATTCTATGTACATATTTGGCCAATTCTTGCTTGCCTTCCTCAACATTGATGTACTTCCCATATACAACCTACTCAATACATCAACCACAACTTTAGGCTTACATGGGTGATAGAGGATACTCATGCCGTAATACTTGATCAATTCTAACCACCTTGTGAGAGTAAGCTCTTTCTGACTGAAAACATATTGGAGACTCTTGTGATTGGTGAACACATCTACATGACCACCATAAAGATAGTGATGCCAAATTTTCAAGGAAAATACTACCACTTCCAACTCGAGGTTGGGTAATTCTTCTTATGAACCTTGAGTTGTCTAGAGACATAGGCTATAACCTTACCATTCTACATCAATACACAACCAAGTACAACTCTGGACGCATCATAATAAACAATAAAGCCTTTTGTACCCTCCGGTAGGGTCAACACTAGGGCAATAGTGAATCGGGTTTCCAATTCCTGAAAACTTTTCTCACAAGTTTCAGACCATTGAAACCTAACGGTTCTCTAAGTCAACTTAATCTACCGGGCTGAAATAGATGAAAACTGCTCGACGAACCTTCTATAGTAACCAGCCAATTCCACGAAATTCCTTATATCAGTTGGTGATGTAGGTCTGGGCCAATTCTGCACAGTATTAATCTTTTGAGTGTTAACTCAAATCCCTTAACCACATACAATGTGGCCTAACAACGCCACTGACTTAACAAAAAACTCACACTTAGAAAATTTAGCATACAACTCTCTATCTTTGAGAGTTTGGAGGACTATTCTAAGATGACTAGCATGATCCTTCTCATTCCTCGAATAAATCAGTATATCATCAATGAAAATGATAACAAACATGTTGAGATATTGCTTAAACACTCTATTCATAAGATCATGAATATTGCAGGCGCATTAGTCAAGCCAAAATATATGACAAGAAACTCATAATGACAATAATGGGTTCTGAATATTGCCTCCAGGATGTCACTTTCTCTTACTTTTAACTGATGATAGCCAGATCTAAGGTATATCTTAGGGATGCAAGTGGCACCCTGAAGTTGGTCAAAAAGATAATCAATTCTCGGGAGGGGATTCTTAATCTTTATGGTGACCTTGTTCAACAAGCGGTAATTGATACACATTCTAAGAGAACTATATTACTTTCTCATAAATAAGACCGGAGGTCCCCCAAAGTGAGACACTAGGCCAAATAAAACCTTTATCAAGAAGATCTTTCAACTGCTCTTTTAACTCTTTTAACTGATCTGTAGCTATTATATATAGTGAAATAGAGATAGGTCGAGTATCAAGAAGGATGTCTATTTTGAAATCAATTTCTCTCTCGAAAGGGACTCCGGGAAGATCATCTGGAAAGACCTCTGGAAATTCACTCACAAATGAAACTAATTTAATAGGCAGTGTCTCAAAACTAGAGTCACTAACTCGGACGAAGTGATAAATGCACAATGTAGAAGCTCACTTTCTGGACTTAACATATGAGATGAAAATGCCCTTTGGCATTGTTGTACTACTCCTCCTCTCTAAAGCAGGCTCATTAAGAAACTAAAACTTGATTACTTGAGTTCTACAATCAACTAAGGCATAACTACCATGAAGCCAACCCATACCTAAAATAGCACCAAAGTCCACTATATCTAGCTCGATTAAGTCCGCCATGGTACCCTTGTAATTGACAGAGATGGTACAATCACGATAAACTTTTTTTGCTAGAATAGAATCTCCAACAGGTGTGGACACACTGAAAGGCTCAAGAAGTTATTCGGGAAGAATATCAAGCCTTATAGTTATATACGGAGTCACAAAATATAGACTTGCACTTGGATCAAGTAATGCATACACATCAAAAGTAAAGATTTTGATCATACCCGTGATAACATCTGGTGAATTCTCCTGCTTTTAGTGATTGGTTATAGCATACAGACAGTTTTCTCCTCCGCTTGTCCCTGAAGTAGCTCATCTTGGAGCAGCTCTATCTACCAGGGCCGTGGAAGAAGATGGGGCTCTATTGCCCCCATTATCATTACGTTGCCGGTTCTTAGGTTCTTCCCTAAAAAAGTGAACTCGTACTTCCACACTTGTAGAAAACATCAATGCCAACACGACATTCTCTAGGATGGAGATTACCACACTTACCACATAATGGGTTGTGAGTGAACCCTTGTGCTACACTGTGCTGCGACTGAGAGCCTTGAACTCTAAAATTTTGAGAGTTCTAGTCTATAATCATTTTGCCCCTTGGTACAGGTGCATTAGCTGATGATGGAGCAGGTCCAGACGACCTTTGCTGAAAGGATGATCGGTTCATATCCCCAGTTTTCTGGTGGCCGGACTCATGACTTGTTGTCTTTGCTCTCTTGCTATGGAACTCTTCCTTACCTTTCAACTTGTCTTCCTCAACCTATTGCAGATGAATCATAACCCTGGCCATGTCCATGTATCCTATCAACATAGTCGTCTTACCTTCCTTACTAAATAAGCGGGATAGTCAAGAAAAGAACAAACTCATTCTACTTATCATATCCGCCACCATCTCAGGAGCAAAGCAGGATAATTGAGTGAACTTGAGGTTGTACTCTTGTACACCCATATATTCCTGCTTCAGATTAAGAAACTCTCTTACCTTGGCTTCCCTTAGCTCTCGAGGAAACAAGCGCCCACAAAAAGCATCTTCGAACACAACCAACTCAACAGTGGTTCCCATGTTGCCCTCTTTTTTTCCCACTAATCATACCATATCCTAGCAATACTTTTGACCTGGTATGTCGCAAACTCCACACACTTGACATCAACAACATGCATGACCTCAAACACTTTCTAAAGTTCATCCCTCATTGAGCTTTGATCCAGTAGATTCTAGGGGACTCGTTCTCAAAAATTCTTGGACTCTAGATGCATCATTCCCATCCTGATGTTCACCTCCTTGGTGACCAACATGTGCTATCAACACTTAAGTCAAGGATGGGAATGATTTCTTCGAGCATTGGGAACCTTTTGATCGTGAGGATTAACATTTCTCCTAGCAGGATGTCCTCGAACAACTCTTTGTAGAGGAATGATCCGAAAGATACGCGTAAGCACAAGTTAGGAAAAAATTTTCATAGAGTTGAACTCTATTGCACGAAAAGGAGTGACAAGAGAGTGAATTTTTTCCTAAATGTTGTAGCTTCCCAATTATAGATGTGGCGCGCTTCACACCGATAACAAGGGCTCTACAGACACATGTGTCTTCATAGATACCCTAGGACTCTTGAACTTTGTGCTCTGATTCCAAGTTTTCAGGACCTGGGCCTACACCCTGGACGTAATTGGCACTCAAGAATCATTTCTGATCACCAAGCGAACCCTTGGACTGGCTACATGACTTACATGACTATAAGCAATACGCGAAAGCTTAAATTAGATGAACATTTAAGCATTAAAGAAAGTCTTAAAATATCTTGCAAATACTTAATATAAGTCATAAGTTAAATAAACAACCTGAGAAAACAATGGAAACATCAAATCATGTTTGTCTATGAAGCGTCTAACAATGTAAGATAGATATCGAGACAAGACCTATGACACCTCCAATACTACTAAGTTGAATGAAAATGGAGTTCCCCGAAAGCAAGGAGGCCTCACCAAATATTGTATGTCAGTGAATAGTGATCTCAACGAAGCACCTTGTGATGATCCTAAGAACCTGTATCTGCATCATAATAAGATGTAGGGCGAATGACGTCAGTACACTAGTAAGTTATAGGGCTAGAGTAAACAATTAACTAACCTGAATGACTGAAAGCAATATAATTGAATCGATATATGAATATGGAGTGAAAAACTTTTAAGCTTCACAATAACATATGTAATAAAAGCAATATGAAAAAAACATATATACTTTACTTGTGGGAAGTTTCCCTAACCGACAACCATTACTATGAGCCTAGAAATGATACAACGTTTTGCCAATGTTGCGAGGGCAATCCTATACCTTGTCGGGGTATGTGATGATATTTTGAATATGGATCCATCAAATAGGTCTTCTTAGAGGCAGTGCGGAGTCGTATGAAGAATCAATGCTATCCTATCCTACATTGGCTATGTAGTTTAATGGGTTTTCCAAGTTATAAAAGACTATAACCCAATTCAGTGCTTGATATTACTCCCAAAATAATCAATATAACTTTATTCTCAATTCACCCATTTCAAATAATGGACTTTTTACTTTATTAAAGTACTTTTCAAAACATTAGACGTATTTGCATTGTTATAAAATGCACTCATGAACCTATCTTTCAAGCCCAATAATCAACATAGATACATGTATACATATATACAAATAACATTTGAAGCTCTTAAGTTTTTATGAAATAGAGCCTTTAAACTTTCCTCTTATATTATGTTAATTTGGAATGTAAATGAAGACATGTGAGTAGAATAAGTAAGATCTCTCAAGGATTAATGAAGACTTTAAGATTTATTATCAAGAAGAGAGTGAAGACACGATTCAAAGGAACACATACGAGATGAAGATAGGAGAAGAAAAAGGCAAGGCGACCCTGGCGCATCAGTGGTGAATCGCGCCAGCCCCAAGAGTACTGAGAGTAATTTGGAGATCAATTCAAGCGCATGGCACCATCCTTCCCGGTGCTTTGGTGGCGCATTGCCCCGACTCGAACCGAGAAATCTGACAAATTTTCTTCTTCAATTTCGGGTCCTAACTCATCTAGAATTGATTGATATCTTCCAAACTCTCTTTGATTCATAAACCCAACACAAATTCACTGAAACCTCAGTCAAATTCTATCAAGAAATACCACTCATTCGCAATACCCTCACCTTAAGAACTCAAAACCTCCATTGTTAATGAATGGGCGAACACTCAAGAACTCTTGAAGAATCTTTACATAAATGATTTCATGGACAAATTAATGAAAGAAGTACATGATTGGTGTGTGGACGAACAAATCCATCACTAAGAGAAACCTCACATACCTTGAAAGAACAATTGTTCTTGGCAAAATCCTCAACCCTTGAATGAATGTTGAAAATCCTCTTTTCTTCTTCTTGAAACTTTGCCCTAGAATTTTAAGTGCTTAGGAATGTAAAACTTAACTTAGCGTCTAATTAGACCCTTAAATTGGGTGAGGAAAACGTGGGTAGGACTATTGGTGTAAGGATAAGACCAAAATATCCTTTCCTTAAATGGACGAAAAGCCTTAAATAGAGAGGTTTCACTCAAACAACCATAACTTTTTACTCCGAGCTTGAAATTTAGCAAACATGGTGGCATTGGAAAGAAGACTCAAAGACCTTCAATTTGATACCTCATGGGCTACCTAAATCATTATGTGCTAAAATATATTATTGTTTGAAGTTGACCTAAAACTAAAACTTGATGGTAGTCCAAGGTGTTACACGATGTCTTACCCTTTTGGTGCAATGAAACTTGAATTCATCGTTTTACTCTCAACCAATGACATAAAATATAGTCCAAAATAAAATAAAACTTACCCCTGATCCTCTAAAATATCATCACTTGTTATTAATAGCACGAATAAATTTAGTGATAATAACACTTCAAACGATCATATATAATTAATTCTTGTTCCTAAACAAAGCAAAGTTAGTCATCATAGGTGGCTCTGCATACCCTTTTTCAACTTAAAAGTTTAATGAATAATTCACTTATTTAAAGACCGACAAATTAATTAACATTAACTTCATTTATTGCTAGTTAAGAAAATTTCTTTCTTCAATTGTAATTCGAAGATAAAGTAACTAGAGGTAAACACTAATCATCACAATAGATAAAATAATACCTCAAAATCTAAAAATTAAATAAACACTTGATAAATGGACCTAATAAAGTCTTCATGTCAAATTATTTCAATGGCATGTAGGTTATATGTTAGCATATATTTTATGGATTTCTAAAATTAGCATATTCTTTTTGTAGATACATACAAATCAGAGTTAACGTAATTATTATTATGAAAGAAGCTTACCATAAATCAAATAAACCATTAGCTTACCATTGATAAATTTGTTAATTGCCAACCTAAATGACATATCATTGCCTATTCAAGAATCCTTCATGACAGAAATAATGCTTTTGATGATTTCAAAAGAAAATAAAATACTTCTCAAATATTAGTTTGCTTACCTTTTTAAAGTAACTATAAAACAAGTTATGTTAGTACATAGAACATAGTATAATAATTCAAGAAGTAAATGATTAGCTAGTGAAAGATAAAAAAGTGTAAAAATAATCAATAATGTTGATCAAAGTTAATGTATGTCAACAGACGAAATTTTAATACCTTTTCTTTTTTATTTTTATATGCATTCCTTAAATTAACTATATCTCATTTAAAAGCAATTATGTACTAAGTGATAACCACAACAAAGTATCAACCAAATTAAAAATTCATGTTATGCACTTTTAGTCTTCTAACGATTTCACTGAGTTCATTTTTTCCAACAAGGTTATCAATCAAGTATGTACTAATTATCCTTCCAATATTTAGCTCAAAAATCCATGATAATATAAACGATAGTTACATTGGACACATGAAATTTAAACTATCAACTATAAGAAGACTTATATAGAAAAATAGAATATTCTTACTATATATGTTTGAACTAACGCACTGTCGGAGATGCTCGTTGATGAAGAGACTCGTGTTGATAAGGTGTTATAAAATAAATCATGTGTAGTATAATAAAATGACAAGAACAAAAAGAGAGAGACACAAAGTAGTAGTAATAGCTTTTCTCTATTAATGAATATTTTTCTTTTCACTTACTCTTGCCATATTTCTTACTTTTTAACAAGATTTATATATATATATATATATATATATACACACACACACACTTGGGAACAAAGTATAATACATGGATATCTATTTCCATGTAAATAATTGGCCACCAAGTATAATATATGGATGGTTAGATTACAACACATTGTATGTTGTGTGTATATCCATCTTACATATAATAATAGTGTGTACATATATGTTACAACAAAATATATGTATGTGGATATCCATTTTACAACAATTTATACTTTATACTATCATATTTCCATTTTTAGTGACTTTTCCTAAAACTATTTATGGGAACGTGTATTGCACATTTATCCTAAAATACTTGTATATATTTTGCATTGCAAAGGACTTGTTTTATTTCATATTGGGATATGGAAGATTGGCATGATAGGGAACGGGTAGTTCAGTGGTAGGTAGAGCATGCAAGACATCCATAAGTGACTGTTGTAAGTCTCCATTGCCATTCTCATACCCTTCGAGACTACATGTACCATGAATATTGGGCTTTTAACAACAATCATTACATCTTGATTCTCCATGAGTACATTGAAGATGAAGGAGTAACCCTGCAGACAGATTACCAACCAAGATGTCAAAGTTGTGGTAGGGATCAAAGGGGAAGACGTGTAAATGGTTGTTTTCCCTACAATTTGGGCGTTTACTATAGAGAGGGAAGTTCATCATGCAAAATTGGATTCATGAACTAGTGCTTTGGGGGAGTGATTTGCTTCTCCTTTGTTGATAGTGCAGTGGAAGTCGGGCTATGACTCATTATTTAATACATCTTGAATTAGATCATCTTATACCAAGTAACATCTAAGTCATTTAATGAGTAATTCATTTATTAACTCGACACATTTTGATTCACCCATTTAATAACCCATACAACAACTATTAAAATCTCAACAAATTTGAACCCATAAATTTAATAATACTTAAATATATTGTTAATAATAAAGATATAAACACATTAAATTTTGAAATGACTTCTACTTTCGGTCAAATTTGAACTTTATATCTCATAAATAATAAGCTTTGGTGATGTCGACTGTCGTCTTCTTTTAAGGAAATTCAATAGAGATTACACAAACCAACAAGAACTCCAAAATTATATTTATGAGATGTAGAGTTCAAATTTAACAGGAAGTAGAAGTCATTTCAAAAGTTAATGTGTTTAATATACTTATAATTAATATTATATTTAAGTATTGTTAAAATCATGGGTTCAAATTTAATTTGCTGAGATTTTAATAGTGGTTGTATAGGGTATTAAATGGGTGAATCAAGATGGGTCATGTGAATAAATGAATTAGCCATTAAATCACTCTAATTTAACTTGGGAAAAGATGTTTTTTATTCAAGATGTGCTAAATAATGAGTCATAGCCCAACTTCCTATAATCCCAAACTTCAACTACGCTATCAATAAAGGAGAAGTAAATCACACCCCTTAAGAACTAGCTCACAAATACAATCTTTCACGATGAACCAAAAATAACCCTTCCCTCTCTATCTAGTAAATGCCCAAATTTTAGGGGTAACTACCATTTGAGCAACTTCCCCTTTGATCCCCTCCACAGCTCTGACATCCTGGTTGGAAATGAGTTTGTAAGGTTACTCCTTGAACTTCAATGTACTCATGAAGAATCAAGAAGTAATGATTGTAGTTCAAAACCGAACATTCATGGCCTAGGCATTCTCGAAGGGTATGAGAATAGCGATGGAGACTTACAAAAGTCACTTATGGATGTTGTTCATGCTCCACCCACCACTGAACTACTTGTTCCCTATCAAGTCATTCCTCCATATCCCAACATGGATAAAATATGTTATTTGTAATACTAAATATATATGAGTATTTTGGGATAAACGTGCAACGCACATTCCCAGAACTAGTTTTAGGAAAAGTCATTATGTTAGTATAAAGTACAACTATTATTACACCAATAATGAAAATATGATTTACAACAAAAATATTGTTAAAGTAATAAAAAACTAATTTAATCACGGGTGTACACATTTATGCCGGAAACATACGTCTTTACGCCTGGGGCTGACATTCCAAATTCTAGGGTGTATGTCCTATGGATCTATACCTTTTTATTTGTAAATAGGTATTACACACACCAACTATTTGAACAAGTACTCAAAAGTTACATTTTATGAGATGTAGAGTACATATTTGTTCGAAAGTAGAAGTCGTTTCCAAATTTAATGTGTTTATATATTTATTATTAGCACTAAATGTAAGTATTATTAAAACTATGGGTTCAAATATAATTTTTTGAGATTTTAATAGTTGTTATATGGGGTATTAAATGAGCGAATCAAAATGGATTAAGTTAAGAAATGAACTATTCATTTACTCACTGAGATGTTACTTGGGATAAGATGAATTGATTCAAGATGTGCTAAATAATGAGTCATAGTCCAACTTCCTATAAAAACACACACTTCCACTGCACTCTCAACAAAGGAGAAGCAAACCACTTCCCCTAAGCACTAGTTCACTAATCAATTCTCGCACGATGAATTAAAACTGTCACTTCCCTCTCTACTTAGTAAACACCCTAACAGTAGGGGCAACTACCATTTACGCATTTACCCCTCTAATCCCCTCCACTGCTCTAACATCCTGATTGGAAATGAGTCTGCAAGGTTACTCCTTGATCTTCAATGTACTCATCGAGAATCAATAAGTAATAATTGTAGTTCAACAAATCCTCTCTCTGATGGAGACCCAACCGTTTCATTTTGTTTTTCAAAACCTATAGAACATGGACCCACTTTTTCATCACTAGATGATTCAGGGTGTAGCTCAAGGATCTCCTTCTTCCCAGCTATAACTCCATCATTCTCAATGGGAAGCACAACATCCATCCAGGTGCTGAACAACATAGCGACCACATCCTAACTACCTCTTCTTGTAAACATAGTTCCCTAACATATTGATTTAGTTTAATCTATTAAATTTGTTGTTTGAGAATTTGTCCAATGATCTAAGTATTCAAACACAGGTACATGAGGTTCAAAGTACTTTCCAGGAGGTTTTAAGAACAGACAAGAGAATAATCAATTCGGATAAGAAAAACACTCCCACTATGAAAGTCAGACAGGCCAATGTTACAAGTTACTAAAAGTTTCAGGTACAATTTACAATGTTCATGGTGAATGTTCCAACAATATATATTAAACCTGTTTACTACAGTACTTTCTATAGTCTGAAGTAATTTCAATCGGTTAGTATATCATGCACTTGGTGAGAACTTTGAGATGTATCATGTGGTATAAAACCAGGATTAAGATGCTACAAGTAGATTCATGTTTTTCTGTAGAAATTTTTTATTTGCACTAACTCTTTGTAAAGTGTTGACACTGATCTCAAGATTATCTTCCATTAATGGGGTTAACGATACAAGTTCTTTCCAATAACGAGGAAAGACAAGAAAAACATTATTGTTTCGACATACCTATTTCTGGAGACAAATGACAGAGTTGAAGGATGGTTCAACAATATCTCTCACAAACTCCACAATAGGCCTCGCAAAAATCAATAAGTAAGTGAACTTTGATTAGGTTTAATGGAGGGTGGTTGTGTTAATCCCTTGATTGAATTCAACCCACCTAAAATTAAATTTGGGTAAGGGATAAGTGATCTTACCTGAGGTTGAAAAGATGTGTGCCGATTCAAATTAACAACTCAGTTCAATAGATCTACAACTCAAAAACTTCATCAGCTCACGAATTCAGGAATATTAGATCAAACTAGGTTTAATATTCATTGATGATGAATCAAAGTGACCATTGTCAAATTCACTATGTCGAGCTACTGAAGGTGTAGGAGTTTCCAAATCCAAGACCTCGACATCTTTGTTGATACTCGATGAAGTCTCAAAGAGAAGAAGACATTTCCAGTTTCTTTTTTTCCAATTTCCACTTTCCCTTTTACATTTGTGTCTTTACCGTTTCCTTTAGCTCTTTTGTTTTATTCCATTTAGGGTTTTTAGTTTCTTATTTGTTCTCTGAATTGGGCTGAATGGGCCAACTTACAATGTATAGTACTTGTTTATTATAATAATGTTTTACCCAGTGGGTCTTTAATTTTTAAGAAAATATTCAAACAAGGTTATCTTATTCTATGATGTTCTCAATTGGTTCATTTTTTTTCTTCATTTTATGTCAAGATCACGTAAAATTAGGTTTAGACATTCTATTCATTCTATTTTAATAAAAAGAAAAATAAAAATGGTTTCATTAGTAAAAAGAAAGTGGTGGCTAGTTTGTGAAAATTCTCAAAAGATTTTTCTCACATTTCTCCGACGTTTCTTTAGAAAGATTCAAACAATTTTATTTCTAAAAGATCATATAATGTTTTGCTTCCAAATTGGACACGCAAGTGTACGTGGTCGCACATGTAATATAGTGGCTCTAAAAGAGCCGGATTATCGAACCCAAATGACTTGTCTATTAACTATTTTACTAAAGTATACCAGTCTAATTAATTATTCAAGCGTGCCAAAAGAGTTTAATTTATATTTGAATATTAAGAATGCAAAAATAAAATAATAAAGTTACTTATAATGATTGACGCAATTCCAATGCTGCATCATTCTTAAGGTATTATGTATCACATCTCATGCATGAATTAACTACAGTTATTAAATTACTGATTTACATGGTTGATTTTATGATAATGATCTCTCGACCACTAATCGCCTACTCCAATTGTCTGTCTAACTAAATCATTGAGCAGGGATAGACATAACTTAATTGGCGAGCATTTATATTTCATCATGTTTTGTAACCAAGTTCGATGTTCGTTCGGGTGTCAATCTTGAACACGAATCTGAACAAGTGATATGCAAGAGAGATTGAGCTATTTGTATTCTTTGGTCTATCTACTTCTCTGTCTCTCGAGTCCAAGAATAGACAATATATTTATCTCTATGGTGATCAAGCATGAAATACTAAAATAAGAATACAAAAGTAATTTAAATGATAACCAACATTAATTCAAAATAATCGACGTTCAACAATTACCCGTTGCTACAACCTCAAAACAAGGGTCCTTAGCTACTAATGTCTTAGAGGAGTCGAAAAAGAAAAGAACCCTAAAAAGTATTGACAACTTTGTATATGATTCTCTTTCCCTTGAATAAGAAGTTTCTCTCCCACAAAATATCACTAGGGTCCTATTTATAGAGTTTAGGAAAAACTAATTCTACTTCGAATCCAATTAGGAATCCTAAATCAACTAAAATTCATCGGGAAAGTCGGGACTGGCCTGGGGTGGTGTGCCACTATCGCGTCAGGACTGCTGGGGCAGTGCACCATTAGTGCGCCTGAACTTGGCTTCAGTAGTTTAGACCCTGGTGCGGTGCGCAAAGGCTGCTCAAGGTGTGTTTTTTGTTCGTGCTCATTTCCCTTTGCTCCTATCACCTCCTATTTAGCTCATATTCCTTTAGGAACCCCTGAACATGCTAATCATGTAGGTTAGTGCGCATTCACTGCAATACTCAATTAAAACACAACAATTATCATAAGAATGTCCTTGAAACAAAGGCACATGCGAGTAAATCGTAGTAAATGGACATATAAATACGCCCTAGATCAAAGATCATATAAAGTGTTTAAGTTCAAGTACTGGTTTAAATTAAACTGTCTTACATTCAAATCCTTTCAAAACAATTTTTTTAAGATAGACAATAGGTCAAATATACCATTGTACTATTAAAATTAGTTTAAATATATACTTCATTTTACTTTGAGTTCAAATATACCCTTTCTGTTATACATTGGGTTCAAATATAACTCTCATTATACTTTGGCAGAAATTTATCCTTAATTTTAACAAGGATGTGTATAAACACCAAATAATTTATTCCCAATTTAGGGAGGTTTGCCCGTCGGGACCAGCCGCCTCCATAGCTAAGGTCTTGATGGATGACCAGGAAAAAATAGGCAAAAATGATGTCGAAAATCTGGATCACCAAAAGATCCATGTACTATAGCAAACAAAAATTGCCAAAACATGAGGTTTATCCGCTTCGGGGATCGTTTGACCTTGAAAATGGGCTGGTTTACACGTCAAGACCAACCGGCTCCTTAACTAAGCTCTTGACGGATGCCCACAAAAAATTTAATAAAAATGACGTCAAAAATTCGGATCTCCAAAAGATCCATGGACTATAGCACATGAAAATCGACAGAAGGGTGGGTTTACCCGCTCCGGGGATCGTTTGACCTTGGAAATGGGTTGGTTTGATCATCGGGACCAATCGGCTCCATAGCTAAGGCCTTGACAGACGTCCACGAAATATTTTGGCAAATATGACGTCAAAATCTGGATCACCGAAAGATCCATGGACTATAATACACGAAAATTGGCAAATTAGTGGGTTTATCCACTCCGGAGACCTTTATAATGGGCCGGTTTACCCGTTGGAACCAACCGACTCCATATCTAAGGTCTAGATGGACGTCCATGAAATTTTTTGGCAAAACTGACGTCGAAAATCCGAATTACCAAAAGATCCATGGACTATAGCTCACGAAAATCGGCAAAATGGGGGGTTCACCTGCTCTGGGGTTCGTTTGACCTTGAAAACGGGCTTGTTTTCCCGTCGGGACCAACCGGCTCCATAGCTAAGGTCTTGATAGACGTCCATTTTGGCAAAAAATTGCAAAACGGGGGGTTTACGTGATCTGGGGTCGTTTTACCTTGAAAATGGCTTTGTTTCTCCATCGGGACCAACGACTTTATAGCTAAGGTCTTGACGGAAGTCCATGAAAACTTTCGGTAAAAAATGATGTCATAAATCTGGATCACCAAAAGATGCATGGAATATAACACACAAAAATCACCAAAAGATGCATGTAATATAACACACAAAAATCAGCAAAACAGGGGTTTACCCGCTCCGGGTTTGTTTGACCTTGAAAACAGGCCTGTTTTCCCATCGGGACCAACCAGCTCCCTAGATAAGGTGTTGATGGACGTGCACAAAAAATTTCGGCAAAAATGACGTTAGAAATCCAGATCACCAAAATATCCACGAACTATAGCATACGAAAATCGGCAAAACGAGGGTTATACCTGCTCCGAGGATCATTAGACCATGAAAATGGGCCGATTTTCTCGTCTGGACTAATTGGCTCCATAGCTAACGTCTTGACGGATTTCCACGAAAATATTGGCAAAAATAATGTCAGAAATCTGGATCACCAAAAGATCCAAGAAATATAACACTTGAAAATAAGCGAAATGGGGGTTTTACCCGCTCCGTGGCTTGTTTGACCTTGACAATGGTTCGGTTTGCTCGTAGTGACCAATTGACTTCATAACTAAGGTTTTGACTGACGTCCAAGAAATTTTTTGGCAAAAATGATATCGGAAATCCAGATCACCAAAAGATCCATGGACTATATAGCATAAGAAAATTGGTAAAACAGGGGTTTACCCGCTCCGAGTATCGTTTGACCTTGAAAATTACCATGGTTGACCATTGTGACCAACCGGCTCCATAGCTAAGGTCTTGATAGACTTCCACCAAAAATTTCGGCAAAAACGACGTCAAAAATCAGATCACCTAAAGATCCATCGACTATAGCACACAAAAATTGACAAAACGGGGGCTTTACCCACTCCAGGGAACATTTGACTTTGAAAATGAGCTGGTTTGCCTATAGGAATGAACCGGCTCCAGAGCTAAGGTCTTGACGAAAGTCCACAAATACTTTTGGCAGAAATAACGTCAGAAATCTAGATCTCCAAAGGATCTATGGAATATAGCCCACGAAAATCAGCAAAACAGGGGGTTTACCCGCTCCGTGGCTTGTCTGACTTTGACAATTGGCCGGTTTGCTCGTCCTGACCAACCGACTTCATAGCAATGGAATTGACGGATGTCCATGAAAATATTTGGCAAAAATGACGTGGAAAATCTGGATCACCAAAAGATCCATGAACTATAGCGTACGAAAATGGACATAATGAGGGATTTAGCCACTTCGGGGCTCATTTGACATTGAAAATGAGCCGCTTTCCCGTCAGGAGCAATCTACACCAGAAGGTCTTGACGGACGTCCATGAAAAATTTGGCAACGATGACGTCAGAAATCTAGATCACCAATAGATCTATGGACTATAGCACACGATAATCGACAAAATGAGAGGTTTACCCGCTCCGAGGCTCATTTAACATTGAAAATGGCCGGATTTGCCCGTTGGAAACAACCGGCTCCAAAGCTAAGGTCTTGACGGTAGTCCACAGAATTTTTTAGTAAAAATGACATCAGAAATCTGTATCACCAAAATATCCATGGACTATAGCACAACAAAATCAGCAAAACTAGGGGGCTTACCCTCTCTGGGGATTGTTTAACCTTGACAATGGGCCGGTTTACCAATCGGGATGAACCGACTGCACAGACAAGGTCTGCACAGACGTCCATGAATAATTTCAGCAAAAAAAAAACATCAAAAATCCAGATTACCAAAAGTTCCATGGATTATAGCACAAGAAAATTGACAAAACGAGGGGTTTACCCGCTCTGGGGCTTGTTTGACCTTGTAAATGGGTCAGTTTGCCCGTCGGGACCTATCGGCTCCATAGCTTACGTCATGAAGAACGTCGACAAAAAAATTTCGGTAAAATGACGTCGAAAATTCAGCTCTCCAAAAGATCCATGGAATATAAAGCACGAAAATTGGAAAAAGGGGAGGGGGGGTTTACCCACTCTGGGGATCGAATGACCTTGAAAATGGGCTGATTTGGGCATCGGGACCAACCAGCTCCAAACCTAAGGTTTTGACGGATGTCCACGAATTTTTTTGGCAAGAATGATGTCGAAAATCTGGATCACCCAAAGATCCAAGGACTATAGCCTATGAAAATTGGCAAAATGGTGGGGTTTACCCACTCCGAGAATCGTTTCACCTTGAAAATGGCCCGGTTTTACCATCCGGACCAATCGGCTCCATAGCTAAGGTTTTGACGGACGTCCACAAAATGTTTTGGCAAAAATGAAGTCGGAAATTCGGATCATCAAAAGATCCATGGACTATAGCACACGACAATTGGCAAAACGGGGGGTTTTCCCGCTCATGAGATCGTTTGACCTTGAAAATGGGTTGGTTTACCCATCGGGACCAACCGCCTCCATAGTGAAGGTCTTGAAGAATGTCCACGAAAAATTTCGGCAAAAATAAAGTCAGAATTCACCAAAAATTCCATGAACTATGAACACCAAAATCAACAAAAAGGGGGTTTACACGCTCCGGGGTTCATTTGACCTTTGAAATGGGCCGGTTTGCCGATCTGGACCAACAGGATCAATAACTATGGTCTTTACGGAAGTCCACAAAAATTTTTGGCAAAAATGACGTTGCAAATCTAGTTCACCAAAAGATCCATGGATTATAACACACAAAAATTGACAAAACTGGGGGTTTACCTGCTTCGGGGTTCGTTTGACTTTGACAATGGATCAGTTTTCCCATCGGGACCAACCGGTTCCATAGCTAGGGTCTTGGCGGACGTCCACAAAATGGTTCGCCAAAAATGACATCGAAAATCCGGATCATCAAAAGATCCATGGACGATAACACAAAAATTGGCAAAAGGAGGGGTTTACCCGCTTCGGGGATCATTTGACAATGAAAATGGGCCACTTTTCCCGGCTGGACCAACTGACTCTATAGCTAAAGTCATGACGGACATCCACGAAAACTTTTTGCAAAAATGAAATCAGAAATTCGGATCACCCAAAAGATCCATGGAGTATAGCACTTGAAAATCGGTAAAATGAGGGTTCTACCCGCTCTGACGCTAGTTTGACCTTGAAAATGGGACGGTTTGCCCTTCGGGACCAACCAGATCCAAGCAAAGGTCTTGATGGACGTCCACGAATAATTTTGGCAAAAATTACGTCGAAAATCCAGATCTCTAAAAGATCCACACAATATAGCACACAAAATTCGGCAAAACGTGTGGTTTACCAGCTTCGGGGTTATTTCACCTTGAAAATGGACCGGTTTGCCCGTCGGGACCAGTCGACTCCATAGCTAAGGTCTAAACGGACGTCCATGAAAATTTTGGCAAAAATGGCATCGGAAATGTGGATCACCAAAAGATCCATGGACTATAGCACACAAAAATTGGTAAAACGGGGGATTTACCCACTATAGGTCTCCTTTGACCTTGACAATTGGCTGGTTTGCCTTTCTAGACCAACCGTCTCTATAGCTAAGGTCTTGATGAGTTCCACAAAAAAAATTGACAAAAATGACATCTGAAATCCAGATGACCAAAAGATCCATCGACTAGCACACAAAAATTAGCAAAACGGGAAGTTTACCTGCTCCGGGGATCTTTTGACCTTGAAAATAGGCCGGCTTACCCGTCGGGACCAACCAGCTCGAAATCTAAGGTCTTGAAGGACGTCGATGAAAATTTCGGCAAAAATGACGTCGAAGATCCGGATCAGCAAAAGATCCATGGCCAATAGCACACAAAAATTGGCAAAACAGGGGGTTTACCCAATCCGGGGTTCGTTTGATATTTAAAATGGCTGGTTTACCTGTCGAAACCAACCGACTCCATAGATACGGTCTTTACGGATGACCATGAATTTTTTTGGCAAAAATGACGTCGGAGATCTAGTTCACCAAAAGATCCATGGACTATAGCACACGAAAATCAGTAAAACGGGCAACTTACCCTCTCCGGGGATTGTTTGACCTTGAAAATGGGTCGATTTTCCCATCGGGATAGCTAAGGTCTTGATAGACATCCACAAATTTTTTTGGCAAAAATAACGTCGTAAATCTCGATCACCAAAAGATCCATGGACTATAGCACCGACTCCATAGCTAAGGTCTGTTTACCCGATCCGGGGATCATTTGACCTTGAAAATTGGTCTGTTTTCCTGTCGGGACCAACCGACTCCATAGCTAAGGTCTGGATGGACGTCCACGAAATATTTCGGCAAAAATGACATCAGAAATCTGGATCACCAAAATATCCATGGATTATAACACACGAAAATTGGCAAAATGGGGGTTCTACCTGCTTCGGAGTTCGTTTGAACTTGAAAATGGGTCGGTTTTCTCATTAGGACCAATCGGTTCCATAGCTAAGGTCTTCACGGACGTTCACAAAAAGGTTCACCAAAAATGACATCGGAAATCTGGATCACCAAAAGATCTATGGACTATCGCACACAAAAATTGGCAAAACAGGGGGGTTTACCCGCTCCGGGGTTAGTTTGACCTTTAGAATGGGCCGGTTTACCTGTCTGGACCAATTGGCTCCATAACTAAGGTCTTAACGAACGTCCACAAAATATTTCGGCACAAATGACATCGAAAATTTGGAACACCAAAAGATCCATGGACTGTATTAGACGAATATCGCCAAAACATGGCGTTTACCCGCTCCAGGGATCGTTTGACCTTAGAAATGGGCCGATTTGCATGTCGGAACCAACCGACTCTATAGCTACGGTCTTGACGAACGTCCATGAAATATTTCAACAAAAATGACATCGGAAATCTTGCTCACCAAAAGATTCATGGACTATAGCACACCAAAATCGGCAAAACGGGGGGTTTATCCACTCCGGGGATCGTTTGACCTTGAAAATAGGCAGGTTTTCCCATTTGGACCAAGCGGCTCCATAGCTATGGTCTTGATGGATGTCCACAAAAAAGTTCGTAAAAATGACGTCGGAAATCTGGATCACCAAAAGGTCCATGGACTATAGCAAACGAAAATCTGCAAAATGGGGGGTTTACCCGCTCCGTTGCTCATTTGACCTTGAAAATGGGCTAGTTTCCCCATCAAGACCAATCGACTTCATAGCTAAGGTCTTGACAGACGTCGACGAAATATTTTGACAAAAATGACGTCAGAAATCTGGATCACCAAAAGATCCATGGACTATAACACCCCAAAATTGGCAAAAGATAGGGGTTTACCCGCTCCGGGGCTCGTTTGACCTTGAAAATGGGCCGGTTTGCCCGTCGGGACCAACCGGCTCAATAGCGAAGGTCTTGACGGACGTCCATGAAATTTTTTGGCAAAAATGACATTGGTAGTCCAGATCACCAAAAGATCCATCGAGTATGGCACACAAAAATAGTTAAAACAAGGTGTTTACGTGCTCCGGGGGTCTTTTGACCTTCAAAATAGGCCGGTTTGATCGTCGGGACCAATCGGCTGCATAGATTAGTTCTTGAAGGACGTCCATGGAAAATTTCATCCAAAATGACGTTGGAAAGCTGGATCACCAAAAGATCCATGGACTATAGCACACGAAAGTCGACAAAACAGCGGGTTTACCCGTTCTAGGGATCTTTTGACCTTGAATAATGGGCTGGTTTTGTAACAACCCTCAAAATGAAGTAGGATAAAGTAGATCCTCACATGGGTATTATGCATTAATAACTTGTTCAAAATAAAGAAGAATAACCTTTGTAGTCAGTTTTAAAGAGTTTGGAAGGCAAACGTGATAGCATCCAACGAAGCTCTACTCCATTGAAGGACAAGGATGAAGCCTTAGAAACTCCAAGGAGGCCCGTAACAAGATCTCAAACCAAGGAGTTCAATGATAAGCTCAACGGGCTTTAATCGCTGATCCAAAGGTGTCTTATTGGGGAAGAAGAGCTCAAGCCCAAGGGAGAGGAATTGTCCAAATGCTAGAATTATTTGGTGGCCCAAATTCAAGCCCAAGATGAGGAATTTTAAGGTCCAATTTCATGCAAATAAGGTCAAGAAGAGTCCAAGAATCAGCCACAACAAGAGTTGCTTTCTACCCAAGTTTTGAGAGAAGACTAGTCAAACTTTCCAAGATTGTCAAGATTCATTTCCTAGTTGGGATTTACCTTATTTATTTATTTATATATAGGTTATTAATATTTTCCTTAGTCTATTTATGGTCTCCTAAGTACCATTTAATGCTTTCCTAGAAGTACTAAATTTGTTCCTAGTTATGTTACTTTATTTCCTTTCTAGAGTGGGATTCCTTGTATTTGTCTTTCTAGGGTTTGGCTGACCTTTTAGCTTCTTATAAGGGGTCTTGGAGGTTTTTACCCCTTCTCCTATATATAGGAGTCCTTTTCATTCATTAAAGACAATTTAGATTGATATTAATAATATTTGAGAGAGTTCTTTGAACCTTTGTGACTTGTTCTTTGAGAATTTATCTTTAAACCTTTACTAGTTTCATAGTTTAAGGTATAAAGTAACTTCTTCTTGTGATATCTTTGGTTTCTTTTTGGTATTCTTTAGAAAGTGATAGTTTCTACATACTAATTATTGTCTTTAGATACTCATAAAGCGATCAAGATTTGAATCTATCGTTTTGATTCATTTTCTCAAGTAAAGGCGTTAGATTTCTTCCATAAATCTATAAGTTGTTACTTGGATCTTTTCAAGACATTAGAACATCTAATCCTTGGAAATTCGTGGATCTTTCCTTCGAATTTCCCATATCTTTAGTTAGTTTTTTTTGTTTCTTTTCTTTGTGCTTCCGCATTCTAATATTCAATTCTCTATTTGTGATATCCTTAACCTTGTTGTTATCAAAACATCAAGGGACGACCAAGACGTTCAGAAACTTGTCTTTTACGTGTTGGTGTGTTCTAGTATGTTGTTCATGTTTTTATGTGTTGTTTGGAGTCTAAAATCAGTAGAGGTGACCCTAGAGTCTTAATAAATGTTTTTAGGGTCAAAACGTTTGGGTACGACTCCCCGGGACCACCCTAAGGGTTCCCGAGGAGGACCAAACCCTTGGCCAAACAAGCTGCCAAGGCAGCTTGAAAATTCTCATGGAGGGAGCATGTCCGCGTCGCAGACTAGCTCCAACATAGGCCAAGTTTTTGGTCCACATCGCGGACGTGTCGCGGACTCTACTTTATCGAAATTTAATTTCCAGAAACTTGTGGGAACACCTCCGTGTCACGGACTGGTTCCCCGACGAAATCTGCTAAAATAAAACTCAAGTTTGACTTGTTTAAATGGTCCAACTAAGTGAGTGGTGGTTTGGGTACTTTGGGGAATTATTATAAACGGTTATTCTACCTATTTTAGGGTAATTTAAGTTGGTTAAAACCCCAAAACCTAGAATTAGACCCATTCTTCAAATTGACCCTTCACTCTTAAAAATAGATTCTCTCAAAAACTCCATTGAAGACCTTGATGAAGCTCAAGCTAGAATATGGGTTTTCAACTGATTTCTTCTTCGATTTCATGGGTCTTCAAAAATTAAGGTATGGTAACTCTTGATTCTTGAATAACCTCTCATTCAAGGAGTTCTATCAAGGATTTTCAAAAAGTGATTCAAAGACCAAAAATCACAATTTTCAATCTAAACATGGGTCCCTTGTCAAACGATTTTCTAAATCATTCTACTGATGAATTAATGTGGAATTAAGGTTTTTAAGATAAATTTCAAAGGAATTCTTGAAGAACCCATGATCCACAAATTCTCAAAAATTGGCCTAGGATGTAGGTCTTTGTCAATATGATCCCTATTGGTGAAATTATGTTTAGATTAGATTGTATTGATGTTTCCTATGATTATATATATTTATTCATGTTGAATTGTTGGTATATTGATGAGTTGAGAATTATGGCCTTATGGTGAATTGTTGAATTGTTGCTATCTATGTCAATTGATTATGAATTGTTGAGGATTGATCCATGGTGATCATGGCTTGGAGAATTGGTAAGTTGACCTAACTTCTAGTCTATAGTATGAGAATTGATGTTGTGTGGTTTGATCCACTTGTGGTGGAGGTGTCCACTTCTTGTCTATCTATACATGTTGAGATCATGGACTTAAAGGCAATAGATGTGGAATGAATTGATGATTATGATGCATATGCTTATGAAGTTGTGCTATGACGGTTATGTATGAAATCCTCAATGCTAGCATGATGATTAAAGTGCATTGATGAGGAGGAGTATAATGTGAATGATAATGTTAGGGATAAGGTGTGGTTTACATGATTGATTATGTTAGGTACTATTATGGAATGACCCCAACCTATATAACTCCTATATGAATGTGTGATCATACACATGTTAGGAGTACCTATTCAATGTTGAATGTGTGATCATACACATGTTAAGAGTACCTATTCAATGTTGAATGTGTGATCATACACATGTTAAGAGTACCTATTCAATGTTGAATGTGTGATCATACACATGTTAGGAGTACCTATTCAATGTTGAATGTGTCCTTATCTCATATGATGAAGTGTGGCTGTGTGGTCTAGAATCCCTAAAGGCTTTATATGTGAATTGCTCATGATTTAGGGACATTGTGAATGTGTGGTGAACCCTTCAAAGGGAGTGCACTTAATATCAATGTTGTTGCTATTATGTTACTATGAGGACCAATATGCACACACACACTCTACATGTATAGCTATGAATATGATGTGTTATGGTGTCTATTGAAAGGTTAACTCTTATATGCACCCTTACATTTTATTATGCATGCAAAGTGTATGAATAACAAGGTACGAATATGTGTTGTATAAAGGTGTTTATGTGAAAGGCTTTCTCACATATGTACACACACATACATGAATGAATGAATAAGGTTATGATAATCTAGTGAAAGTGAGTCTCTTGAAAGGTTTCCTCAATTGTACTCTACAACTAGACTATGTTATGAATATGGGATGACTATGTGAAAGGTCATTCTCACATAATGTAGGTTCTATGATGAAAGGTCATTCTCATCTTAGAAACCTTTCAGCTATATGATATGAGGGATTAAGTCCCTAAAGCTTATTTAATGAACTAATGTTAAATAAAGGCTTAAAGATGTTTAAAAAGGGAGTTGGAGCTTAGCACCGAGTGAACATGAAAAATGAGAGTGGGGGCTTCACGTTTAGCAAGTTTGGCTTCCCATAAGAGAACCTTCACATTTAGCAAGTCCGGGTTCCCAATGTAGATGTTGTCTCATGAGATGGAAACCTCCACGCCTAGCAAATCAAGGTTTCTAGTAGCAATTTCCTTGTTCCATAACTACGTGCCCCCGTAAGTCTTAGCTTAGTGGATCCACTAGATAGCTATTATGTATGTAGGTCCTACTTTGGCAAGTAGTACCTACTCTTTTCGGTGTGGGAGTAGAACACCGGATTTCATATAGCTCACATGGTCTATGTCGGTTATGGCAATGTCTCCCGAAACTTAAGAAATGAACTAAGATAAGAATATGAACTTTAGGTAGGACTATCGACCCTACTTATGCATTGCACAAGTGGACTCTAATGGAGGTTATGATTAGGCTCTTTATGTAATGAAGACTATGGTCTATGTATGTTAATATGAAAGCATGTTAAGGTTGACTTTACTTATGTGAGGACATGAAGTATGATTATGCATGTGAATTACACTTATGACTTCTTAATGGGTTTGCTTAGTATATGTGGGGGATGGGACTCCATCTGTACATTGCACAAGTGAGCTTGTGTAGGGGTTGTGAGGGTGGTTTACCTATGATATGAACTAAATGGTTTATGACTAATGATGTAGTGAATGAATGAGTCCTTATATGATGTTATGAAGTATGTTGGTCTTATGTCAAATGTGAAATAAAGATGTTATGACTTGTTGAATACGATGTGCCTAGTCTATGGTGGCTTCCTAGGAATACTTGGTGTGAGTAGTATTATGGGATGCTACTTGCACATTGCATTAGTGTGACTTGGGGGTTGTCTTAGGTGATGGTTCCTATGTGAAGACTATGTCTAATGGTGTGCTTATGACTCTATGAATATATGTGGTTGGGTTGATAAAGGCTATATGTAAGTTCACCCTTGGTAACCTTAAGGTGATACATTGCACCAAGTATTCCCTAAGGGTTGCTTGAGGAAAGAAGTTAAGATAAAGAGGAAGGCAATGTATTGTATGCATTGAATGTGCCTAAAATGTTGTAAGTGGCTCTATGTGCTATTATGAATGGTTTCCATGTGTGTGATGATGTATGTGGTTTATATTGTTCCTATTATGCTAAATGTTCTTGAAGTTTCTCTAAAAAGGCATGATGCATGGTTTCCAACTAAATGTCCCTTTTAAAAGCATGTTTTTGCATGGTTATCATACTTAGTGCATTCTTGTACTAACACCATTCTTCTTCATCTTTTTACACCAAGTGTAGGTGGTGGCGGCTAAAGGGCCTTTTCTAGAAGTGATGAGCGGTTACTATTCCCAAGTTTGAGTGTGTCCTTAAAGATTCAAGGACCTTTATGTTAAAGAGTTTCCTTAAGTTCAATGTACTAAATAGTAGTTTCTTTTGTATTGTAAAGGATGTGTCACTCTTCTGTTGTAGTCGTATTTTAAGATGGCTACCTTGAAACGTAGTACTCCGATTTTGTATTAAAGGTTTAAATGAGGTGACTTTTTATGTCCTGTGTTATATTATGAAAAAGTTTTAAATTCTCCGCTATTTTTCTGTAATAAATGCTATGACGAATGCTAAGGGCTTGTATAAGACCTTTGAGAGGTCGAATACGTCGGTAACGGCTAAGGGGTGCTCTCAGGTCGTTATAAACTTGGTATCAGAGCATAAGGTTATGAAAATGGTCTTAGGATTCAACGTTTCATGAGCCACGTCTAGTAGAGTCTTGTTCATCGGTGTGAGTCTTCACACGTCTATGAGCGAGAGGCTATAGGACGATAGAAGTTTCACTTTCTTCATTACTCTTGTGTCGTGCCGTAGAGCTTAACTCCATATGATCTCCCCCTCTTATTTTCCCTTGACTGGTGGTCTTCTATATGTGATTGCTTGGAAGGGGTGATGTTGCAAGGATCGAGGGGAGAAAAGGTGAGTTTTAATGCTTATCATGATGTGGTGACTATATGAGTATATATGAAGGTAGATTTGGAAATTGTATAGTGATGCTAATCATAGCTATGGTCTTGACGGACGCACACAATTTTTTTTGGCAAAAATAACGTCAGAAATCTAGATCACCAAAATAACCATGGACTATAGCATACAGAAATTGGCAAAATGAGGGCTTACCTGCTCCGGGGATCATTTGACACTGAAAATAGCCAGTTTGCCGGTCGGGACCAACCGGCTCCATAACTAAGGTCTTCACGGATGTCTATGAAATTTTTTGGCACAAAAGACATCGGAAATTCGGATCACCAAAAGATTCATGTGCTATTAGCAGACGAAAATCAGCAAAACGGGAGGTTTATTCTCTCCGGGGATCATTTAACCATGAAAATGGGTTGGTTTTCACGTCTGGACCTACCGACTCCAAAGCTAAGGTATTGACGGATGTCCACGGAATATTTCGGCAAAAATGACATCAGAAATTCGGATCACCAAAAGATCAACGACTATAGCACATAAAAATTGGCAAAACAAGGGGTTTACCCACTCAGGGGCTCATTTGACCTTGGAAATGGGTCGGCTTGCCCATCGGGACCAATCGGCTAGATAGCTATGGTCCGGATCGATGACCATGAAAATTTTTGGCAAAAATGACGACGGAAATCCGGATCGGCAAAAGATCCATGGACTATAGCACATGAAAATCGACAAAATGGGGGGTTTACCCAGTTCGGGGCTCGTTTGATCTTGAAAATGGGATAGTTTACCCATCGGGACCAACCATATCCATAGCTAAGGTCTTGATGGACATCCACGAAAAATTGTGGCAAAAATGACGTCAGAAATCCGGATCACCAAAAGATCCATGGAGTATAGCACACGAAAATTGGCGAAACGGGGATTTACCGATCCGGGGATCGTTTAACCTTAAAATTGGCTTGTTTACCCATTGGGACCAACCGGCTCCATAGCCAATATCTTAATGGACGTCCACAAAATATTTCGGCCAAAATGACGTCTGAAATCTGGATCACCAAAAGATCCATAAACTATTGCAAACGAAAATTGGCAAAACAGGGGATTTATCTACTACGGGGCTCGTTTGACCTTGAAAATGTGCCGGTTTGCCCATAGGGACCAATCGGATCCATAGCTAAGGTCTTGATGGAAATCCATGAAAAACATTGACAAAAATGACGTCGGAAATCTGGATCACCAAAAGATCCATGGACTATAACACACGAAAATTGGTAAAAAAGGGGGTTTACCTGCTTCGGGGTTAGTTTGACCTTGAAAATGGGCCGGTTTTCCCGTCGGGACCAACCGGTTCCATAGTTAAGGTCGAAAAGGTTCAGAAAAAATGACAACGAAAATCCGGATCACCAAAAGACCCATGGACTATAGCACACAAAAATTGGCAAAACAAGGGGTTTACTCGCGCCGAGGCTCGTTTGAACTTTAAAATAGGCTGCATTCCCCATCTAGACCAACTGGCTCCTTAGCGAAGGTCTTGACGGACGTCCACAAAACTTTTTAGCCAAAATGACGTCAAAAATTTGAATCACCAAAAGATCCTTGGACTATAGCACACGAAAATCAACAAAATATGGGGTTTAAAACCTCCGAGATTCGTTTGACCTTGAAAATGGGCCGGTTTGCCCGTCGGGACCAATCGACTCCATAGCTATGGTCTAGACGGACGTCCATGAAAACTTTTAGCAAATATGACTTTAGAAATCATGAACACCATCAGATCCATGGACTAAAGTACTTGAAAATGGGCAAAATGGGGGGTTTACCCACTCCAGGGATCATTTGACCATGAAAATGGGACGATTTGCCTGTATGGACCAATGGGTCCATATCTAAGGTCTTTACGAACATCCACAAAAAATTTCAGCAAAAATGACGTCAGAAATCTAGATCACCAAAAGATCCAGTGACTATAGCACACGAAAATCGACAAAACGGGGGGTTTACCTGCTCCGACGCTCATTTGACAATGAAAATGGGCCGTTTTTCCCAGCTGGACCAATCGTCTCCATAGCTAAGGTCTTGACGGACATCCACGAAAACATTCAGCAAAAATGCCGTCGAAAATCTGGATCACCAAAAGATCCATGGACTATAGCACTCAAAAATCAACAAAACGGGTGGTTGACCCACTCCGGGGCTCATTTGACCATGAAAATGGGCCGGTTTACTCATCTGGACCGACCGATTCCATAGCTAAGGTTTTGACGGACATCCACGAAATATTTCAGTAAAAATGCCGTCGGACATCCGAATTAACAAAAGATCCATGAACTATAGCACATGAAAATCGGCAAAACGAGGGGGGTTTACCCGCTCCGGTGCACATTTAACCTTGAAAATGGGCCGATTTACCCGTCTAGACCAACCAGCTCCATAGCTATGGTCTTAACGGACGTCCACAATAATTTTTGGCAAAAATGACGTCGGAAATCTGAATCACCAAAAGATCCATGGACTTTAGCACACGAAATTGGCAAAACAGGTGGTTTACCCACTCCGTGGCTCATTTGACCTTTAATATGGGTTGGTTTGCCCATCGGGACAAATCGGCACCATAGCTATGGTCTTGACGGACATCCACAAATTTTTTGGGAAAAATGAAATCGGAAATCTGGATCACCGAAAGATCCATAGACTAGCACACGAAAATTGGTAAAACGGGGGGGTTTATGCGCTCTAGGGATCGTTTGACCTTGAAAATGGGCCTATTTTCCCATCGGGACCAACCGGCTCCATTGCTAAGGTCTTGACAGATGTCCATGAAAATTTTTGGCAAAAATGACATCGGAAATCCGAATAACCAAAATATCTATAGACAATAGCATACGAAAATTGGCAAAACGGGTGGTTAACCCTCTCCGGGGATCATTTGACCTTGAAACTGGTTGGTTTACCCATTGGGACCAATCATCTTCATAGCTATAATCTTGACGGACGTCCACAAAAATTTTTGATAAAAAGGACGTCGTAAATCTGGATGACTAAAAGATCCATTGACTATAGCACACGAAAATTGGCGAAAAGGGGGGTTTACCCGCTCCGGGATTCATTTGACCTTGAAAATGGGATGATTTACCCGTCCATGAAAATTTTTGGGAAAAATGACGCCGGAAATCTGGATCACCAAAAGATCCATGGACTATAGCACCCAAAAATCCACAAACCAGGGGGTTTACCAGCTCCGGGAATCATTTGACCATGAAAATGGGACAGTTTGCCAGTTGGGACCAACCAACTCCATAGCTAAGGTCTTGAAGGATTTCCACAAATTTGTTATGCAAAAATGACGTCGAAAATCCGGATCACCAAAAGATCCATAGACTATAGCACACGAAAATCAGCAAAATGTGGGGTTTACCCGCTCCGTGGCTTGTTTGACCTTGTATATGGGCTGGTTTTCCCGTCAGGACCAACCCGCTCCATATCTAAGGTCTTGACGGACGTCTATGAAAATTTGTGACAAAACTGATGTTGGAAATCCAGATCACCAAAATATCCATGGACTATAGCACACGAAAAAAGGCAAAATGGGGGGTTTACTCGCTCCGAGGATTGCTTTTCCTTGAAAATAGGTCGGTTTGCCCATCGGGACCAACCAGGTCCATAGAAAAGGTCTTAACGGACGTCCACAAAAAAATTCGGGAAAAATGATGTTAGAAATTCGGATCACCAAAAGATCCATGGACTATAGTATACCAAAATCGGCAAAACAGTGGGTTTATCCGCTCTGGGGATCGTTTGACCTTGAAAATGAGCCAGTTTACTCATCGTGACCAACCGACTCCATAGATGAGGTCTAGACGCACGCCTATGAAAATTTATGGCAAAACTAATATTGAAAATCTGGATCACCAAAAGATCCATGGTCTATAGCACACGAAAATTGGCAAAACGGGGGGTTTACATGCTCTGGGGGTCGTTTTACCTTGAAAATGGGCTGGTTTCCCCATCGGGACCAACTGGCTTCATAACAATGGTGTTGACGGACATCCACGACAAATTTCGGCAAAAATGACATCTGAAATCTAGATCACCAAAAGATCCATGGACTATATAGCACACGAAAATCAGCAAAATAGAGGGTTTACCCGCTCTGGGGTTCATTTTACCTTGAAAATGGGCCGGTTTTCCCATTCGAAGCAACCAGCTCATTAGCTAAGGTCTTGACGGACGTCCACAAAAAAGTTCGGCAAAAATGAAGTCAGAAATCTGGATCACCAAAAGCTCCATGGACTAAAGCACACAAAAATTGGCCAAACGGGGTGTTTACCCACTTTGGGGTTCGTTTGACCTTGAAAATGAGCTGATTTGCCCGTCGGGACCAACCAAATCCATAACTAAGGTCCTGACGGAACTCCACAAATTTTTTTGCCAAAAATGACGTTGGAAATTTGAATTACTAAAAGATCCATGGAATATAGCACACGAAAAACGGCAAAACGGGGGGTTTACCCGCTCCGTGGCTCATTTGACTTCGAAAATGGGCTGGTTTACCCATCGGGACAAATCGCCTCCATAGCTAAGGTCTTGACGGACATCCATGAAATTTTTAGGCAAAAATGATGTCGAAAATCTGGATCACCAAAATATCCATGGACTATAGCACACGAAAATTGGCAAAACATGGGATTTATTCGCTCTGGGCTCCTTTGACCTTTGAAATGGGTCGGTTTGCCCGTTGGGACCAGCCGGCTCCATAGCTAAGGTTTTGACAGATGTCCACTAAAAATTTCATAAAAATGACGTCGAAAATCTGGATCACCAAAAGATCTATTGACTATAGCACACGAAAATTGGCAAAATGGGGGTTTACCCGTTCTGGGGATCGTTTAACCTTGAAAATGGGATGGCTTACCCATCCGAACCAACCGGCTCCACAGCTAAGATCTTGACAGATGTCGACAAAATATTTCGGCAAAAATGACGTCAGAAATCCAGATCACCGAAAGATCCATGGACTATAGTATAGTACATGAAAATCGGCAAAACGGTGGGTTTATCTTCTCCGGGGATCGTTTGACCTTGATAATGGGTCGTTTAACCCGTCGGGACCAACCGAATCCATAGCTAAGGTCTTGATGGTCGTCCACGAAAAGTTTTTGCAAAATTGACGATGAAAATCCGGATCACCAAAAGATCCATGGACTATAGCACACGAAAATTGTTAAAACAGGGGGTTTACCTGCTCCGGAGGTCGCTTTTACTTGAAAATAGGATAGTTTTCCCGTCGGAACCAACTGATTCAATAGCTAAGGTGTTGACGGACGTCCACGAACACAATCGGCAAAAATGCCGTCGAAAATCCAGATAATCAAAAGATCCATGGACTATAACGCTCGAAAATCAACAAAACGGGTGGTTGACCTGCTCCGGGGCTCATTTCACCATCAAAATGGGCCGGTTTGCCTATCTGGACCAACCGACTCCATAGCTAAGGTTTTGACGGACGTCCATGAAATATTTCGGCTAAAATGACTGTAATAACCCAAGAGCACCCCCTAGTCGTTACCAGCGTATTCACCCTCTTGGAGGTCTTATACAAGCCCTTAGCATTCGTCATAGCATTTATCATAGAAAAATAGCGGAAAATTTAAAACTTTTTTATAATATAACACAAGACTTAAAAGTCACCTCATTTAAACCTTTAATACAAAATTGAAGTATTACGTCTCAAGGTAGTCATCTTAAAACACGACTACAACACAAGAGGGACATAGCCCTTACAATACAAAATAAACTACTATCTAGTACATAGAACTTTAGGAAACTCTTTAACATAAAGGTCCTTAAATCTTTATGGACACACCCGAATCTGGGAATAGTAAGCCAAGCTCATCACTTCTAGGAAAGTCTCTTTAGCCACCACCACCACACTTGGTGTAAAAAGATGAAGAAAAATGGTGTTAGTACAAGAATGCACTAAGTAGGATAACCATGCAAACACATGCTTTTAAAAGGACATTTAGTTGGAAACTATGCATCATGACTTTGTAGAGAAACTTCATGAACATTTAGCACAATAGGAACAATATAAACCACATACATCATCATACACATGGAAATCATTCATAATAGCACATAGAGCCACTTATAACATTTTAGGCACATTCAATGCATACAATACATTACCTTCCTCTTTATCTTAACTCCTTTCCTCAAGCAACCCATAGGGAATACTTGGTGCAATGTATCGCCATAAGGTTACCAAAGGTGAACTTACATATAGCCTTCATCAATCCAACCACAAATATTCGTAGAGTCATAAGCACACCATCAAACATAGTCTTCACATAGGAACCATCACCTAAGACAACCCCCAAGTTACACTAGTGCAATGTGCAAGTAGCATCCCATAATACTACTCACACCAAGTGCTCCTAGGAAGCCACCATAGACTAGTCACATCGTATTCAACAAGTCATAACATCTTCATTTAACATTAGACATAAGACCAACATACTTCATAACATAATATAAGGACTCATTCCTTTACTACATCATTAGTCATAACCCATTTAGTTCATATCATAGGTAAACCACCCTCACAACCCCTTCCCAAGCTCACTTGTGCAATGTAAACATGGAGTCCCATACCCCCACATATACTAAGCAAACCCATTAAGAAGTCATAAGTGTAATTCACATGCATAATCAGACTTCATGTCTTGACATAAGTAAACTCAACCTTAACATGCTTTCATATTAACATACATAGACCATAGTCTTCATTACATGAAGAGCCTAATCATAAGCTCCCTTAAAAAGCACTGGTGCAATGCATAAGTAGGGCCCGTAATCCTACCTACACTAAATAATTCTTCAACAAATCATGACTAGAGTTCATATTCTTATCTTAGTTCATTTCTTAACTTTAGGGAGACTTTGCCATAACCGACATAGACCATGTGAGCTACATGGAATCCGGTGATCTACTCCCACACCGAAAAGATAGGGTACTACTTGCCAAAGTAGGACCTACATACGTAATAGCTATATAGTTGATCCACTAAGCTAATACCTACGGGGGCACGTAGTTATGGAACAAGGAGATTGCTACTAGAAAACCTTGACTTACTAAGCGTGGAAGTTTCCATCTCATGAGACAACATCTATGTTGGGAACCCGGACTTGCTAAACGTGAAGGTTCTCTTGTGGGAAGCCGGACTTGCTCAACATGAAGCCCCCACTCTCATTTTTCATGTTCACTCGGTGCTAAGATCCAACTCCCTTTTTAAACATCTTTAAGCCTTTATTTAACATTAGTTCATAAAATAGGCTTTAGGGACTTAATCCCTCATATCATATAGCTCAATGTTTGTAAGATGTGAATGACCTTTCACTAGATTATCATACCTTGCTAATCGTACACACTGCATGCATAATAAGATGTAAGGGTGCATATAAGAGTTAACCTTTCAATAGACACCATAACACATCATATTCATAGCTATACATGTAGAGTGTGTGTGTGCATATTGGTCCTCATAGTGACATAATAGCAACAACATTGACATTGAGTGCACTTCCCTTCGAGGGATCACCACACATTCACAATGTCCCCAAATCATGAGCTATTCACATATAAAGCCTTTAGGGATTCTAGACCACACACCCACACTTCATCATAGGAGACAAGGACACATTCAACACTCCTAACATGTATATGATCACATATTCATATAGGGGTCATATAGGTAGGGGTCATTCCATAATAGTACCTAATATAATCAATCATGTAGACCACACCTTATCCCTAACATTATCATTCACATTATACTCCTCCTCATCAACGCACTTTAAACATCTTGCTAGCATTGAGGATTTCATACATAACCTTCATAGCACAACTTCATAAACATATGCATCATAATCATCAATTCACTTCACATCTATTGCCTTCAAGTCCATGATCTCAACATGCATAGATAGACAAGAAGTGAACACCTCCACCATAAGTGGATCAAACCACACAACATCAATTCTCATATTATAGACTAGAAGTTAGGTCAATTTACCAATTCTCCAAGCCATGATCACCATGGATCAATCCTCAACAATTCATAATCAATTGACATAGATAGAAATAGGAATCAACAATGTAATTCAATAACATAAACATATTCTAAGTACAATTATATAAACAAAGGGATCAACCCATAACTTTGCCCATAAGGCCATAATTCTCAACTCATCAATATACCAACAATTCAACATGAATAAGTATAGATAATCATAGGAAACATCAATACAATCTAATCTAAACATAATTTCACCAATAGATATCATATTCACAAAGACCCACATCGTAGGCCACTTTTCGAGAATTTTGGGATCATGGGTTCTTCAAGAATTACTTTGAAAATTGTCTTAAAAACCTTAATTCCACATTAATTCATAAATAGAATTATTTAGAAAATCGTTTGACTAAGGACCCATGTTTAGATTCAAAATGGGGAATTTTGGTCTTTTAATCACTTTTGAAAATCTTTGATAGAACTCCTTGAATGAGAGGTTATTCAAGAATCAAGAGTTACCATACCTTAATTATTGAGAAGACCCATGAAATTGAAGAAGAAATCAGTTGGAAACCCATCTTCTAGCTTGAGCTTCATCAACGTCTTCTATGGGGTTTTTGAGAGAATCTCTTTTAAGAGGGAAGGATCAATTTGAAGAATGGGGTCTAATTTAAGGTTTTTGGGGTTTTAATCAACTTAAAATAACCTAAAATAGGTGGAATAACAGTTTATAATAATTCCCCAAAGTACCCAAACTACCCCTCTCTTAGTTGGACCTTTTAAACAAGTCAAACTTGAGTTTTATTTTCGCAGAATATCGTCGGGAAACAAGCTCACGACGCGGAGGTGTTCCCACAAGTTTTCTGGTAATTAAATTCAAGACAGTAGAGTCCGCGACGCGGACCAAACATTTGGCCCTTGGTGGAGTTAGTCGCGATGCGGACATGCTCCCTCCAAGCACAACTTCAACCTGCCTTGGCAGCTTGCTTGGCCAAGGTTGGGGTACTCCTCGGGGACCCTTAGGGTGGCCCCCGAGGTGTCGTATCCGAACGTTTTGACCTAAAATCATTTATTAAGAGACTAGGGTCACCTCCACTGATTTTAGAGTCCAAACAACACATAAAAACTTGAACAACATACTAGAACACACCAATACAAAAAAGACTAGTGTCCGAACGTCTTGGTCGTCCCTTGACGTTTGACTTCCAAACTCTTTAAAACTGACTAAAAGGCTATTTTCCATTATTTTAAAAAGTTATTAATGCATAAAACTTATGTGAGGATCTACTTTATCCTACTTCATTTTGAGGGTTATTACAATATCCCCCACTTAGGAACATTCGTCCTTGATTGACACTTAAAAAACTTCTGAGGATTCAATGACCCAACTAGCAGCTCACAATACACAACATACAACATCAACATAAGAGCACACATCAAGTAGGAACATCAACTCCATATAAAAGACTCAAATCAATTCTGTACAATTCAAGAAAGTAGCAACACATCTACCAACTCCTTATGTATCAACTTTATTATTTCCCATTTCATTGGAGGAACTTCCTTCTCCAAATCATCACTATGCTCAAAACTCTTTACTTCTCATAAGTATGGGAGGAACTACCTTCTCCATATTCAATGAGCATCAACATATATATTAAGCAATCAACTAAATATTTCTTTAACAAGAAAACATCAAGCATGCTCATTACAACTCTCATGAAGTCAACATCACACAACATCTATGGGTGCAATTTAAACCATGATAAACAAAGTTCGTGAAAACTCAAAATACAACTAAAGCATGAATTTTCACAAAAATATGCACATACAAGGAAATCATGTCATAATCATCATTCTCATTTCAAACACCAAAGAAACACAACATGCAACTATCTCATTAAAGAACATTATGCAACTTTATCATAAGAAATCATTTAAGCATGCACTTCAAATCAGCTTATGCAATACAAACAAGTTGAAACTTTATTCACCGACTCATAATGAATCAACCACATAGGCTTTTCTCATGTAATAGGAGGAACTACCTTCTCCTAAGCATGACATGATATTTACCCCTTTTATATCATCATAGGGTCCATTATGCAATGGCTTTCAAGTGCACACATTATGCATGATCAGTATTACCACTCATGAGGCAATTAAGCAATTCATACTAGTTGCACCCTAACATGAGGATTATAGATCATCTACTAGTCTTATCATTTAATCATCATACTATCAAGAGCATACATGTCATTTCCATGTTTATTTATGTTCAAGGAGGGACTACCTTCTCCTAGTCACAATATAAACACATGGTATCATAAACTCATAAGCAAGCATTACACAAAGGTCAATTCATTTAAGGAGAAATTCTCAACTCCTAACCTAAGCATGCTCATACTCTCTTCGTCATGAAGTCAATAGTGCATTCACCGTATAAAGATGCATATTGACATGAGAAACATGAATTTTTATTACTAAAATTCCATTTTTATGTTAATAAGAATCCTTCAAAACATGCATAACATAGTGTCTTCTAGGACATGCATAACATACGGAGATCATGCAACTCAGAATCATATGAAAGACTCCAAAACATGAACAAGCTACTGGGAACTCTTTTGTCTCAAGCTTGAATAAGAATAGAAGGAGAAGATAATGATATCAACAACCTTACTACTCACTCATCATCCCCCACTTAGGGTAAACCCATCTAAGAGAACATTAAAGTAACTAAGAGAACTATCACTTACTAATTAAGCACAATGTCCCCCTCTTGGGATCAAGTTATGCAAACTCCTTTATTTATTACCTCCTTCATCTCTAAGGTAAAAACCATTCTCCACTAAATCTTCACTATACTCCATTAGGTGAGCATTTCAAGAATCCAAAAAAATAAGTATCTATACCACTCCACTTCATATATATCACCCAAAGTGGTTCTCAACTAGGAGAACTCAAGGAAGTTCAATGTAGAAATATTAAGGGCACTCAAAACCTTACCATCTAGGCACATTATCCCCCACTTGGGGTGAGCTTAATCAACTCTTTATCACATCATACCCTTATCATCACCTTTGGTGTAACTTGCCACTCAACCATGCCTAGGTATTATCTAAACAACCTCTTTTAATATACCATAGTTAAGATCAACCTTACAAGACAACTATCCTCTATAGAGTTGGTCAACATCTATTATCTTGTCTTTCCCATGAACTAAGGGCTACATGCAACTCTCCAAGTTAACCTTAGAGCAAAACACTATCCCAACTCATGGAACAAAGCCCCTTTTTCCGCTCTTAGGGCAAGCCTACATAAGAACTCTGATTCACAGAAGGACAACCATGAAGCATCACTCATAAGAAAAAAAGCAACTTTCAACTCACACTAGTTACCACATTCCTTCTAAACTCCTCAAATCTACACCATGACTTTCTACTATCATTACCCATCACCATAAAGCAACTCATCATCCTAAAAAGGATTTCATTCTTATCATAACGACTTTTATTATATGAGAACTATACCACCATACAACATTTTCAATGTAATGCTCATAACCTCATAGGTCACACATAGCCATGATTGGCATCACAATACGATTTCCAAATCTACCTTCATAAATACTCATATAGTTACCATATCATAATAAGCATTAAAACTCACCTTTCCTTACCTCAATCCTTGCAACATCACCCCTTCAAGTAATCACGTCTAGAAGACCACCGGACAAAGGAACATGAGAGAGAGAGATCATATGGAGTTAATCTCTACGACATGACACAAGAGTAATGAAGAAAGTGAAACTTCTATCGTCCTATAGCCTCTCCCTCATATATGTGTCGCGACTCACACAGATGAACAAGACTCTACTAGACGTGGCTCATGAGACGTTGAATCCTAATCCCATTTTCATAACCTTATGCTCTGATACAAAGTTTGTAATGACCTGAGAGCACTCCCTAGTCATTACCGGCGTATTCGACCTCTAGGAGGTCTTATACAAGCCCTTAGCATTCGTCATAGCATTTACCATAGAAACATAGCGGAAAATTTAAAAAAATTTCATAATATAACACAAGACTTAAAAGTCACCTCATTTAAACCTTCAATACAAAATTGAAGTACTACGTTTCAAGGTAGCCATCTTAAAACACGACTACAACACAAGAGGGACACAACCCTTACAATACTATCTAGTACATAGAACTTAAAGAAACTCTTTAACATAAAGGTCCTTGAATCTTTAAGGACACACCTGAACTTGGGAATAGTAAGTCAAGCTCATAACTTCTAGGAAAGTCCCTTTAGCCGCCACCACCTACACTTGGTGTAAAAAGATAAAGAAGAATGGTGTTAGTACAAGAATGCACTAAGTATGATAACCGTGCAAAACATTCTTTTAAAAGGACATTTAGTTAGAAACTATGCATCATGCCTTTTTAGAGAAACTTCATGAACATTTAGTACAATAGGAACAATATAAACCAAATATATCATCATACATATGGAAACCATTCATAATAGCACATAGAGCCAGTTATAACATTTTAGGAACATTCAATGCATACAATACATTACCTTCCTCTTTATCTTAGCTCATTTCCTCAAGCAACCCAAAGGGAATACTTAGTGCAATGTATCGCCACAAGGTTACCAAAGGTGAACTTACATATAGCCTTCATCAATCCAACCACATATATTCATAGAGTCATAAGCACACCATCAAACATAGTCTTCACATAGGAACCATCACCTAAGGCAACCCCTAAGTCACACTAGTGCAATGTGCAAAAAGCATCCCATAATACTACTCACACCAAGTGTTCCTAGGAAGACACCGTAGACTAGGCATATCGTATTCAACAAGGCATAACATCTTCATTTAACATTAGACATAAGACCAACATACTTCATAACATCATATAAGGACTCATTCCTTTACTACATCATTAGTCATAACCCATTTAGTTCATATCATAGGTAAACCACCCTCAGAACCCCTTCCCAAGCTCACTTGTGCAATATACACATGGAGTCCCATACCCCCACATATACTAAGAAAACCCATTAAAAAGTCATAAGTGTAATTCACATGCATAATCATACTTCATGTCTTGACATAAGTAAAGTCAACCTTAACCTGCTTTCATATTAACATACATACGCCATAGTCTTCATTACATAAAGAGCCTAATCATAACCTCTCTCAGAGTCCACTTGTGCAATGCTTAAGTAGGGTCCGTAGTCCTACCTACACTAAATAACTCTTCAACAAATCATGACTAGAGTTCATATTCTTATCTTAGTTCTTTTCTTTACTTTAGGGAGACATTGCCATAACCGACATAGACCATGTGAGCTACATGGAATCCGGTGTTCTAGTCCCACACCGAAAAGATAGGGTACTACTTGCCAAAGTAGGACCTACATACATAATAGCTATCTAGTGGATCCACTAATCTAATACCTACGGGGGCACGTAGTTATAGAACAAGGAGATTGCTACTAGAAAACCTTGACTTACTAAGCGTAGAGGTTTCCATCTCATGAGACAACATTTATGTTGGGAACTCAGACTTTCTAAACGTGAAGCCCCCACTCTCATTTTTCATGTTCACTCGGTGCTAAGCTCCAACTCCCTTTTTAAACATCTTTAATCCTTTATTTAACATTAGTTCATAAAATAGGCTTTAGGGACTTAATCCCTCATATCATATAGCTCAAGATTTCTAAGATGAGAATGACCTTTCATCATAGAACCTACATTATATGAAAATGACCTTTCACATAGTTATACCATATTCATAACATAGTCTAGTTTAGAGTACAATTGAGGAAACCTTTCAAGAGACTCACTTTATCATAACCTTATTCATTCATTCATTCATGTGTGTGTGTAAATATGTGAGAAAGCCTTTCATATAAACACCTTTATACAACACATATTCATACCTTGCTAATCATACACTTTGCATGCATAAAAAGATGAAAGGGTGCATATAAGAGTTAACCTTTCAATAGACACCATAACACATCATATTCATAGCTCTACATGTAGAGTGTGTGTGCGCATATTGGTCCTCATAGTGACATAATCGCAACAACATTGACATTGAGTGCACTTCCCTTCAAGGGATCACCACACATTCACAATGTCCCCAAATCATCAGCAATTCACATATAAAGCCCTTAAGGATTCTAGACCACACACTCACAATTCATCAAAGGAGACAAGGACACATTCAACATTGAATAGGTACTACCTAACATGTATATGATCACACATTTATATAGGGGTCATATAGGTAGGGTTCATTCCATAATAGTACCTAACATAATCAATCATGTACACCACACCTTATCCCTAAAATTATCATTCACATTATACTCCTCCTCATCACCGCACTTTAAACATCATGCTAGCATGGAGGATTTCATACATAACCGTTGTAGCACAATTTCATAAACATAGGCATCATAATCATCAATTCACTTCACATCTATTGCCTTCAAGTCCATGATCTCAACATGCATAGATAGACAAGAAGTGAACACCTCCACCATAAGTGGATCAAACCACACAACATCAATTCTCATACTATAGACTAGAAGTTAGGTCAAATTACCAATTCTCCAAACCATGATCACCATGGATCAATCTTCAACAATTCATAATCAATTGACTTAGATAGCAATAGGAATCAACAAAGTAATTCAATAACATAAACATAATCTAAGTACAATTCTACAAACAAAGGGATCAACCCATAACTTTGCCCATAAGACCATAATTCTCAACTCATCAATATACCAACAATTCAACATGAATAAGTATAGATATTCATAGGAAACTTCAATACAATCTAATCTAAACATAATTTCACCAATAGAGATCATATTCACAAAGACACACATCATAGGCCAGTTTTCGAGAATTTGGGGATCATGGGTTCTTCAAGAATTACTTTAAAAATTGTCTTAAAAACCTTAATTCCACATTAATTCATCAATAGAATGATTTATAAAATCGTTTGACTAAGGACCCATGTTTAGATTGAAAATGGGGAATTTTGGTCTTTGAATCACTTTTGGAAAATCTTTGATAGAACTTCTTGAATGAGAGGTTATTCAAGACTCAAGAGTTACCATACGTTAATTATTGGAACCCATGAAATTGAAGAAGAAATCAGTTGAAAACCCATCTCTAGCTTGAGCTTCATCAACGTCTTCAATGGAGTTTTTGAGAGAATCTATTTTGAGAGGAAAGGGTCAATTTGAAGAATGGGGTCAAATTTAAGGTTTTTGGGGTTTTAACCAACTTAAAATACCCTAAAATAAGTAGAGTAGCCATTTATAATAATTCCCCAAAGTACCCAAAATACCCCTCACTTAGTTGGACCTTTTAACCAAGTCAAACTTGAGTTTTATTTTTGTAGAATTTCGTCGGGAAACAAGTTCTCGACGCGGAGGTGTTCCCAGAAGTTTTCTAGAAATTAAATTCGAGACAGTAGAGTCTGCGATGCGGAACAAACATTTGGCCCTTGGTGGAGCTAACGCCGACATGCTCCCTCAAAGCACAACTTCAAGCTGCCTTGGCAACTTGCTTGTCCAAGGTTGGGGTCCTCCTCGGGGACCATTAGGGTGTCCCCCGGGGTGTCGTATCCAAACGTTTTGACCCTAAAATCATTTATTAAGACACTAGGGTCACCTCCACTGATTTTAGACTCCAAACAACACATAAAAACATGAACAACATGCTAGAACACACCAACACGAAAAAGACTAGTTTCCGAACGTCTTGGTCGTCCCTTGACGTTCAACTTCCATACTCTTTAAAACTGACTAAAACGGCTATTCTTCATTATTTTAACAAGTTAATAATGCATAAAACTTATGTGAGGCTCTACTTTATCCTACTTCATTTTGAGGGTTGATACAATATCCCCCACTTAGGAAAATTCGTCCTCGAATGACACTTAAAACACTTTCGGGACTCAATGACCCAACTAGCAACTCACAATACACAACATACAACATCAACAAAAGAACACACTTCAAGTAGGAACATCAACTCCATATAAAAGACTCAAATCAATTCTGTACAATTCAAGAAAGTAGCAACACATCTACCAACTCCTTATGTATCAACTTTATTATTTCCCATTTCATTGGAGGAACTTCCTTCTCCAAATCATCACTATGCTCAAAACTCTTTACTTCTCATAAGTATGGGAGGAACTACCTTCTCCATATTCAATGAGCATCAACATATATATTAAGCAATCAACTAAATATTTCTTTAACAAGAAAACATCAAGCATGCTCATTACAACTCTCATGAAGTCAACATCACACAACATCTATGGGTGCAATTTAAACCATGATAAACAAAGTTCGTGAAAACTCAAAATACAACTAAAGCATGAATTTTCACAAAAATATGCACATACAAGGAAATCATGTCATAATCATCATTCTCATTTCAAACACCAAAGAAACACAACATGCAACTATCTCATTAAAGAACATTATGCAACTTTATCATAAGAAATCATTTAAGCATGCACTTCAAATCAGCTTATGCAATACAAACAAGTTGAAACTTTATTCACCGACTCATAATGAATCAACCACATAGGCTTTTCTCATGTAATAGGAGGAACTACCTTCTCCTAAGCATGACATGATATTTACCCCTTTTATATCATCATAGGGTCCATTATGCAATGGCTTTCAAGTGCACACATTATGCATGATCAGTATTACCACTCATGAGGCAATTAAGCAATTCATACTAGTTGCACCCTAACATGAGGATTATAGATCATCTACTAGTCTTATCATTTAATCATCATACTATCAAGAGCATACATGTCATTTCCATGTTTATTTATGTTCAAGGAGGGACTACCTTCTCCTAGTCACAACATAAACACATGGCATCATAAACTCATAAGCAAGCATTACACAAAGGTCAATTCATTTAAGGAGAAATTCTCAACTCCTAACCTAAGCATGCTCATACTCTCTTCGTCATGAAGTCAATAGTGCATTCACCGTATAAAGATGCATATTGACATGAGAAACATGAATTTTTATTACTAAAATTCCATTTTTATGTTAATAAGAATCCTTCAAAACATGCATAACATATAGAGATCATGCAACTCATAATCATATGCAAGGCTCCAAAACATGAACAAGCTACTAGGAACGCTTTGGTCTCAAGCTAGAATAAGAATTGAAGGAGAACATAAGGATATCAACAACCTAACTACTCACTCATCATCCCCCACTTAGGGTAAACTCATCTAAGAGCAATGCCCCCCTCTTGGGATCAAGTTATACAAACTCCTTTAATTATTACATCCTTCATGTAGGAACCATTCTCCACTAAATCTTCACTATACTCCCTTAGGTGAGGATTTTAAGAATCCAAAAAAATAAGTATCTATACCACTCCACTTCATATCTATCACCCAAAGCGGTTCTCAACTTGGAGAACTCAAGGAAGTTCAATGTAGAAATATTAAGGGCACTCAAAACCTTACCATCTAGGCACATTATCCCCCACTTGGGGTGGGCTTAATCAACTCTTTATCACATCATACCCTTATCATCACCGTTGGTGTAACTTTCCGCTCAACCATGCCTAGGTGTTATCTATTCTCTTGTCCTTCCCATGAACTAAACGGTACATGCAACTCTCCAAGTTAACCTTAGAGCAAAACACTATCTCAACTCATGGAACAAAGCCACCTTTTTCGCTCTTAGGGCAAGCCTACACAAGAACTCTGATTCACAGAAGGACAACCATGAAGCATCACTCATACCAAAAAAAGCAACTTTCAACTCACACTAGTTACCACATTCCTTCAAAACTCCTCAAATCTACACCATGACTTTCTACTATTATTACCCATCACCATAAAGCAACTCATCATCCTAAAAAGGATTGCATTCTTTTCATAACAACTCTTATTTTTTGAGAACTATACCACCATACAACATTTTCAATGTACTGCTCACAACCTCATAGGTCACATATAGCCATGATTGGCATCACAATACGATTTCCAAATCTACCTTCATATATACTCAGATAGTTACCACATCATAATAAGCATTAAAACTCACCTTTTCTTCCCTCGATCCTTGAAACATCACCCCTTCCAAGTAATCATATCTAGAAGACCACCGGACCAGGGAAAATGGGTGAGAGATCATATGGAGTTAAGCTCTACAGTATGACACAAGAGTAACGAAGAAAGTGAAACTTCTATCGTCCTATAGCCTATCGCTCATAGATGTGTCGTGACTCACATCGATGAACAAGACTCTACCAGATGAGAAAACCTTTCATTTAGGAACCCCATTCATTAAAATGAGTACTTTATGAGACTATCCTTACGATAGACCCAACTTTCATTCATTAGCATTAACTCCCATTCTTTTCATTCATTCTCACATTATTTCATTCTTGTCATTCATTTTTCACTAGGTGTGAGAGTTGGTAAAACATAGTTTATCCCAACCTCACCTTCATTATAAGTCATTCAAAGAAGACAACAACCAAGCCTAACACATAAAGTCTCTACACAACGTCACATTTCATACTCTTAGACCATACACAAATTCACATCATGTCACATTACCTTCACATAATCAAAATTACTCAAAATAACAATCATCCAACTTTGCCTAAAAGCCCATGATCACAATATGCATATAAAGTAAACACCTCCCCATCTTTCAAAGGCATCAAACCTCACAATTCTAACATCTACAACATATATATATATATATATATATATATACTAGAATCAATAATCTATTCACAACTTCATCATCATCATAAACCGTAGGTCACAATTGGCCATTCAAGTCCAACATCCAATATAACAGAATTGACCATCAATTCCTCGTAATACAATATAGAAAAATACATAAATCAATATCCCATAACAATCTACACATTAATATCACATTATTAGCTCATAATCAATAGACCCACTTTAGACCCAAACTCTTTAAAACTGACTAAAAAGGCTATTCTTCATTATTTTAACAAGTTATTAATGCATAAAACCCATGTGAGGCTTTATCCTACTTCATTTTGGGGGGTATTACAATATCCCCCACTTAGGAACATTCATCCTCAAATGACACTTAAAACACTTCCGAGGACTCAATGACCCAACTAGTAGCTCACAATCAATCATGTAGTATCATTACTAAGGCACACATCAAAGAGGAAACATCAACTCCACATAAAAAGCATTACAACAAGACTTTCATGCAATTCAAGGAAGTTGGAATAACATCTACCACTCAAAATGCACAAAACTTTACCATTTCCCTTTTCTTTGGAGGAACTTCCCTCTCCATAGCATATCATGCTCATTACAACATTTATAGGCTCACCAAACAATTTCTCTCAAAAGCATAATCATGCAACATCAAGATCACATCAAGGCATGCTCAACTAGGTATCTCATGGAGCAAGTTAAACAATTCTTCATAAATGCATATAAATCATAAGGGACATAATCATGAAAACTCATTTATTTAGTTAAACAAGAATTCAACTAAAATATGCACATCATAAGGAGAATATGAAAACTCAATTTACATAAGACTTCAACATGCAACATGCTACTAAGAACTCTTTGTTTCAAGCTTGAATTAGAATAGAAGGAAAAGATAAGGATATCAACAACCTTACTACAACTCTCATCATCCCCCACTTGGGGTAAACCCATCTAAGGTTATCATCAAACAACAAAAAAATTTACTTACCTTCATTTGTCCCCTTATCCTTGTTGGCTTGAAGCATATAGAAACGGTTCCTCTTAGGAGCATTTGGATCCAGGCCATCATGAGCAACTTGATTGGTCTCTTTCCCTTTTGCCTCAAGTGTAGGGCAATATATTATCTTATGACCCTTACTCCCACATCCAAAGCATCCATCCGTACCGGCAAGACACTTGCCCAAATGTTGCTTTCCACAAGTAGCACACCTAGGCCTCTCAAAAGTTGTAACGACCCGAGAGCACCCCCTAGCAGTTACATGCGTATTCGACCTCTCGGAGGTCTAACACAAGCCTTAGCATTCATTCATCCCATAGATTATAAAAATCACTAAGAATTTTGAACTTTTATTCAATAAAACCATAATACTTCAAGAGTCATCAACATTTGAAAAGATCAATACGCAAGTGGAACTACTAAGTCTCTTTAGCCAATCTTAGACAAGAACTTAAAACGTACTAAGGGACACGGCCCTTTACAAATGAAATGAAACTTAAGTGTCTATTACAATGACTAAGAAACTTCTAAACATAGTCCTTGAATCTTGAGGACATACCAAAGACTTGGAAGTGTGAAGCAATCCAAGCAACTCCAAAGCACAATCTCCTCCTAGTTACCACAACCTACAATTGTAGTAAAATAGAACAAAAGGGGTTAGTACAACACACGTACTAAGTATGAGGATATGCAAAACATGCTAAAAGGGACATTTGTTTAGAAGATATGCTTTCATGCCATTTTGATAAAAGCCTCTTGAACATCAACATAATAGTCACCTTAGAAGTCACAACCAATAATACAAAGTCATATACTTAACAATACATTATAAGCATACATAACCCATTTACCTTTACCTTCTTGCCTTGGACCTCCACCTTAAGTAACCCTTAAGCAATAACTTTGTGCAATGTATGGGCAACGTCCCATACCATAACCCACACTAAGGCACCACCCTAAGGTCACACAAAGTGCACTTACCATGCATACCTCATCCTTCACCAATTAATCACATAAGACATAAAAGCACATAAGCCAACAAGTACCTTCATAAAACTAGAACACTCATCAAATGTCATCCCAAGACTCACCTAAGTAAGACATGGAGAGGCAGCCCATACTACCTCTCCATACCACACCCAAGTGATCCTTAAGGCTACACAAGACAAGCTCCATTCACATCTCAACATACATCGCTCATTCAACTTAATGCATTTAGGCAACTTCATTCATTAATGACATAAGATCATCACATACATTCAATTCCACATAAGTACTTACATTCAATTCATTATGACTCACTTTCACATTAGCATGCTCAAAGGCCAACACTTTAATTAATTAGCCCAATTAGAATCATTCATTCATTATCATTACTAAGACACACCAAGATCCCCCTGAAATGTCTACTTGTGCAATGTCAAGATGATGCCCCATTCCACCTCCTATCCTAAGTAGTACATCCTTAAGAGACCCCAGTTCATTCATTCATTAATGTGGGGAAAGAGCCTTAACCGACATAAACCATGGAGCTTGACATGGAATCCCGGTAGTACCCTTACCGGATGAGGGATCCCCACTTGCCTAATGTAGGGTCATTCTTTTAACCTTTACGTGGTAGAGACCACTAGCTAGTCCTATGTGGGCACATATTTTAAGGGATAGAAGGATTTCTTCTAAGTACTCTCATCTCGACTCACGAAGGAGCACCCATCTTAAGGGTTGCTACTAAATACTGACATCTCAACTAACGAAGGAGTATCCACCCATCTTCATATCCTCTCGGTGCTAGACATTACTCTCCCACGGAGTTGGACATTCATTTCATTCATTCATTTAGGGATAAGGATTGCTACTAAGTACTCTCATCTCAACTCATGAAAGAAATACCCATCCTAGCAAACATTCATTCATTTAGGGATAAGGATTTCTACTAAGTACTCTCATCTCAACTCATGAAAGAGTACACATCCTAACCCACATTCATTCATTAAGGAAGCTCTTGGATTCAAAGATGAGAAAACCTTTCATCTAGGAACCCCATTCATTTAAAGAAGTACTTTATGAGACTATCCTGACAATAGACCCAACTTTCATCATTAGCATTAACTCCCATTCTTTTCATTCATCCTCACATTCTTTCATTCATTTTTCACTAGGTGTGAGAGTAGGTAAACATAGTCTATCCTAACCTCACCTTCATTATAAGTCATTCAAAGAAGATAACAACCAAGCATAACACATAAAGTCTCTACACAAGATCACCTTTCATACTCTTAGACCATACACAAATTCACATCATATCACATTACCTTCACATAATCAACATTACTCAAAACAACAATCATCCAACTTTTCCTACAAGGCCATGATCACAACATGCTTATAAAGTAAATACCTCCCCACTTTCAAAGGGATCAAACCTCACAATTCTAACATCTACAACATATATATATATATATATTAAATACTAAAATCAATAATCTATTCACAACTTCTTCATCATCATGATAAACCTTAGGTCACAATTGCCCATTCAAGGCCAACATCCAATATGACACAATTGCCCATTCAAGGCCAACATCCAATATGACACAATTGACCATCAATTCCTCATAATTCAATATAGAATGCATAAATCAATAGCCCATAACAATCTACACATTATTAGCTCATAATCAATAGACCCACTTTAGACCCAAAAATTAGGATTTCAACATATGCAAGGGTTCATGGAGTTTTTTTTAATCTTAAAACCATCAATATTAACATAAATCATCATTTGAAATACTTTCATGCAAGAACCCAAGCTTAGAATTGAAATTGGGGTTTTTAGTGTTTTTGAAAAAACATTGAAATCACTTTGATTTGGCTCTTTGATTGAAAGGACATTCAAAGATAAAATCCCCATACCTTATTGATTGAATGCCCACGAAAATCCTCTTGAAAACTTGAAGAATTTATTCTAGAAACCTTGAGTTCTTCACTTCTAATGGAGTCTTCCTTGAAAGAGTGTTTTGGAGAAGAGAGGTCACCTTTTGGGGTTTTGAAAATAATGAACACAAAAATTCTATAAAACACTTTTAATACACTTAAAATACCTAAAAAAAACACTTAAAATAAACACCCATACATTTTATTAGCCAAGGGGGAATTTACCAACCCACCCATGGCATGGCCGTTTTTTGGATAACATTACAGTGCCCATTGACGACCCACCATTGACGGACCTTCTTGGTGGCCGTCGTTTGGTACTGCAGCTGCTCAAAGGGGGACTAAGCTCCCACGCCTAAGTGTGGAGCCAGGCCCCCTATTGATGAACTGTCACTCCATTGACGGGGCGTCAATCCTACGCGTTACCCACACTGCCTTGGGCAGTCTTCTTGCCAAGGTTTGGGTCCTCTCCAAGGACCCTTCGGTCGGTCCCTGGGGAGTCGTACCCAGACATCATGACCCTATACCACCCCACCTAGGTACTAGGGTCACTCCCACTAATCTAAACTTCAAACAACACTCCAAAACTATGACAACACATCAAGCACACACAAGCACCAACACTAGGCTAGTCTCCGAACGTCATGGACGTCGGTTAATGTTTGACTTTAAACTCAACTAAACTGACCTATAAACGCATTTCAAACATTTGTACAAGTTTATCAACTACTAACACGCATTTGAAGCTCTGATTATCCTATTTCATTTTGAAGGGTGCTACAAAAGTAGAACCACCTCCATTCCCTCTTTGAGGTTTAGGGTTAGACACCCTATCATTATTGACCATTGAAGAATCTTGGTTATAGAACCTCTTCTTAGACCTAGATTGATTTTGTTCATCCGGCCTAGCCCTCTTCATATCTCTATTCATCTTCATAAGCTTCGTCTCCTCAAGTTGTTGAGCATAAACCATAAGCCTAGAGATATCCATATCATGATGGAGCATGGTCGTACGACACTCTTCTTCAACCAAACCGGAAACCCCCATCACAAATTTATTCATTCTAGCCCTAGAATTTGCTACCAAGGTAGGAGCATACTAAGAGAGTTGGGTAAACTTGAGAGAGTATGCTTTCACACTCATATTCCCTTGACGTAGGTTTATGAACTAAACCAACTTTTGCTCCCTCAACTCTAGGGGGAAAAACCTATCAAGAAAGGCCGTCTTAAATACTCCCTAATCTATTGGGTCAACCCCTATGGGTCTCTCATCCCTCCATTGCTCAAACCACACTTGAGCTACATCCTTGAGTTGGTAAGAAGCCAACTCCGCCTTCTCCCTAGGAGTCACTTCTATTGCATCCACAATCTTAAACACCTCATCTAAAAAGTTTTGTGGGTCCTCATCTACCTTAGAAACAAAGAAGGTAGGAGGATTCATCCTTGTGAAATCCCTTAACCTTGAGGCCACGGTACTCTCAATAACATTCACCTTAGGCCTCATATCTCTATTTGCTTGAGTAGTCATGGCACGGGCTAGGGAGAGAAACACCTCTCTAATCTCCCCACTAGTCATATCCGGGGGAACCACCAGAACCACCTTCTCTTGCCCACCTAAAGGAGCTTGGTCACCATGCGCTCCTTGGGGAAGAACTCCCCCATCATCTATCTCTTCTTCCGCTCTCCTCCGGTTAGCCCTCGTATTCATATACTATAAACACAAGAGACAGATTAGGAAAAAAACACTTATAGACCAAACTCTAAGGCAAGACATCAAGAATAATGACAGAAAGTGAAACTTCTATCATCCTATAGCCTCTCGCTCATAGATGTGTCGCGCCTCACACCGATGAACAAGACTCTAATTGATAACAGCAAGGTTAAGGAAGATCACAAATAGAGAATTGAATATTAGAATGCGGAAGCACAAAGAAAAGAAACAAAAAAACTAACTAAAGATATGGGAGATTCGAAGGAAAGATCCACGAATTTCAAAGGATTAGATGTTCTAAGGCCTTGAAAAGATCCAAGTAACAACCTATAGATTTATGGAAGAAATATAACGCCTTTACTTGAGAAAACGAATCAAAATGATAGATTCGGATCTTTACCGCTTTATGAGTAACTAAAGACAATAATTAGTATGTAGAAACTAATCACCTTCTAAAGAATACAAAAAAGAAACCAAAGATATCACAAGAAGAAGTTACTTTATACCTTAAACTATGAAACTAGTAAAGGTTTAAAGATAAATTCTCAAAGAACAAGTCACAAGGTTCAAAGAACTCTCCCAAATATTATTAATATCAATCTAAAATTGTCTTTAATGAATGAAAAGGACTCCAATATATAGGAGAAGGGGAAAAAACGTCCAAGGAACCCCTAGAAAGACAATTACAAGGGATCCTACTCTAGAAAGGAAATAAAGTAACCTAGCTAGGAACAAATTTAGTACTTCTAGGAAAGCATTAAATGGTACTTAGGAGACCATAATAGACTAAGGAAAATATTAATACCTATATATAAATAAAGAAATAAGGTATATCCCAACTAGGAAAAGAATCTTGACAATCATGGAAAGTTTGACTAGTCTTCTCTAAAAACTTGGGACAGAAAGCAACTCTTGTTGTGGCTGATTCTTGGACTCTTCTTGACCTTATTTGCACGAAATTGGACCTTAAAATTCCTCATCTTGGGCTTGAATTTGGGCCACCGAATAATTGTAGCATTTGGACAATTCCTCTCCCTTGGGCTTGAGCTCTTCTTCCCCAATAAGACACCTTTGGATCAGCGATTGAAGCCCATTGAGCTTATCATTGAACTCCTTGGTTTGAGATCTTGTTATGGGCCTCCTTGGAGTTTCTAAAGCTTCATCCTTGTCCTTCAATGGAGTAGAGCTTCCTTGGATGCTATCATTCCCCTCTTCTTGAAGAGAATTCGTCCTCGAATTCAAATCTGCATCAAAATGGGAAAGATCAGAAACATTAAAAGTAGCACTAACTTGGAACTCACCAGGAAGATCAAGTTTATAAGCATTGTCTCCAATCCTTTCATGGAATTTGTATGGCCCACTTCCTCTAAGATCTAGTTTGGGCTTTCTTTTGGAAGAAAATCTTTCCTTTCTCATATGCACCCAAACCAAGTCACCAGGTTTAAAAACAACATATTTTCTGCCCTTATTCCTTCGCAATGCAACTTCCTTATTCTTCTTTTCAATTGCCAGCCTTGTTTGTTCATGAATTTTCTTCATCATATCACCCTTCTTCTTACCATCAAGATTAGCAAAATCATTAGTAGGCAAAGGCAATAAATCAAGGGGGTAAGGGGGTTGAATCCATACACAACTTCAAAAGGAGTCTTACCAGTAGAAGAATGGAAGGTCCTATTATAAGCAAATTCTACAATAGGTAAGTAATCTTCCCAAGAAGTCAACTTTCCTTTCAAAACAGCCCTCAACATGTTCCCTAAAGTTCTATTAACCACTTCCGTTTGCCCGTCCGTTTGTGGGTGACAAGATGTAGAAAATAGCAATTTAGTTCCCAACTTTCCCCAAAGAATTCTCCAAAAGTGACTTAAGAACTTGGCATCCCTATCACTAACAATAGTTCTAGGTATTCCATGCAATTTAACCACTTCCTTTACAAACAAGTCAGCCACATGAGATGCATCATTAGTCTTTTTACATGGGATAAAACGAGCCATTTTAGAAAATCTATCTACATTTGATGAGTGTTCTAGCTTTATGATATGACTTGTTGGCTTATGTGCTTATATGTCTTATGTGATTAATTGGTGAATGTTGAGGTATGCATGGTAAGTGCACTTTGTGTGACCTTAAGGTGGTGCCTTAGTGTGGGTGATGGTATGGGACGTTGCCCATACATTGCACAAAGGTATTGTTTAAGGGTTATTTAAGATGGAGGTCCAAGACAAGAAGGTAAATGTAAATGGGTTATGTATGTTTATGAGGTATTGTGAAGCATATGACTTTGCATTGTTGGTTGTTGATAACAGCAAGGTTATGGAGATCACAAATAGAGAATTGAATATTAGAATGCAAAAGCACAAAGAAAAGAAACAAAAAAAAAAACTAACTAAAGATATGGGAAATTTGAAGGAAAGATACATGAATTTCCAAGGATTAGATGTTCTAAGGTCTTGAAAAGATCCAAGTAACAACGTATAGATTTATGGAAGAAATCTAACACCTTTACTTGAGAAAATGAATCAAAACGATAGATTCGGGTCTTGACCGCTTTATAAGTAACTAAAGACAATAATTAATATGTAGAAACTAATCACCTTCTAAAGAATACCAAAAAGAAACCAAAGATATCACAAGAAGAAGTTACTTTATACCTTAAACTATGAAACTAGTAAAGGTTTAAAGATAAATTCTCAAAGAACAAGTCACAAGGTTCAAAGAACTCTATCCAATATTATTAATATCAATCTAAATTGTCTTTAATGAATGAAAAGGACTCCTATATATAGGAGAAGGGGGAAGAACGTCCAAGACCCCTTATAAGAAGCTAAAAGGTCAGCCAAACCCTAGAAAGACAATTACAAGGGATCCTACTCTAGAAAGGAAATAAAGTAACCTAGCTAGGAACAAATTTAGTACTTCTAGGAAAGCATTAAATGGTACTTAGGAGACCATAATAGACTAAGGAAAATATTAATAACCTATATATAAATAAAGAAATAAGGTATATCCCAACTAGGAAAAGAATCTTGACAATCATGGAAAGTTTGACTAGTCTTCTCTAAAAACTTGGGACAGAAAGCAACTCTTGTTGTGGCTGATTCTTGGACTCTTCTTGACCTTATTTGCACGAAATTGGACCTTAAAATTCCTCATCTTGGGCTTGAATTTGGGCCACCGAATAATTGTAGCATTTGGACAATTCCTCTCCCTTGGGCTTGAGCTCTTCTTCCCCAATAAGACACCTTTGGATCAGCGATTGAAGCCCATTGAGCTTATCATTGAACTCCTTGGTTTGAGATCTTGTTATGGGCCTCCTTGGAGTTTCTAAAGCTTCATCCTTGTCCTTCAATGGAGTAGAGCTTCCTTGGATGCTATCATTCCCCTCTTCTTGAAGAGAATTCGTCCTCGAATTCAAATCTGCATCAAAATGGGAAAGATCAGAAACATTAAAAGTAGCACTAACTTGGAACTCACCAGGAAGATCAAGTTTATAAGCATTGTCTCCAATCCTTTCATGGAATTTGTATGGCCCACTTCCTCTAAGATCTAGTTTGGGCTTTCTTTTGGAAGAAAATCTTTCCTTTCTCATATGCACCCAAACCAAGTCACCAGGTTTAAAAACAACATATTTTCTGCCCTTATTCCTTCGCAATGCAACTTCCTTATTCTTCTTTTCAATTGCCAGCCTTGTTTGTTCATGAATTTTCTTCATCATATCACCCTTCTTCTTACCATCAAGATTAGCAAAATCATTAGTAGGCAAAGGCAATAAATCAAGGGGGTAAGGGGGTTGAATCCATACACAACTTCAAAAGGAGTCTTACCAGTAGAAGAATGGAAGGTCCTATTATAAGCAAATTCTACAATAGGTAAGTAATCTTCCCAAGAAGTCAACTTTCCTTTCAAAACAGCCCTCAACATGTTCCCTAAAGTTCTATTAACCACTTCCGTTTGCCCGTCCGTTTGTGGGTGACAAGATGTAGAAAATAGCAATTTAGTTCCCAACTTTCCCCAAAGAATTCTCCAAAAGTGACTTAAGAACTTGGCATCCCTATCACTAACAATAGTTCTAGGTATTCCATGCAATTTAACCACTTCCTTTACAAACAAGTCAGCCACATGAGATGCATCATTAGTCTTTTTACATGGGATAAAACGAGCCATTTTAGAAAATCTATCTATATTTGATGAGTGTTCTAGCTTTATGATATGACTTGTTGGCTTATGTGCTTATATGTCTTATGTGATTAATTGGTGAATGTTGAGGTATGCATGGTAAGTGCACTTTGTGTGACCTTAAGGTGGTGCCTTAGTGTGGGTGATGGTATGGGACGTTGCCCATACATTGCACAAAGGTATTGTTTAAGGGTTATTTAAGATGGAGGTCCAAGACAAGAAGGTAAATGTAAATGGGTTATGTATGTTTATGAGGTATTGTGAAGCATATGACTTTGCATTGTTGGTTGTTGATAACAGCAAGGTTATGGAGATCACAAATAGAGAATTGAATATTAGAATGCAAAAGCACAAAGAAAAGAAACAAAAAAAAAAACTAACTAAAGATATGGGAAATTTGAAGGAAAGATACATGAATTTCCAAGGATTAGATGTTCTAAGGTCTTGAAAAGATCCAAGTAACAATGTATAGATTTATGGAAGAAATCTAACACCTTTACTTGAGAAAATGAATCAAAACGATAGATTCGGGTCTTGACCGCTTTATAAGTAACTAAAGACAATAATTAATATGTAGAAACTAATCACCTTCTAAAGAATACCAAAAAGAAACCAAAGATATCACAAGAAGAAGTTACTTTATACCTTAAACTATGAAACTAGTAAAGGTTTAAAGATAAATTCTCAAAGAACAAGTCACAAGGTTCAAAGAACTCTATCCAATATTATTAATATCAATCTAAATTGTCTTTAATGAATGAAAAGGACTCCTATATATAGGAGAAGGGGGAAGAACGTCCAAGACCCCTTATAAGAAGCTAAAAGGTCAGCCAAACCCTAGAAAGACAATTACAAGGGATCCTACTCTAGAAAGGAAATAAAGTAACCTAGCTAGGAACAAATTTAGTACTTCTAGGAAAGCATTAAATGGTACTTAGGAGACCATAATAGACTAAGGAAAATATTAATAACCTATATATAAATAAAGAAATAAGGTATATCCCAACTAGGAAAAGAATCTTGACAATCATGGAAAGTTTGACTAGTCTTCTCTCAAAACTTGGGACAGAAAGCAACTCTTGTTGTGGCTGATTCTTGGACTCTTCTTGACCTTATTTGCACGAAATTGGACCTTAAAATTCCTCATCTTGGGCTTGAATTTGGGCCACCGAATAATTGTAGCATTTGGACAATTCCTCTCCCTTGGGCTTGAGCTCTTCTTCCCCAATAAGACACCTTTGGATCAGCGATTGAAGCCCATTGAGCTTATCATTGAACTCCTTGGTTTGAGATCTTGTTATGGGCCTCCTTGGAGTTTCTAAAGCTTCATCCTTGTCCTTCAATGGAGTAGAGCTTCCTTGGATGCTATCATTCCCCTCTTCTTGAAGAGAATTCGTCCTCGAATTCAAATCTGCATCAAAATGGGAAAGATCAGAAACATTAAAAGTAGCACTAACTTGGAACTCACCAGGAAGATCAAGTTTATAAGCATTGTCTCCAATCCTTTCAAGGACTTTGTATGGCCCACTTCCTCTAGGATCTAGTTTGGTCTTTTTTTGGAAGGAAATCTTTCCTTTCTCATATGCACCCAAACCAAGTCACCAGGTTTAAAAACAACATATTTTCTGCCCTTATTCCTTCGCAATGCAACTTCCTTATTCTTCTTTTCAATTGCAGCCTTGTTTGTTCATGAATTTTCTTCATCATATCAGCCTTCTTCTTACCATCAAGATTAGCAAAATCATTAGTAGGCAAAGGCAATAAATCAAGGGGGGTAAGGGGGTTGAATCCATATACAACTTCAAAAGGAGTCTTACCAGTAGAAGAATGGAAGGTCCTATTATAAGCGAATTCTAAATAGGTAAGTAATCTTCCCAAGAAGTCAACTTTCCTTTCAAAACAGCCCTCAACATGTTCCCTAAAGTTCTATTAACCACTTCCGTTTGCCCGTCCGTTTGTGGGTGACAAGATGTAGAAAATAGCAATTTAGTTCCCAACTTTCCCCAAAGAATTCTCCAAAAGTGACTTAAGAACTTGGCATCCCTATCACTAACAATAGTTCTAGGTATTCCATGCAATTTAACCACTTCCTTTACAAACAAGTCAGCCACATGAGATGCATCATTAGTCTTTTTACATGGGATAAAACGAGCCATTTTAGAAAATCTATCTACATTTGATGAGTGTTCTAGCTTTATGATATGACTTGTTGGCTTATGTGCTTATATGTCTTATGTGATTAATTGGTGAATGTTGAGGTATGCATGGTAAGTGCACTTTGTGTGACCTTAAGGTGGTGCCTTAGTGTGGGTGATGGTATGGGACGTTGCCCATACATTGCACAAAGGTATTGTTTAAGGGTTATTTAAGATGGAGGTCCAAGACAAGAAGGTAAATGTAAATGGGTTATGTATATTTATGAGGTATTGTGAAGCATATGACTTTGCATTGTTGGTTGTTGATAACACAAGGTTATGGAGATCACAAATAGAGAATTGAATATTAGAATGCAAAAGCACAAAGAAAAGAAACAAAAAAAAAAACTAACTAAAGATATGGGAAATTCGAAGGAAAGATACATGAATTTCCAAGGATTAGATGTTCTAAGGTCTTGAAAAGATCCAAGTAACAACGTATAGATTTATGGAAGAAATCTAACACCTTTACTTGAGAAAATGAATCAAAACGATAGATTCGGTCTTGACCGCTTTATAAGTAACTAAAGACAATAATTAATATGTAGAAACTAATCACCTTCTAAAGAATACCAAAAAGAAACCAAAGATATCACAAGAAGAAGTTACTTTATACCTTAAACTATGAAACTAGTAAAGGTTTAAAGATAAATTCTCAAAGAACAAGTCACAAGGTTCAAAGAACTCTATCCAATATTATTAATATCAATCTAAATTGTCTTTAATGAATGAAAAGGACTCCTATATATAGGAGAAGGGGGAAGAACGTCCAAGACCCCTTATAAGAAGCTAAAAGGTCAGCCAAACCCTAGAAAGACAATTACAAGGGATCCTACTCTAGAAAGGAAATAAAGTAACCTAGCTAGGAACAAATTTAATACTTCTAGGAAAGCATTAAATGGTACTTAGGAGACCATAATAGACTAAGGAAAATATTAATAACCTATATATAAATAAAGAAATAAGGTATATCCCAACTGGAAAAGAATCTTGACAATCATGGAAAGTTTGACTAGTCTTCTCTCAAAACTTGGGACAGAAAGCAACTCTTGTTGTGGCTGATTCTTGGACTCTTCTTGACCTTATTTGCACGAAATTGGACCTTAAAATTCCTCATCTTGGGCTTGAATTTGGGCCACCGAATAATTGTAGCATTTGGACAATTCCTCTCCCTTGGGCTTGAGCTCTTCTTCCCCAATAAGACACCTTTGGATCAGCGATTGAAGCCCATTGAGCTTATCATTGAACTCCTTGGTTTGAGATCTTGTTATGGGCCTCCTTGGAGTTTCTAAAGCTTCATCCTTGTCCTTCAATGGAGTAGAGCTTCCTTGGATGCTATCATTCCCCTCTTCTTGAAGAGAATTCGTCCTCGAATTCAAATCTGCATCAAATGGGAAAGATCAGAAACATTAAAAGTAGCACTAACTAGGAACTCACCAGGAAGATCAAGTTTATAAGCATTGTCTCCAATCCTTTCAAGGACTTTGTATGGCCCACTTCCTTGTAGGATCTAATTTGGTCTTTGTTTTGGAAGGAAATCTTTCCTTTCTCATTTGCACCCAAACCAATCACCAGGTTTAAAAACAACATATTTTCTGCGCTTATTCCTTTCGCAATGCAACTTCCTTATTCTTCTTTTCAATTGCAGCCTTGTTTGTTCATGATTTTCTTCTTCATATCATCCTTCTTCTTACCATCAAGATTAGCAAAATCATTGTAGGCAAAGGCAATAAATCAAGGGGGGTAAGGGGGTTGAATCAATATACAACTTCAAAAGGAGTCTTACCGATAGAAGAATGGAAGGTCCTATTATAAGCGAATTTATAATAGGTAAGTAATCTTCCCAAGATGTCAACTTTCCTTTCAAAACAGCCCTCAACATGTTCCCTAAAGTTATATTAACCACTTCCGTTTGCCCGGTCCGTTTGTGGGTGACAAGACGTAGAAAATAGCAATTTAGTTCCCAACTTTCCCCAAAGAATTCTCCAAAAGTGACTTAAGAACTTGGCATCCCTATCACTAACAATAGTTCTAGGTATTCCATGCAATTTAACCACTTCCTTTGCAAACAAGTCAGCCACATGAGATACATCATTAGTCTTTGTACATGGGATAAAATGAGCCATTTTAAAAAATCTATCTACTACCACAAATATAATATCCTTACCATACTTAGTCCTTGGCAGCCCCAATATGAAATCCATAGAAATATCAATCCAAGGGGAATTAGAAACAGGTAAAGATAAAGACCATGCGGCAATGTTCTAGACTTAGCTTGTTTACATTCAAGACAATAAGAACACACTTTTTCAACATCCTTTCTCATGCTAGGCCAATAAAAATATTCAGAAAGTATTTCCAATGTTTTGGGTACACCAAAATGCCCCATTATCCTTCCACAATGTGCTTCCCTAACAAATAGTTCATGCAATGAGCAGTTAGGAACACATAATTATTTTTCTTAAATAGAAATTCATCTTGAAGATTAAATTTCTCAACAGGACCTAACTTACATTCAGCAAAAATCTCACTAAAATCAGAATCATTAGCATAGAGGAACTTGATTTGTCAAAACCCAACAACTTTGAAGTAAGAGTAGAGATCAAAACATACCTTTTTGAGAGTGCATCAGGAACCACATTCTCCTTTCCTTGTTTGTAAGCAATTACATAAGGAAAAGTTTTAATAAACTCTACCCATTTAGTATGCCTATGACTAAGTTTACCTTGGCTCTTCCTTAAGGTAGGAGGTGATTGGAAAAGGGGAAGCCGGTCCCCTTACATAGCCATAATAGTAAGTTTTTTCGAAGTACCTAAACAATTGAATCGGCTGGTATAGAATCAGCTACACATTAATCTTCCTCTATTCTATCAATTTCATTCTTTTTATGTCCACATGTTTGCTTTAAAAAGGAAGTAAGGCCACCTCTGAAGTTTGAGAACCAGCTGGAACTTGGATTGCTGACTAATCTAATATCCTATCAAAGAAGATGAACTTGCGGGTAATATACTGTATGTAAGACTGACAGGCTTCGAATGAGGCTTTGAAGAAAGAGATAGAGGTTCTCAAGAGCGGATCTTCAAGAGCAAGTATTTTAATGACTCATTATCAGTCTTGACCACGAATTCTCAAAGCCACAAGTAGTGCTGCCATGTAGCTAACGCCCTTACCAAGGCATATAGCTCCTTATCATAAGTTGAGTAGTTCAATGTTGCTCCACTTAGCTTTTGACTAAAGTAGGCAATTGGCTTGGAGTCTTGCATCAAAATTGCACCTATGCCCTTACCAGAGGCATCACACTCAATTTCAAAAGACTTAGAAAAATCAGGCAATTGCAAAAGAGGAGCAGAACACAATTTATCCTTCAGCAAGTTAAATGCATCATCTTGTTCCTTTCCCCATGTAAAAACCTTATCTTTTTTAATAACTTCAGTTAAAGGAGCAGCAATGGTGCTAAAGTCTCGCACAAGCCTCCTATAAAAACTAGCAACTCCATGAAAACTTCTAACTTCAGTTATACTATTAGGTTTAGGCCATTCTTTTATTGCCTTGATTTTCTCATCATCTACTTCAACTCCCTTGGAACTGACCACAAAACCTAAGGAAACACACGATCCACACATAAAGTACACTTTTTGAGATTAGCAAATAAGCGTTGATTTCTAAGAACTTCAAAAACTTGTTTTAAATGCTCTAGGTGTTCATCCAGATTTTGAGAAAAGATCAAGATGTCATCAAAATACACCACAATAAATTTTCCATGAAAATCTTTAAAAACATGATTCATTAGTCTCATAAAAGTGTTGGTGCATTAGTCAAGCCAAAGGGCATAACTAACCACTCATAAAGTCCATATTTGGTCTTAAAAGCAGTTTTCCATTCATCTCCAGGATTCATACGAATCTGATGGTAACCACTCTTTTAGATCAATTTTAGAAAAGATTTTGGAACCATACAGTTGGTCCAACATGTCATCAAGACGAGGGATAGGATGGCGATACTTTACCGTTATCTTGTTGATGGCTCAACAATCTACACACATCCTCCATGTTCCATCCTTTTTGGGGACCAATAGGACTGGAACAGAGCATGGGCTCATACTCTCTCGAACAAATCCCTTTTCAAGCAATTCTTCAACTTGCCTTTGTAATTCTTTGGTCTCTTCAGGATTGCTCCTATAGGCGGTCCTATTAGGAAGTTGAGACCCAGGCACAAAGTCTATTTGGTGCTCAATCCCTCTCAAAGGTGGCAATCCCTTTGGAGTGTCATCAGGAGAAACATCTTCAAAATTCTGCAAAAGAGAAGAAACACTATTTGGCAAAGAAGGAGTTAGTTGTTCAAAATTAATCAATACTTCTTTGTAAGTATAGTATTATGGGCAGCCCCTCTCTCCTAGCATTCAAACACTCTTTGGCTTTTATATAAAGGCTCTCATTTTTCTTTTCCTTAGCCTCTTTTCTCTCACCAAAACATTTTATTTTTTTAGTCACACCCTCTTTTAACTCTTTACTTAGATCGCTGCCCTCTCTCTCTTTCTCTCGGTCATCTCTCTTTTTTTCTATCTCTTGTCCTTTTTCTTTTCCCTCAAGCTCACTTTTTACCTCTCCCTTTTGTTTTCCCATTGTTTCCCTCAATCATTTTTTATCTTCAAACACTTGAGAAGGAGATAATGGTGCAAGAGTATACTTCTTACCATTATGCAGAAGACTATACCTATTCTTTCTCCCATGATGAGTAGTATCCCAATCATACTGCCAAGGTCAGCCAAGTAAAACATGACATGCTTGCATTGGAACTACATCACAAAGAATCTCATCTTCATACCTACCAACATTGAATGAAATCATGCATTATTTGTTTACTTTTACTTCTCCACAATCATTCAACCATTAGAGCCTATATGGGGTAGAGCGCTTCATGCATGCAATTCCTAGTTTATCCACCAAGTATGAACTCACCACATTTGCACAACTTCCCCCCATCAATAATCATAGAATAAGTCTTCCCTTTTATCCCACACCTAGTATGAAACAAATTCTCTCTCTGCCTTTCATCAACACTACCTAAATTGATAGTCATAATTCTCCTAACCACCCCAATTATACCATCATTAGGCAGTTCCAAATCATCTTCCTCACTTACACCTTCTCCCTCTTCTTCTTCCCCCTCACTTTTTTCACTCTCATATTCTCCATTCTCTCTAAGTAGGATGTTTCTCCTACTTGGACATTCATGCATCATATGCCCCCTTCCATGACATTTGTGACATTGAATAGAACTTGAAGGTTTAGAAGATTTAGGATTAAAGGTTTTGCCTCCCTCCTCAAGTTTACCTTTACCTCTATCATCTTGAGGTTTGGAAGGAGCTTTCCCCTCTTGAGTTGACCATGGCTTCTAAGCAATAGGTGGTAGCTCCTCTTGCAATCTGTCCCTAGCAAGCTTTTTCCACCAAGAAGAAGCATAATCAAGAAACTCAACAACAGCAAGTTTAACTTTCTTACCCTTAGAGTAGTTATGGCAATCAAAGATGGCTTCAACTCATCTCTCCCAATCAAGGTACAAGTCTGGATCCCTTGTCCCCTTGAAAGATGGCATCTTCATCTTCATACTATTTATATTATCATCTTCTACTCTACCTCTTTGTCCCCTCATATCTCTTCTTTCTAGATTAAATTCAACATCAAAATCATCATTATCATATTCAGGATTTACAAAAGGGATATGGGGTACATTCTTTCTAACTTGGGGTCTAACATTATATGGGGGTACAACATCATTCTCCCTCCTAATTACAGCTATGGTGTCATTCTGCTCGATAATCATATCCCTCATCTCTTGAAATTGAAGGTTCCATCTCTCAAATTATTGGTTATAGCTTGAAGGGTGAAGTCGTTCCTTCCTTTGACCTCGGCTTCTAAACGAGCCCTTTCCTCATCACCACCTGAATTAGACATCTAAAAAAAAGAATAAATGATCAAGTATCACACTTTTAATATGACTTTTACCCCCCTTTAAACTCACCCACACTTGCCTTTTTCCACTCAAAATAACATTTGAATGAGAATACTTTGTAGATTTATAATTAAACAAAAACGTGTTTCAAGTATGGAATCTTGGGGTACAAAAAGAAAGTAAAGAACTAGTCCTAGAACAAGTAGGATTTAGTCGAAACAAAACACGAATAAAAAGGAACTTATTTTAGAATTAAATCTAGAATCCCCTCCTCTTGCTAGCTTCTTGCTTGGAAACAAATTAATGCAAAACTTGGAGAGCAAGTAATAAGATTTCTTGAATAGCAAGTAATAAGCTTTCTTGGGTATCAAGTAATCAAATTTCTTGGAGGACAAGTAATCAGATTTTTTAGAGAGCAAGCTATAATTTTTTTTTTCTGTTCACGCTACTGTAATTTTGTTTTATTTTTTGTTCACACTACAGTATTTTTTTTTTCACGCTACAGTTTTTTTTTCTGCTCTAATATAAGAAGAAATCCCAAGATTTATCAAGAACGGAATCTTGATAGAACCGCTCTGATACCACTTGATAACAACAAGGTTAAGGACATCACAAATAGAGAATTGAATATTAGAATGCAAAATCACAAAGAAAAGAAACAAAAAAAAACTAACTAAAGATATGGGAAATTCGAAGGAAAGATCCACGAATTTCCAAGGATTAGATGTTCTAAGGTCTTGAAAAGATCCAAGTAACAACGTATAGATTTATGGAAGAAATCTAACGCCTTTACTTGAGAAAACGAATCAAAACGATAGATTCTGATCTTTACCGCTTTATGAGTAACTAAAGACAATAATTAGTATGTAGAAACCAATCACCTTCTCAAGAATACCAAAAATAAACCAAAGATATCACAAGAAGAAATTACTTTATACCTTAAACTATGAAACTAGTAAAGGTTTAAAGATAAATTCTCAAAGAACAAGTCACAAAGGTTCACAGAACTCTCTCAAATATTATTAATATCAATCTCAATTCTCTTTAATGAATGAAAAGGACTCCTATATATAGGAGAAGGGGGAAGAATGTCCAAGACCCCTTATAAGAAGCTAAAAGGTCAGCCAAACCCTAGAAAGACAATTACAAGAAATCCTACTCTGGAAATGAAATAAAGTAACCTAACTAGGAACAAATTTAGTACTTCTAGGAAAGCATTAAATGGTACTTAGGAGACCTTAAATAGACTAAGGAAACTATTAATAACCTATATATAAATAAAGAAATAAGGTAAATCCCAACGTGGAAAAGAATATTGACAATCTTGGAAAGTTTGACTAGTCTTCTCTCAAAACTTGGGCAGAAAGCAACTCTTGTTGTAGCTGATTCTTGGAATCTTCTTGACCTTATTTGCACGAAATTGGACCTTAAAATTCCTCGTCTTGGGCTTGAATTTGGGCCACCAAATAATTGTAACATTTGGACAATTCCTCTCCCTTGGGCTTGAGCTCTTCTTCCCCAATAAGACACCTTTGGATCAACGATTGAAGCCCATTGAGCTTATCATTAAACTCCTTGGTTTGAGATCTTGTTATGGGCCTCCTTGGAGTTTCTAAAGCTTTATCCTTGTCTTTCAATGAAGTAGAGCTTCCTTGGATGCTATCAGTTGTGACTTGTAAGGTGCCTATTATGTTGATGTTCATGAGATTTTAGCGAAATGGCATGAAAGCATAACTTCCAAACAAGTGTCCTTTTTAGCATGTTTTGCATATCCTCATACTTAGTACGTGTGTTGTACTAACCCCTTTCTTGTATTTTACTATAAGTGTAGGTTGTGGTAACTAGGAGGGGATTGTGCTTTGGAGTTGCTTGGATTTCTTCACTCTTCCAAGTCTTTGGTATGTCCTCAAGATTTCAGGACTATGTTTAGAAGTTTCTTAGTCAATATAATAGACACTTAAGTTTCATTTCATTTCTAAAGGGCCGTGTCCCTTAGTACATTTTAAGTTCTTGTCTAAGATTGGCTAAAGAGACTTAGTAGTTCCGCTTGCATATTGATGTTTTAAAATGTTGATGACTCTTAAAGTCTTATGGTTTTATTTAATAAAAGTTTTAAATTCTTAGTGATTTTTATGATCTATGGCTAAGGCTTGTATAAGACCTCCGAGAGGTCGAATATGCACGTAACGGCAAGGGGGTGATCTTGGGTCGTTACATTATGGTTCATGTCGAACAAATTGAAGAACAAAAGCTTAAGAAAGTTGGTCGAGAGTTGAAGAGGCCAAGGACCGATGATGGGAATTCTTCCAAGGCTAGGTTTGAAGTCCAAGATAAGCCAAGGTTTAAGAAGAGGCTTACCAACCAAAGGTTCTTCCAATGCTCCAAGGGACAACAAAGGTAGGGTGTCTAACCCTAACCCACAAGGAAGTAAGAGTGGTGGTCCTCAAGTTGATGGATCTAATTGTGCAAAGTGTGGAAGGAGGCATAAAGGCAAGTGCCTAGTTGGCACGGATAATTGCTATGGTTGTGGGAAGAGTGGACATATGAAGAAAGATTGTCCTTTAGTGAGAACTCAAGTAAGGGGGAACAATCAAGCACAACCAAGTGGTCCTAATTCCGATGCTCCTAAGAAGAATCCCTTATATGCTCTCTAATCTCGAGGTGATCAAGATAGCTCTCCGGATTTTGTTATTGGTATGTTGCAAGTATTTTCAATTAGTGTTTATGCATTGTTGGACCCCGGTGCCACTTTATCTTTTGTTACTCCTTCAGTGGCTATGAAATTTGACATTCTCCCCGAAACCCTAAAAGAACCTTTTTCCATTTCTACCCTGGTAGGTGTTTCAGTTTTAGCAAAAAGGGTGTATAGTGGTTTTCCAATCTCTTTGTCTCATCGAGTCACTTTGGTTGATTTGGTGGAACTTGATATGTTGGACTTTGATGTCATATTGGGGATAGATTGGCTACATGTTTGTTTGGCTTCCATAGATTGTAGAACCCGAGTTGTGAAATTTCAATTTCCTAATGAACCCGTTTTAGAATGGAAGGGGGAAACTTAATTCCTAGAGGTCGAATCATTTCTTGTCTAAAAGCTTGTAAAATGATTTCTAAGTGTTGTATCTATCATATTGTGAGAGTTAAGGACCTTGAGTCCGAGACTTCTCCTTTAGAGTCGGTCCCCGTAGTATGGGAGTTTTCGGAAGTCTTTCCTCATGACTTGCCCAGAATCCCTCCCGAACGGGAAATTGACTTTGGCATTGATCTTTTGTCGGATACACACCCTATATCAATCCCTCCTTACCGGATGGCCCTGGCCGAATTGAAGGAATTAAAGGCTCAACTTAAAGATTTGCTAGATAAGGGTTTCATTCAACCAAGCATATCTACATGGGAAGCACCGGTTTTATTTGTGAACAAGAAAGATGGTTCACTTAGGATGTGCATTGATTACCGACAATTGAACAAGGTCACTATAAAGAATAAGTATCCGCTCCCTAGGATTGATGACTTATTTGACCAACTCCAAGGGGCGAGTTATTTTTCGAAAATGGTCAGGTTATCACCCACTTAGGGTGAGAGGCGTTGATGTTCCAAAAACAGCCTTCCGAACAAGATATGGCCATTTTGAATTTCTAATTATGTCATTTGGTCTCACAAATACCCCGACGGCTTTTATGGACCTTATGAATCGGGTGTTTAGAAATTATCTTGATTCGTTTGTGATTGTCTTCATTGATGACATCTTGATATCCTCCAAAGGTGAGGATGATCACATGAGTCATTTGAGGGTAGTGTTGCAAGCTCTCAAAGATCACCAACTTTATGCTAAATTTAGCAAGTGTGAGTTTTGGCTAAGATCGGTTGCTTTCCTTGGTCATATTGCGTCTAGTGAGGGTATAGAGGTTGATCCGAGGAAAATGGATGCGATCAAAAGTTGGCCTAGACCTTTAAGTCCTACCGACATTCGAAGCTTTTTGGGATTGACCGGGTACTATAGGAGATTTGTTGAGGGATTTTCATCTATCGTTTCTCCATTAACGGCCTTGACCCAAAATAAGTCCAAGTTCGAATGGTCAGAGTCATGTGAAAAGAGTTTTCAATTGTTGAAGGATAAGCATACCTCCGCTCCAATTTTGACCTTATCGGAGGGTACCTAAGGGTTTGTAGTGTATTGTGACGCTTCTCGAGTAGGTTTGGGTTATGTCCTCATGCAACATGGTAAAGTGATAGATTATGCCTCAAGACAACTCAAGGTACATGAGAAGAACTATCCAACTCATGACCTTGAGCTAGCAGCCGTAGTATTTGCTTTGAAAAATTGGAGACAGTATCTCTATGGAGTGCATGTTGATGTACTTACCGACCACAAGAGTCTCCAATATGTTTTTAGCCAAAAAGAGTTGAACCTCCGGCAGAGGAGGTGGTTGGAACTCTTGAAGGACTATGACATGAGTATCCTAACCACCCCGGCAAGGCTAATGTCATTGAGGATGCCTTAAGTCGAGTGTCTATGGGTAGTGTGTCCCATGTGGAAGTAGATAAAAAAGAGTTAGTACGTGATGTGCATAGGCTAGCCCGGTTGGGTGTTCGACTAGAAGATTTTTCAAAAGGTGGTGTCATGGTCCGTCATAATTCTGAGTCATCTGTTGTTGTTGACGTGAAGTTTAAGCAACATTTTGACCCGTTATTGATGGAACTAAAAGAGTCGGTTCTCAACAACTCTATAGAGACTTTCTCCCAATGGGAAGATGGGGTACTAAGGCACCAATGGAGGTTGTGTGTGCCGGATGTGGATGACTTGAGGGAAATAATTTTGGAAGAGGCCCATGGTTCCTGATATTCCATTCGTTCGGGAGCCACCAAGATGTATCATGATCTACGAGAAATCTATTGGCGGAACGGAATGAAAAGGGACATAGCGGCCTTTGTGGCCAAATGTCCAAATTCCCAACAAGTCAAAGTTGAGCACCAAAGCCCGGGAGGCCTATCCCAAAATATAGACCTTCCCACTTGGAAGTGGGAAGATGTCAACATGGACTTTGTGGTAGGTTTGCCTCGAACTCGAAGGCAACATGATTCTATTTGGGTCATTGTTGATAGGATGACAAAATCAGCCCATTTCCTTCCCATCAAGGTTTCTCATTCAGCAGAGGACTATGCTAAATTGTACATCAAGGAAATAGTAAAGTTGCATGGAGTCCCTTTGTCTATCATTTCAGATAGAGGCACTCAATTCACTTCTAATTTTTGGAAGGCATTCCAAAATGGGCTCGGTACGAAAGTGAAACTTAGTACCGCATTTCATCACAAAATGGATGGTCAAGCGGAATGCACCATTCAAACCTTGGAGGATATGTTAAGGGTGTGTGTTATTGATTTTAAGGGTAATTGGGATGACCATCTACCTATGATAGGATTTTCCTACAACAATAGTTACCACTCTAGTATTGCTATGGCTCCATTTGAAGCACTTTATGGGAGAAGGTGTAGATCTCCGATTGGGTGGTTTGATGTAACGCCCCGTACAAAACTAGTAAGACCTAGCTAAGGCTTGACTGAATCTAGTAGGTTGACCTAGAGCCTCACATGTTAGTTTATAGTTGAAAACTTGTTTAAATAATGCAAAATGGCTATTGAAGCTAGTTTGTTGATTTTAGAGAACAAACGTCAAGAAACGACCATCACGTCCGGAAACTAGTAGACTAAGCGAGGGCCAAGTTTGAGGGTTAGAGCCAAGGAAGAGGACTAGGGCAGTCCACTCTTTCATGGACACTGCCTCACCTTCCATGACCACCACCACGGCTCGTGGTGTGGCTCGTGGTAGGCTAGGCAGTAGCTAAACAAAGGCTGCCCAAAAATAGCCCCTCCACACGAGCCACTTCACGGTTCGTGGTGATGACCACAGCTCGTGGGAAGGCTCGTGGTGGTGCCTTAGATTTTTAGGGCTTAAGGGGAAGGTTTCCTAGATACTGTATCATGACCACGAGAGGCAGTGGAGCCTCACGTGAAGGGATCTCCATTAGACTTAGAGTATAGGGTTAACTTCAAATGGTCATATATCTTAGCTCAAAATGAATTTGGTGGTCCATTACCTATCCAATGCAAGGTCTTTGAGTCCTCTTTCCAACGCCACCTAGTTTGCCCAATTCCGATCTCAGAGTAAAAAGTTATACCCAAAATAGTGAAGCACTGTCAGGCTGAAAATCTTTACGACCCGTTTCACGGTCCGTGAAGGCTTCAGTGATGCCATTTCGGCAGTTTCCAGCAAGTAACATATTGGGTCTTTTCCCAATTGCTTTAACTCAAGGATATCTCATTTTTTCCAAGCCTAGGACCCCTCTTTAAGTCATTTTAACCCCAAAACTCACCCAATTAAATCAATTATTCCAAGACCCAAATAAAAGCTCCCAACTCTTTTTCCCTCCCAAAAATCTTCTCTCTCAAAAACCTCCATTGAAGATCATAGAAGGAGATCAGCTAGGGCTAGGAGATGGAAGCTTTTCATCACAAAATTTGTGGGATTCTAAGGTTAAGGTATGGGAGTCCTTTATTCTTGGTTAACTATCACCAAGAAGCCCTTTCAACTAAGTTTTCAATGATCCCCAATTTCTAGGTTTTCAATCAAATTCGTGGGTCTCTTTCTAAAATTGATTCCATTGATCTATAATGGTTATTTATAATTATATATGAATGTTTGTGGATGAATTCATGTAATACTTATGGTTTTGAACAATTCCCCACAAGACCCATGATTTCCCTTTTCTTTCTCAATTCTTAAACCTAGCTTGTGTTGAATGATGATTGAAGGATGAGAATCTACTATGTTATTATAAAATTCATTATTGTATTATGAGGTTATCCTATATGATGTATGAATATCAAGAAAATAGGGTTGAATCTTGAAGAAAGCCTTGATGGCTATGAATGAAGGTTTTCAATTGGTAAGTAGCCCTCTATTGAATTGTTGATCCACTTGTGGGGGAGATGTTTACTTATTATATATCCTTTGAATGAATGTTTTGATCCACTTATGGTGGAGGTGCTTACTTGTTAGTATGAATTGTAGTGTTGAGACAAGGTCCCACTTCCCTACAACCCTAGATATGACTAAGTATGATACATTATGAATATGAATGAGATGTTATGAACATGATATGGTCTATATGTTGAATTTGATGAGGTTCTCTCATGGAAGGACCCTACCCACATAATCCCCAAATGATACATGCCATGAATGATGTACTTGAATGATGAATATTAGATATGTGACTTACATGATCTAGGATCCTTAAATGCAATATATGTGAATTGTGCATGAGTTGGGATATTATGTATATGTTATGACCCCCCCTTGACAAGGGAGGTGTCTATGCTGTTAGTGTTGTTGTTGTTGTGCCATTGTGAGGACAATCATGTGCACACACACTCCATGCATAAATATGAATATGATATGTCTATGGTGTCAATTGAAAGGCTAATTCTCATATGCACCTTTACATACTATTATGCATGAAAAGTACATGACCATGAAGATATGTCTATGTATGCTAGGATGTATGTATGTATGTTATGGTATGATTGCTATATGAATGAAAGGTAGTTCTCATGATTGTAGTATAATGTAAAGTGAAAGGTTTACTCACTTGCAAAGTATTTCTGAGGTGAAAGGATTGTTACTCACTTATGAACACATATGAGCTATTATGGTAAGATCTCTACATAAGAGTCTAGTAAAGGCTAATGTGAACTTATGTGATGACTAAAGATGATTACTAAAGAGAATTAGATGCTTAGCACCGAAAGGGCATGTAAATGAGCTGGGGGTCTCACGTTTAGTAAATCCGGCTCCCCACATGGGTTTCCTCACGTTTAGCAAGTCCGAATTACCCACGGTATGTGTTGTCTCATGAGATGGAAACCCCCACGTTTAGTAAGTTAGGGTTTCTAGAAGCAATCTCCTTGACCCTTAACTATGTGCCCACATAGGACTCTAGCTTAGTGGATCCACCTAGATAGCTATGTACGAATGGTTACACCTTAGGTAAGTGTTAACCCTCTCTTTTCGGTGTGGGAGTAGAACACCGGATTCCATGTAGCTCTCATGGTCTATGTCGGTTATTGCAATATTTCCCTAATATAAAAGTAAAAGTAAAAGTAAAAGCAAATGAACTAGGGCTTTCTTAAGGGTTTCTACATAGTGTAAGGGAGGGTATGAGACTTCTCTTGCACATTGCACTTGTGGGATCCTAAGGGATGGTTGTAATAATGTTTCTCTTATGATTATGATGATTATGACTTATGTATGTTAAATCTATGTTATGTATGATCATTATGAAGATGGTTTACCTATGGTATGGACTATTTGAATTAATGGTGTTGTTCTATCTTATTATGATTATTATGAATAATGCATGCTTTAATTGTATTATGTTAATGATTGACTTTTCTTGATATGAACTAATGTTTGTGAATGTCACCTTACTATGTGTATGACCTTTGGATAAGACTAATGTATGATAAGTATGAGCATGGTGATTCAAAGGTAATACTTAATGTAGGTAGGACTATGGACCCTACCTATGCATTGCACAAGTAGAACCTAGGGTTACTTATGTTGTTATTATATTAAGATGTAATAATCTTAATGATTGAATATGCATGGTAGTATGTCTTGTATCGAGTAATATTGTATTAAAATTATGTTTAGAGACTATGTTTATGATGATGTTATTATCCTTTGTGCTTTGATGAACTATATGTGTATTGCTTGTGACTGGTGATTCTCCAACTCTTTCAAGATGATGTTCAAAATGTGCATAAAGCATGGTTTCAATTAAATGTCCTTTTTAAGCATGTTTTCATGGTTTTTATGCATGGCTTCCATACTTAGTACATGTGTTGTACTAACCCATATTTCTTTAACATTTTCACAAAGTGTAGGGTTTGGTGATGTGATGTCTTATGCATGGAAGTTAGGTTTCTAAGGAGCTTGGGAATGAAGACTTGGGGAGTCCTCATAGTTTTGAGGATGAACCTACCTCGTACACTTATGTCATTATGTCTTTATGTTTTATGTCTTTAGACTTGTGTAAGGGCCGTGTCCCTAGTAATTATTATGTAAGGGCCATGTCCCTAAGTTTTAAACTCTCTTCTTTTATGAAAACTTCGATTGTAAAGAAAAGTTTTAAATTTTTTGCTATTTTCATATGCTTTAATGTTCATGATATTCTAAGGGCTTGTATAAGACCTCCGAGAGGTCGAGTACGCCGTGTTACGACTAGGGGGTGCTCTCTAGTCGTTACATTTGAAGTAGGCGAATTTGCTCTTCTTGGTCCTGGATGGATTATGAGTCCATTGAAAAAGTTTGACTTATAAGATATAGGTTGAAAACGGCTCAAAGTCTACAAAAGTCTTATGCCGATAATAGAAAGAGGGATCTTGAGTTCAAAGTAGGTGATTGGGTCTATTTAAAGATTTCACCAATGAAAGGGGTAATGAGGTTTGGCAAAAAGGGGAAGCTTAGTCCTCGTTATGTGGGCCCTTAGCTATTGAGCTGGTTGGTCCCAACGGGAAAACATGCCCGTTTTCAAGGTCAAACGAACCCGGGAGAGGGTAAACCCCCCATTTTGCTAATTTTCATGTGCTATGATCTTTTAGTGATCTAGATTTCCGACGTCATTTTTGCCGAAATTTTTGTTGGATGTCCGTCAAGACCTTAGCTATGGTGCCGGTTGGTCTCGACGGGCAAACCATCCCATTTTCAAGTAAAATCGACCTCTGGAGCAGGTAAACCCCCTCGTTTGCCGATTTTCGTGTGCTATAATAATCCATGGATCTTTTGGTGATCTAGATTTCCGACGCTAGTTTTACCAAAAAAATTTGTGGACGTTCATCAAGACCATAGCTATGGAGTCGGTTGGTCCCGATGGGTAAACCGACCCATTACCAAGGTCAAACGATCCCCGGAGCACATAAACCTACCATTTTGCCGATTTTCGTGTACTATAGTTCATAGATCTTTCGGTGATCCATATTTCTGACGTCATTTTTGCCGAAATATTTCGTGGATGTCTATCAAGACCTTAGCTATGGATCTGATTGATCCCGATGGGTAAACCAACCCATTTTCAAGGTGAAACGAGCCCCGGAGCCGTTAAACCTCCCATAGATCTTTTGGTGATGTGGATTTCTTGTAACGACCCTCAAAATAAAGTAGGATAAAGTAGAGCCTCACATAGGTTTTATGCATTAATAACTTGTCAAAATAATGAATAATATCCTATTAAGTCAGTTTTAAAGAGTTTGGAAGTCTAACGTCAAGGGACGACCAAAAGGTTCAGAAACTAGTCTTTTACGTCTTGGTGTGTTCTAGTATGTTGTGCATGTTTTTATGTGTTGTTTGGAGTCTAAACTCAGTGGAGGTGACCCTAGTGTCTTAATAAATGTTTTTAGGGTCAAAATGTTCGGATACGACTCCCCGGGGGCCACCCTAAGGGTCCCCGAGGAGGACCCCAACTTTGGCCAAGCAAGCTGCCAAGGCAGCTTGAAAATGTGCATGGAGGGAGCATGTCCGCGTCGCGGACTAGCTCCACCATAGGCCAAAGTTTTGGTCAGCGTCACGGACATGTCGTGGACTCTACTATCTCGAATTTAATTTCAAGAAAACTTGTGGGAACACCGCTGCATCTCGAACTTGCTTCCCGACGAAATTTGCGAAAATAAAACTCAAGTTTGACTTGCTTAAAAGGTCCAACTAAGTGAGGTGTAGTTTGGGTACTTTGGGGAATTCTTATAAATGGTTATTCTACCTATTTTAGGGTATTTAAGTTGGTTAAGACCCCAAAATCTAAAATTAGACCCCATTCTTCAAATTGACCCTTCCCTCTCAAAATAGATTCTCTCAAAAATTCCATTGAAGACCTTGATGAAGCTCTAGCTAGAAGATGGGTTTTCAACTGATTTCTTCTTAAATTTCATGGGTCTTCAATAATTAAGGTATGATGACTCTTGATTCTTGAATACCTCTCATTCAAGTAGTTCTATCAAATATTTTCAAAAGTGATTCAAAGACCAAAATTCCCAATTTTCAATCTAAATATGGGTTCCTTGTCAAACGATTTTCTAAATCATTCGATTGATGAATTAATGTGGAATTAATGTTTTTAAGACAATTTTCAAAGGAATTCTTGAAGAACCCATGATCCCCAAATTCTCAAAATTTGGCCTATATGTGGGTCTTTGTGAATATGATCTCTATTGGTGAAATTATGTTTAGATTAGATTGTATTGATGTTTCTTATGATTATCTATACTTATTCATGATGAATTGTTGGTATATTGATGAGTTGAGGATTATGGCCTTATGGGCAAAGTTATGGGTTGATCCCTTTATTTATGGAATTGTGCTTAGACTATGTTTATGATATTGATTTACATTGTTGATTCCTATTGCTACCTATGTCAATTGATTATGAAATGTTGAGGATTTATCCATGGTGATCATGGCTTGGAGAATTGGTAAGTTGACCTAACTTCTAGTCTATAGTATGAGAATTGATGTTCTGTGGTTTGATCCACTTATGGTGGAGGTGTTCACTTCTTGTCTTTCTATGCATGTTGAGATCATGGCCTTGAAGGCAATAGATGTGAAGTGAATTGATGATTATGATGCATATGTTTATGAAGTTATGCTATGAAGGTTATGTATGAAATCCTCAATGCTAGCATGATGTTTAAAGTGTGTTGATGATGACGTGTATAATGTGAATGATAATGTTAGGGATAAAGTGTGATCTACATGATTGATTATGTTAGGTACTATTGTGGACTGACCCCTACCTATATGACCCCTATATGAATGTTTGATCATATACATGGTAGAAGTATCTATTCAATGATGAATGTGTCCTTGTCTCCTATGATGAAGGGTGGGTGTGTGGTCTAGAATCCCGAAGGACTTTATATATGAATTGCTTATGAATTGGGGACATTGTAAATGTGTTGTGATCCCTTAAAGGGAAGAACACTCAATATCAATGTTGTTGCTAATATGTCACTATGAGGACCAGTATGCACACACACACTCTACATGTATAGCAATGAATATGATGTGTTATGGTGTCTATTGGAAGGTGAACTCTTATATGCACCCTTACATCTTATTATGTATGCAAAGTGTATGATTAGCAAGGTATGAATATGTGTTGTATAAAGGTGTTTATGTGAAAGGCTTCCTCACATATGTATGTGGAATGAATAAGGTTTATGATAATCTAGTGAAAGTGAGTCTCTTGAAAGGTTTTCTCAATTGTACTCTAAACTAGACTATGTTATGAATATGGTATGATTATGTGAAAGGTCATTCTCACATAACATAGGTTCTATGATGAAAGGTCATTCTCATCTTAGAAACCTTTGAGCTATATGATATGAGGGATTAAGTCCCTAAATCATATTTTATGAACTAATGTTAAATAAAGGCTTAAAGATGTTTAAAAAGGGAGTTGGATCTTAGCACCTAGTGAACATGAAAAATGAGAGTGGGGGCTTCACGTTTAGCAAGTCCGGCTTCCCACAAGAGAACCTTAACGTTTAGCAATTCCGGGTTCCCAACATAGATGTTGTCTCATGAGACGGAAACCTCCACGCTTAGTAAGTGAAGGTTTTCTAGTAGCAATCTCCTTGTTCCATAACTACGTGCCCCCGTAGGTCTTAGCTTAGTGGATCCACTAGATAGCTATTATGTATATAGGTACTTTGGCAAGTAGTACCCTCTCTTTTCGGTGTTGGAGTAGAACACCGGATTTCATGTAGCTCACATGGTCTTTGTCGGTTATGGCAATGTCTCCCGAAAGTTAAGAAATGATATAAACTCTAGTCATGAATTCGTGAAGAGTTACTTAGTGTAGGTAGGACTATGGACCCTACTTATGCATTGCACAAGTGTACTCTAAGGGAGGTTATGATTAGGCTCTTTATGTAATGAAGACTATGGTTTATGTATGTTAATATGAAAGCATGCTAAGGTTGACTTTACTTATGTCAAGACATGAAGTATGTTTATGCATGTGAATTACACTTATAACTTCTTAATAGGTTTGCTTAGTATATGTGGGGGTATGGGACTCCATGTGTACATTGCATAAGTGAGCTTGTGAAGGGGTTGTGAGGGTGGTTCACCTATGATATGAACTAAATGGGTTATGACTAATGATGTAGTAAATGAATGAGTCCTTACATGATGTTATGAAGTATGTTGGTCTTATGTCTAATGTTAAATGAAGATGTTATGACTTGTTGAATATCATGTGCCTAGTCTATGGTGGCTTTCTAGGAACACTTGGTGTGAGTAGTTTAATGGGATGCTACTTTCTCATTGCACTAGTGTGACTTGGGTGTTGTCTTAGGTGATGGTTCCTATGTGAACACTATGTCTTATGGTGTACTTATGACTCTATGAATATATGTGGTTGGATTGATGAAGGCTATATGTAAGTTCACTCTTGGTAACCTTAAGGTGATACATTGCACCAAGTATTCCCTAAGGGTTGCTTGAGAAAATTAGTTAAGATAAAGAGGAAGGTAATGCATTATATGCATTGAATGTGCCTAAAATGCTATAAGTGGCTTTATGTGCTATTATGAATGGTTTCCGTGTGTATGATGACGTATGTGGTTTATAGCCTATGTACTAAATGTTCTTGAAGTTTCTCTAAAAAGGCATGATGCATAGTTTCCAAATATATGTCCTTTTAAAAGCATGTTTTGCATGGTTATCATACTTAGTGCATTCTTGTACTAACAGCATTCTTCTTCATCTTTTACACCAAGTGTAGGTGATGGTGACTAAAGGGTATTTCCTAGAAGTGATTAGCCTGGCTTACTATTCCCAAGTTCGGGTGTGTCCTTAAAGATTCAAGGACCCTTATGTTAAAGAGTTTCCTTAAGTTCTATGTACTAGATAGTAGTTTCTTTTGTATTGTAAGGGATATGTCCCTCTTGTGTTGTAGTCTTGTTTTAAGATGGCTACCTTGAGACGTAGTACTCCAATTTTTGTATTAAAGGTTTAATGAGGTGACTTTTATGTCTTGTGTTATATTATGTAAAAGTTTTAAATTTTCCACTATTTTTCTATTATAAATGCTATGACGAATGCTAAGGGCTTGTATAAGACCTCCGAGAGGTCGAATACGTCGGTAACGGCTAGGGGGTGCTCTCGGGTCGTTACATTTTTGACGTCATTTTTATGAAATTTTTCGTGGAAATTCATCAAGATCTTAGCTATGGAGCTGGTTGGTCCCGACGGGTAAACCAGCCCATTTCGAAGGTCAAACGAGCCCCGGAGTGAATACACCCCATGTTTTGGCAATTTTCGTGTGCTATAGTCCATGGATCTTTTGGTGATCTAGATTTTCGACATCTTTTTTGCCAAAAATTTTCGTGGACGTCCGTCAAGACCTTAGTTAAGGAGCGGTTGGTCCTGACGGGAAAACCGGCCCATTCTCAAGGTCGAATAAGCCACGAAGCGGGTAAACCCCCTGTTTTGCCAATTTTTGTGTGCTATAGTCCATGGATATTTTGGTGATTCAAATTTCCAATGTCATTTTTGCCGAAATTTTTCGTGGACTTACATCAAGACCTTAGTTATGGATCTATTTGGTCCCAACGGGTAAACCGGCTCATTTTCAAGGTCAAACGAATCTCGGAGTGGTTAAACACCCTATTTTGCCAATTTTCATGTGCTATATAGTCTATGGAGCTTTTGTTGATCTGGATTTCTGACGTTATTTTTGCCGAAATGTTTCATGGATGTCCATCAAGACCTTAGCTATTCAGCCAGTTTGTCTCGACGGTAAAACATGCCCGTTTTCAAGGTCAAATGAACCCCGGAGTAGGTAAACCCACCATTTTGCTGATTTTCATGTTCTATAGTCCATTGATCTTTTGATGATCTAGATTTCCGACGTCGTTTTTGCCAAGAATTTTTGTGGATGTCTGTCAAGACCTTAGCTATGGAGCCAGTTGGTCCCGATGGGTAAATCAGCCCATTTTCAACGTCAAACGAGCCCCGGAGCGGGTAAACTCCCCCTTTCGCAGATTTTCATGTGCTATAGTCCATAGATATTTTGGTGATTCAGATTTCCGATGTCATTTTTATGAATTTTTCGTGGACATCCGTCAAAACCACAACTATGGAGCCGGTTGGTCCCGACGAGCAAATCATCCCATTTCCAAGATCAAACGATCCCCAGAGCGGATAAACCCTATCTTTTGCCAATTTTCGTGTACTATATTCCATGGATCTTTTGGTGATCCAGATTTCTGACATCAGTTTTGCCAAAAAAATTTGTGGACGTCCCTCAAGAACTTAGCTATGGAGACGGTTGGTCCCGATGGGAAAACCGGCCCATTTTCAAGGTAAAATGAGCCGCGGAGCGGGTAAACCCCCGTTTTGCCAATTTTCATGTGCTATAGTCAATGGATCTTTTGGTAATTAAGATTTCCAACTTCATTTTTGCCAAAAATTTTTATGGACTTCCGTCAAAACCCTAGTTATGGATATGATTGGTCCCGGAGTGGGTAAACACCCCGTTTTCCTAATTTTCGTGTGCTACAATCCATGAAGCTTTTAGTGATCCAGATTTCTGACGTCATTTTTGCCAAAAGTTTTCGTGGACATCCATCAAGACCTTAGCTATTGAGCCGGTTGCTTCGGATGGGAAAACCGGCCCATTTTCAAGGTCAAACGAACATGGGCCGTGAACAGTAGCGTGAACAGAAAATAAAGTTATAACTTGCTCTCTAAGAAATCTGATTACTTGTCCTCCAAGAAATTTGATTACTTGATACCCAAGAAAGTTTATTACTTGCTATTCAAGAAATCTTATTACTTGCTCTCCAAGTTTTGCATTAATTTGTTTCCAAGCAAGAAGGTAGCAAGAAGAGGGGATTCTAGGCCTTTAAGAATAAGAGGAATTTTTTTTTTCTTGTTCTTATAATTCTAAAATAAGTTCCTTTTTATTCCTATTTTGTTTCAACTAAATCCTACTTGTTCTAGGACTAGTTCTTTACTTTCTTTTTGTACCCCAAGATTCCATACTTTATTACTACGAACTTGATACACGTTTTGGTTTAATTATAAATCTACAAAGTATTCTCGTTCAAAGGTTATTTTGAGTGGAAAAAGGGAAGTGTGGGTGAGTTTAAAAGAGGGTAAAAGCCATATTAAAAGTGTGATACTTGATCATTTATTCTTTTTTTTTATGTCTAATTCAGGTGGTGATGAGGAAAGGGCTCGTTTAGAAGCCGAGGTCAAAGGAAGGAACGACTTCACCATTCAAGCTATGCACCAACAATTTGAGAGATGGGACCCTTCAATTTCAAGAGATGAGGGATATGATTATCGAGCAGAATGACACCATAGCTGCAATTAGGAGGGAGAATAATGTTGTACCCCCAAATAATGTTAGTCCCCAAGTTAGAAGGAATGTACCCCATATCCCTTTTGTAAATCCTGAATATGTTAATGATGATTTTGATGTTGAATTTAATCTAGAAAGAATAGATAGGAGGGGACAAAGAGGTAGAGTAGAAGATGATAACATAAATAGTATAAAGATGAAGATACCATCTTTCAACGGGACAAGGGATCCAGACTTGTACCTTGATTGAGAGAGACGAGTTGAAGCCATCTTTGATTGCCATAACTACTCTGAGGGTAAGAAAGTTAAACTTGCTGTTGTTGAGTTTTCTGATTATGCTGCTTATTGGTGGAAAACTCTTGCTAGGGACAGATTGCAAGAGGAGCTACCACTTATTGCTACGTGGGCAGAGATGAAGAGGGTAATGAGGAAGCGATTTATTCCATCATACTTCCAAAGAAATCTACAATCTCGCCTTCAACACTTGAAGCAAGGCTCCATGTCGGTGGATGAGTACTTCAAAATCATTGATATGGCTATGATCCAAGATAACTGCATGGAGGAAGAAGAGGCTACAATAGCTAGATTTTTAAATGGTTTAAATATAGAAATAGCTAATGTAGTAGAGATACAACAATATGTAACTTTAGATGAGTTAGTTGATTTGTCTGTAAAAGTTGAAAAACAAATTGAGAAAAAGCAGCAAAATAACTCATGGAGAAGTCGACCAAACACTATCTCTAAGAAGCCATGGTCAACTCAAGAGGGGAAAGCTCCTTCCAAACCTCAAGATGATAGAGGTAAAGGTAAAGTTGAGGAGGGAGGTAAAACCTTTAATCCTAAATCTTCTAAACCTTCAAGTTCTATTCAATGTCACAAATGTCATGGAAGGGGGCATATGATGCATGAATGTCCAAGTAGAAGAGACATTCTACTTAGAGAGAATGGAGAATATGAGAGTGAAAAAAGTGAGGGGGAGAAGGTGTAAGTGAGGAAGATGATTTGGAACTGCCTAATGATGGTATAATTGGGGTGGTTAGGAGAATTATGACTATCAATTTGGGTAGTGTTGATGAAGGGCAGAGAGAGAATTTGTTTCATACTAGGTGTGGGATAAAAGGGAAGACTTATTCTATGATTATTGATGGGGGAAGTTGTGCAAATGTGGTGAGTTCATACTTGGTGGATAAACTAGGAATTGCATGCATGAAGCACTCTACCCCATATAGGCTCCAATGGTTGAATGATTGTGGAGAAGTAAAAGTAAACAAGCAATGCATGATTTCATTCAATGTTGGTAGGTATGAAGATGAGATTCTTTGTGATGTAGTTCCAATGCAAGCATGTCATGTTTTACTTGGCTGACCTTGGCAGTATGATAGGGATACTACTCATCATGGGAGAAAGAATAGGTATAGTCTTCTTCATAATGGTAAGAAGTATACTCTTGCACCATTATCTCCTTCTCAAGTGTTTGAAGATAAAAAATGATTGAGGGAAACAATGGGGAAAAAAAGGGAGAGGTAAAAAGTGAGCTTGAGGGAAAAGAAAAAGGACAAGAGATAGAAAAAAAAAAGATGACCGAGAGAAAGAGAGAGAGGGCAGCGATCTAAGTAAAGAGTTAAAAGAGGGTGTGACTAAAAAAATAAAATGTTTTGGTGAGAGGAAAGAGGCTAAGGAAAAGAAAAATGAGAGCCTTTATATAAAAGCCAAAGAGTGTTTGAATGCTAGGAGAGAGGGGCTGCCCATAATACTATACTTACAAAGAAGTATTGATTAATTTTGAACAACTAACTCCTTTTTTGCCAAATAGTGTTTCTTCTCTTTTGCAGAATTTTGAAGATGTTTCTCCTGATGACACTCCAAAGGGATTGCCACCTTTGAGAGGGATTGAGCACCAAATAGACTTTGTGCCTGGGTCTCAACTTCCTAATAGGCCTGCCTATAGGAGCAATCCTGAAGAGACCAAAGAATTACAAAGGCAAGTTGAAGAATTGCTTGAATAGGGATTTGTTCGAGAGAGTATGAGCCCATGCTCTGTTCCAGTCCTATTGGTCCCCAAAAAGGATGGAACATGGAGGATGTGTGTAGATTGTTGAGCCATCAACAAGATAACGGTAAAGTATCGCCATCCTGTCCCTCGTCTTGGTGACATGTTGGACCAACTGTATGGTTCCAAAATCTTTTCTAAAATTGATCTAAATGAGTGGTTACCATCAGATTCGTATGAATCCTGGAGACGAATGGAAAACTGCTTTTAAGACCAAATATGGACTTTATGAGTGGTTAGTTATGCCCTTTGGCTTGACTAATGCACCAACACTTTTATGAGACTAATGAATCATGTTTTTAAAGATTTCCATGGAAAATTTATTGTGGTGTATTTTGATGACATCTTGATCTTTTCTCAAAATCTGGATGAACACCTAGAGCACTTAAAACAAGTTTTTGAAGTTCTTAGAAATCAGCGCTTATTTGCTAATCTCAAAAAGTGTACTTTATGTGTGGATCGTGTGGTTTTGTTAGGTTTTGTGGTCAGTTCCAAGGGAGTTGAAGTAGATGATGAGAAAATCAAGGCAATAAAAGAATGGCCTAAACCTAATAGTGTAACTAAAGTTAGGAGTTTTCATGGACTTGCTAGTTTTTATAGGAGGTTTGTGCGAGACTTTAGCACCATTGCTGCTCCTTTAACTGAAGTTATTAAAAAAGATAAGGTTTTTACATGGGGAAAGGAACAAGATGATGCATTTAACTTGCTGAAGGATAAATTGTGTTCTGCTCCTCTTTTGCAATTGCCTGATTTTTCTAAGTCTTTTGAAGTTGAGTGTGATGCCTCTGGTAAGGGCATAGGTGCAGTTTTGATGCAAGACTCCAAGCCAATTGCCTACTTTAGTGAAAGGCTAAGTGGAGCAACATTGAAATACTCAACTTATGATGAGGAGCTATATGCCTTGGTAAGGGCGTTAGCTACATGGCAGCACTACTTGTGGCCTCGAGAATTCGTGGTCAAGACTGATCATGAGTCATTAAAATACTTGCTCTTGAAGATCCGCTCTTGAGAACCTCTATCTCTTTCTTCAAAGCCTCATTCGAAGCCTGTCAGTCTTACATACAGTATATTACCCGCAAGTTCATCTTCTTTGATAGGATATTAGATTAGTCAGCAATCCAAGTTCCAGCTGGTTCTCAAACTTCAGAGGTGGCCTTACTTCCTTTTTAAAGCAAACATGTGGACATAAAAAGAATGAAATTGATAGAATAGAGGAAGATTAATGTGCAGATGATTCTATACCAGCCGATTCAATTGTTCAGGTACTTCGAAAAAACTTACTATTATGGCTATGTAAGGGGACCGGCTTCCCCTTTTCCAATCACCTCCTACCTTAAGGAAGAGCCAAGGTAAAATTAGTCGTAGGCATGCTAAATGGGTAGAGTTTATTGAAACTTTTCCTTATTTAATTGCTTACAAACAAGGAAAGGAGAACGTGGTTCCTGATGCACTCTCAAGAAGGTATGTTTTGATCTCTACTCTTACTTCAAAGTTGTTGGGTTTTGACAAATCAAGTTCCTCTATGCTAATAATTCTGATTTTAGTGAGATTTTTGCTGAATGTAAGTTAGGTCCTTTTGAGAAATTTAATCTTCAAGATGAATTTCTATTCAAGAAAAATAATTATGTGTTCCTAACTGCTCATTGCGTGAACTATTTGTTAGGGAAGCACATTGTGGAGGGCTAATGGGGCATTTTGGTGTACCCAAAACATTGGAAATACTTTCTGAATATTTTTATTGGCCTAGCATGAGAAAGGATGTTGAAAAAGTGTGTTCTTATTGTCTTGAATGTAAACAAGCTAAGTCTAGAACATTGCCACATGGTCTTTATCTTTACCTGTTTCTAATTCCCCTTGGATTGATATTTCTATGGATTTCATATTGGGGCTGCCAAGGACTAAGTATGGTAAGGATAGTATATTTGTGGTAGTAGATAGATTTTTTAAAATGGCTCGTTTTATCCCATGTAAAAAGACTAATGATGCATCTCATGTGGCTGACTTGTTTGCAAAGGAAGTGGTTAAATTGCATGGAATACCTAGAACTATTGCTAGTGATAGGGATGCCAAGTTCTTAAGTCACTTTTGGAGAATTCTTTGGGGAAAGTTGGGAACTAAATTGCTATTTTCTACGTCTTGTCACCCACAAACAGACGGGCAAACGGAAGTGGTTAATATAACTTTAGGGAACATGTTGAGGGCTGTTTTGAAAGGAAAGTTGACATCTTGGGAAGATTACTTACCTATTGTAGAATTCTCTTATAATAGGACCTTTCATTCTTCTATCGGTAAGACTCTTTTTGAAGTTGTATATGGATTCAACCCCCCTTACCCCCCTTGATTTATTGCCTTTGCCTACTAATGATTTTGCTAATCTTGATGGTAAGAATAAGGCTGATATGAAGAAGAAAATTCATGAACAAACAAGGCTTGCAATTGAAAAGAAGAATAAGGAAGTTGCATTGCGAAAGAATAAGGGCAGAAAATATGTTGTTTTTAAACCAGGTGAATTGGTTTGGGTTCATATGAGAAAGGAAAGATTTCCTTCCAAAACAAAGACCAAACTAGATCCTACAAGAAGTGGGCCATACAAAGTCCTTGAAAGGATTGGAGACAATGCTTATAAACTTGATCTTCCTGGTGAGTTCCTAGTTAGTGCTACTTTTAATGTTTCTGATCTTTCCCATTTGGATGCAGATTTGAATTCGAGGACGAATTCTCTTCAAGAAGAGGGTAATGATAGCATCCAAGGAAGCTCTACTCCATTGAAGGACAAGGATGAAGCTTTAGAAACTCCAAGGAGGCCCATAACAAGATCTCAAACCAAGGAGTTCAATGATAAGCTCAATGGGCTTCAATCGCTGATCCAAAGGTGTCTTATTGGGGAAGAAGAGCTCAAGCCCAAGGGAGAGAAATTGTCCAAATGCTACAATTATTTGGTGGCCCAAATTCAAGCCCAAAATGAGGAATTTTAAGGTCCAATTTCGTGCAAATAAGGTCAAGAAGAGTCCAAGAATCAGCCACAACAAGAGTTGCTTTCTGCCCAAGTTTTGAGAGAAGACTAGTCAAACTTTCCATGATTGTCAAGATTTTTTTCCTAGTTGGGATTTACCTTATTTCTTTATTTATATATAGGTTATTAATATTTTCCTTAGTCTATTATGGTCTCCTAAGTACCATTTAATGCTTTCCTAGAAGTACTAAATTTGTTCCTAGCTAGGTTACTTTATTTCCTTTCTAGCGTAGGATCCCTTGTAATTGTCTTTCTAGGGTTTGGCTGACCTTTTAGCTTCTTATAAGGGGTCTTGGACGTTCTTCCCCCTTCTCCTATATATAGGAGTCCTTTTCATTCATTAAAGACAATTTAGATTGATATTAATAATATTGGAGAGAGTTCTTTGAACCTTGTTACTTGTTCTTTGAGAATTTATCTTTCAACCTTTACTAGTTTCATAGTTTAAGGTATAAAGTAACTTCTTCTTGTGATATCTTTGGTTTATTTTTGGTATTCTTTAGAAGGTGATTAGTTTCTACATATTAATTATTGTCTTTATTTACTTATAAAGCGGTCAAGACCCGAATCTATCGTTTTGATTCATTTTCTCAAGTGAAGGTGTTAGATTTCTTCCATAAATCTATACATTGTTACTTGGATCTTTTCAAGACCTTAGAACATCTAATCCTTGGAAATTCGTGGATCTTTCCTTCGAATTTCCCATATCTTTAGTTAAGTTTTTTTTTTTGTTTCTTTTCTTTGTGCTTTTGCATTCTAATATTCAATTCTCTATTTGTGATCTCCATAACCTTGTTGTTATCAACAACCTACAATGCAAAGTCATATGCTTCACAATACCTCATAAACATACATAACCCATTTACATTTACCTTCTTGCCTTGGACCTCCATCTTAAATAACCCTTAAAGAATACCTTTGTGCAATGTATGGGCAACGTCCCATACTATCAACCACACTAAGGCACCACCTTAAGGTCACACAAAGTGCACTTACCATGCATACCTCAACCTTCACCAATTAATCACATAAGACATATAAGCACATAAGCCAACAAGTTATTATAAAGCTAGAACACTCATCAAATGTCTTCCCAAGACTCACCTAAGTAAGACATGGTGAGGCAACCCATACTACCTCTCCATACCACACCCAAGTGATCCTTAAGGCTACACAAGACAAGCTCCATTCACATCTCAACATAAATCGTTGATTCAACTTAATGTATTTAGACAACTTCATTCACTAATGACATAGGATCATCACATAGATTCAATTCATTATGACTCACTTTCACATTACCATGCTCAAAGACCAACGCTTTCATTACTAAGCCCAAAGAGACTCATTCATTCATTATCATTACTAAGACACACCAAGATCTCCCTTAAATGTGTACTTGTGCAATGTCTGGATGATGTCCCATTCCACCACCTATCCTAAGTAGTACACCCTTAGGAGACCTTAGTTCATTCATTCATTAATGTGGGGGAAGAGCCTTAACGACATAGACCATGGAGCTTGACATGGAATCCCGATAGTAACCCTTACCAGATGAGAGATCCCCACTTGCCTAAGGTAGGGTCATTCTTTTAGCCTTTACGTGGTAGAGACCACTAGCTAGTCCTATGTGGACACATAGTTAAGGGATAGAAGGATTGCTTCTAAGTACTCTCATCTCAACTGACAAAGGAGCACCCATCTTAAGGGTTTCTACTAAATACTCACATCTCAACTAAAGAAGGAGTATCCACTCATCTTCATATCCTCTCGGTGCTAGACATTACTTCCCCACGGAGTTGGACATTCATTTCATTCATTCATTTAGGAATAAGGATTGCTACTAAGTACTCTCATCTCAACTCACGAAGGAGTACCCATCCCAGCCCAACGTTCATTCATTAAGAGATAAGAATTGCTACTAAGTACTCTCATTTCAACTAACGAAGGAATACCCATCCTAGCCGTTTCATACATTTAGGGAAGCTCTTGGATTCAAAGATGATAAAACCTTTCATCTAGGAACCCCATTCATGTAAATGAGTACTTTATGAGACTATCCTTACAATAGACCCAACTTTCATTCATTAACATTAACTCCCATTCTTTTCATTCATTCTCACATTCTTTCATTCTTTTCATTCATTCTTCACTAAGTGTGATAGTAGGTAAACATAGTCTATCCCAACCTCACCTTCATTATAAGTCATTCAAAGAAGACAACAACCAAGCATAACAAATAAAGTCTCTACACAAGGTCATCTTTCATACTCTTAGACCATACACAAATTCACTTCATATCACATTACCTTCACATAATCAACATTACTCAAAACAACAATCATCCAACTTTGCCTACAAGGCCATGATCACAACATTCTTATAAAGTAAACACCTCCCCACTTACAAAGGGATCAAATCAATAATCTATTCACAACTTCATCATCATCATAAGCCTTAAATCACAATTGCCCATTCAAGGCCAACATCCAATATAACACAATTGACCGTCAATTCCTCATAATTCAATATAGAACAATACTTAAATCAATAGCCCATAACAATCTACACAGTAATATCACATTATTAGCTCATAATCAATAGACCCACTTTAGACCCAAAATTAGCATTTCAAGATATGCAAGGGTTCTTGGAGTTTTTAATCTTAAAACCATCAATATTAACATATATCATCATTTGAAATACTTTCATGCAAGAACCCAAGCCTAGAATTGAAATTGGGGTTTTTAGTGTTTTCGAAAAACATTGAAATCACTTTGATTTGGCTCTTTGATTGAAAGGATAATCAAAGATAAATCCCCATACCTTTGTGATTAATTTCCTTAGGAATTTGAAGGATAAATCAGTAGGATCCCATCCCCTAGGTTGAAGCTTCATCAATGATTTCCATGGAGTTCTAAAGAGAATTTATTTGAGAGGGAAGGTTCAATTTGAATAATGAGGTCTAATTCTACGTTTTGGGGTTTTAACCAACTTAAAATACTCTAAAATAGGTAGAATAACCGTTTATAATAATTCTCCAAAGTACCCCAAACCACCCCTCACTTAGTTGGACCTTTTAAACAAGTCAAACATGAGTTTTATTTTTTCAGATTTCGTTGGGAAACAAGTCCGCGACGCAGAGGTGTTTCCATAAATTTCTGGAAATTAAATTTTGAGACAATGGAGTCTTTTTGGCCATTGGTGGAGCAGGTCCGCGACGTGGAGCACTTTTTGGCCATCGGTGGAGCAGGTCCGCGATGCGAAGCCACTCCCTCCATGAACAACTTCAAGCTACCTTGGCAGCTTGTTTGGCTAAGGGTGGGGGTCCTCCTCGGGGACCCTTAGGGTGGTCCTGGGGAGTCGTACCCAAACGTTTTGACACTAAAAACATTTATTAAGACACTAGGGTCACCTCCAATGATTTTAGACTCCAAAAAACACATCAAAACATGCAAGACACACTAGAACAAACTAGCACACAAACAACTAGTTTTCAAACGTCTTGAACGTCTCTTTGACGTTTGACTTCCAAACTCTTTAAAACTGACTAAAAAGGCTATTCTTCATTATTTTAACAAGTTATTAATGCATAAAACCCATGTGAGAGTCTACTTTATCCTACTTCATTTTGAGGGGCGTTACACATAAGACGAGAGATGTCCATGCTTGAATTAGCATTGCCGACCTATATTGATTTACCACAAGATCAGATATACCCATAACAATTTTTTTCATTTTAGCGCTAGAGTCCGCCACCAATGTAGGACCATGCTTAGATAATTGGTTGAACTTGAGGCTATATTCCCTTACACTCATACCTCCTTGACGGAGATTGATGAATTCTTGTATTTTTCTCTCCCTCAATTCCAAGGGGAAAAACCTATCCAGGAATGTCGTCTTGAATGATGCCCAAACTATCGGACCCTCTCTAATAGGTCTCTCATCCTTCCATTGTTCATACCATACTTGAGCCACATCTTTGAGTTCATAGGCGGCTAGTTCCGCCTTTTCTTGTGGAGACACACCCATAACATCTAGCACCTTGAAAACTTCATCGATGAACCCTTGTGGGTCCTCCTCCACTTTGGAGCCAAAGAAAGTAAGGGGATTAATCCTTGTGAAATCCCTTATCCTAGAAGCGGTTATGCTAGCATTGGGGGTTCACTTGCACCCTAGCATCCCTAGTAACTTGAGTTGCTAACACTTGAGTCAAGCTTTGAATGGCCGACCTTATCTCCATATTAGACATAGCTCCTTAATCAATAGGAGCTTGAGGGTTTTGAGAAAAATGAGGGAGAACCTCCTCATTCACATTGTCCTCTCTGGCCCTCCTAGCATTAGTCCTTCTTGTATTCATAGTCTATAAGCACAAGAAGAGGATTAGAAGAAAGGACTTGATAGAGTTAGGACTCTTAGGCATGACCTATGAGTAACAAAAGGGTGAAAGTTCCTAAGCATCTCATAGCTTCTCATTCATTAAGTGTGGCGCGCTTCACACTCATGAACAAGACTCTACTTGACGTGGTTCATGAGACATCAATCCTAATTCTTATCATTAACCTTATGCTTTGATGCCAAGTTTGCCACGACCCTAGAGCACCCCCTAGCCATAACCGGCGTACTCGACCTCGAAGAGGTCTTATACAAGCCCTTAGCATTCATCAATGCATATGTCATAGAATAAAAAGCGGAAGATTTAAAACGTTTACAATAGAAGTCCAACTTTGCTTCATATATGAAAATAAGAACTAAACTTGTCTCATGTCACCATCTAGACATAGGAATATGAAAATTGGGACTTAGTCCTTACATCAATAGAAAGTCTTATAATACGAAAGTACAACATAATCTTTCAATAAGGAAAGTGAACTAAAGCTAGAGTCAAAAGCATCCTGTCCACCAACTTGGGAATAACAATCCAAGTTTCTTAAGGAACGGACTAGAAGCACCTCAATGGCCCAAACCTACACTTCGTAGAAAAAGGGGAGAAATATGGGTTAGTACAACCACTTGTACTAAGTATGGAAGCCATGCAATTAAAACCATTTAAAACATGCATAAAAGGGACCTTTATTGAAAACATGCTATTTCAAGTTAGAAGCCATAATGCACATTCAAGGAATACATTATCAATCCATACTATAAGGTAAAGATACATTCATACTCATAGTTAACATTACATCATGCCATTGTTCATATCTTACATACTTGAGTTCACCTAACATCATATCATAAAGACACCACCCATGACCCCAATTTAAAATTCACTTGTGCAATGTACATATGAAGTCCCATACCCCGATATGTACTAAGTAAAGCCATCAAGAAGACACAAGTGTAGTCACATAACATTATCATAATAAGTGAAATCAACATAACTTGCCATACATGAAGAACTCACACAAGAACTCCTCTTAAGACCCACTTGTGCAATGTATAGGTAAAGTCCCATACCCTTACCTATACTAAGTGATATCCTTTGAGAAATCCTAGTTAGAATTCATATCTCTTTTCATAGTTGTTTTCATTCATTAGTTCCTTCTTACATAATTGGGAGACTTTGCCATAACCGACATAGACCATGGGAGCTACTATGGAATCTGGTGTCTTCCTCCCACACCGAAAAGAGAGTGTTCAACTTTACCAAGCTAGAACATTGGTACATCGTAGCATCTAGGTGGATCCACTAGCTTAAAATCCTATGGTGGCACATAGTTAAGGGATAAGGAGGTTGCTTCTAGAAATCCTCTTTATGCTAAATAGCATTGTAGGTTCCACCTTATGAGACCTTTCTTGTGGAAACCTTACACCTTGGTGAAGGAGTCCTATCCCATATATATATCCTCTCGGTGCTAAGCTCAAACTCCCCATTAAGTAATTTTTAAGTCTTTACTTAGGCATTAATTCATAAAGAAATCTTAGGGACTCACTCCTTTGTATATCATATAGCTCAAGGTTACAAAGATGAGCATAGCCTTTCATCATAGAACCAACATCATGTGAGAATAGTCTTTCATATCATAGTCATATAGTGTTCATGAGAATTGCTTCTTATTCATCATAACAACACATTCATAATCATAACTCAACACCATAACCAACAAATCAAGTAAATATCTCCATCATAAGTAGATCAACAATTCAATAGAAGACTATTCATCAAATTGAAATCCTTCATTCATAACCTTTATCATGACTTCTGCTTGTTTCATACCTTGATCCACTACTGTACGGATAGCGTTTGCTGCTGCGGTTTGAGCAGCAAACGGTGTTCCTCTTCTCGTACCTTTGAATCCAGAAGTGCCAGCTGAGGACCAACAAACTACTCGACCCCGTACATCTGTAACAGTGAGAATGGTATTATTGAAACTTGCTTGAACATGAATAACTCCCTTTGGTATTCTACGTGCACCCTTACGTGAACTAATACGTCCATTCCGACGCGAACTAATTTTCGGTATAGCTTTTGCCATATTTTATCATCTCGTAAATATGAGTCAGAGATATATGGATATATTCATTTCATGTCAAAACAGATTCTTTATTTGTAAATCGGCTCTTCTGGCAAGTCTGATTAGCCCTGTCTTTGTTTATGTCTCGGGTTGGAACAAATTACTATAATGCGCCCCCTCCTACGGATTAGTCGACAATTTTCACAAATTTTACGAACGGAAGCTCTTATTTTCATATTTCTTATTCCTTACCTTAATTCTGAATCTATTTCTTGGAAGAAAATAAGTTTCTTGAAATTTTTCATCTCGAATTGTATTCCCACGAAAGGAATGGTGAAGTTGAAAACCTAATCCTTCAAATCTTTGTTGTGGAGTCGATAAATTATATGCCCTTTGGTTGAATCATAAGGACTTAATTCAATTTTGACTCTATCTCCTGGCAGTATCTGTATAAAACAAAGTTCCTTTGAGGTATCAACTAATGCGAAAGATATTAGACAACTCTCCCCCCTTTTTTTCTTTTTCACAAATAGGAAGTTTCGAATCCAATTTGCATATTATAAAGGATTACCAGATATAACACAAAATTTCTCCACCTATTCCTTCTAGTCGCGCCTCTCGGTCTGTCATTATACCTCGAGAAGTAGAAAGAATTACAATCCCCATTCCACCTAAAATTCGCGGAATTCGCTGATAATTAGAATAGATTCGTAGACCAGGTCGACTGATTCGTTTTAAATTTAAAATATTTATGTAGGGTCTTTTCCTATTCCTTCTATGTCGCAGGGTTAAAACCAAAAAATATTTGTTGTTTTCTCGATGTTTTCTCACGTTTTCGATAAAACCCTATTTTCTTGATATTCATTCATCATATAAGATAATATCACAATACAATAATGAATTACATGTAAACATACTAAATTGACATCATTCAATCAACATTGACATGCTAGGGTTTGGAATTGAGAAAGAAGGGGAATCATGGGTCTTGTGGGGAATTGTTCAAAAACCATAAACATTACATGAATTCATCCACAAACACTCATATATAATCATAAACATTCATTATAAATCAATAGAATCGAGTTTAGAAAGTGACCCACAATTTTTTGGTGAAAACCTAGAAATTGGGGAACCTTAAAATCCAATTTTGAGAGGGCCTCTTGGGGAAAAGATCCCAAGAGTAAAAAGCATCCAAACCTTAATTAATTCCTTGAGAATTGATGGAGAAAAATCGAAACCTTGCTGTAACACCCCTCAAAATGAAGTAGGATAAAGTAGAACCTCACATGAGTTTTATGCATTAATAACTTGTTAAAATAATGAATAATAGCCTTTTTAGTAAGTTTTAAAGAGTTTGGAAGTCAAACGTCAAGGGACAACCAAGCCATTCGGAAACTAGTCTTTTACGTGTTGGTGTGTTCTAGTATGTTGTTCATGTTTTTATGTGTTGTTTGGAGTCTAAAATAAGTGGAGGTGACCCTAGTGTCTTAATAAATGTTTTTAGGGTCAAAACGTTCGAGTACGACTCCCTGGGACCACCCTAAGGGTTCCTGAGGAGGACCCCAACCCTTGGACAAACAAACTGCCGACGCAGCTTGAAGTTGTTCATGGAGGGAGTGGCTCCACGTCGCGAACCTGCTTCACCAATGGCCAAAAAGTATCTCCGCATCGCGGAAACACCGCGGACTCTACTGTTTCAAAATCTAATTTCCAGAAACTTGTGGGAACACCCCCACGTCGCAGACTTGTTTCCCGATGAAATATGCGAAAATAAAACTCAAGTTTGACTTGTTTAAAAGGTCCAACTAAGTGAGGGGTAGTTTGGGTACTTTGGGGAATTATTATAAACGGTTATTCTACCTATTTTAGGGTATTTTAAGTGGTTAAAACCCCAAAACCTAAAATTAGACCTCATTATCCAAATTGAACTTCCCTCTCAAATAAATTCTCTCTCTAGAACTTTGTGGAAGACATTGATGAAGCTTCAAGCTAGGGAATGAGTTCCTACTGATTTCTCTTCAAATTCCTAAGGAAATTAATCATAAAGGTATGGGGATTTTATCTTTGATTCTCCTTTCAATCAAAGAGTCAAATCAAAGTGATTTCAATCTTTTTCAAAAACACTAAAAACCCCAATTTCAATTCTAAGGTTCGGTTCTTGCATACAAGTATTTCAAAGGATGATTTATGTTTATATTGATGGTTTTCAGGTCAAAAACTCCATGAACGGCATATCTTGAAATCCTAATTTTGGGTCTAAAGTGGGTCTATTGGTTATGCTTGGTTGTTGTCTTCTTTGAATGACTTATAATGAAGGTGAGGTTAGGTTAGACTATGTTTACCTACTCTCACACCTACTGAAGAATGAATGAAAGAATGTAAGAATGAATAAAAAAGAGTGGGAGTTAATGCTAATGAATGAAAGTTGGGTCTATTGTAAGGATAGTCTCATAAAGTACTCCTTTCAATGAATGGGGTTCTGAAATGAAAGATTTTCTCATCTTTGAATACAAGAGCTTCCTAAATGAATGAATGAGGGTTAGGATGGGTATTCCTTCGTGAGTTGAGATGAGAATACTTAGTAGCAATCCTTATCCCTAAATGAATGAACGTTGGGTTAGGATAAGTATTCCTTCGTGAGTTGAGATAACAGTACTTAGTAGCAATCCTTATCCCTAAATGAATGAATGAAATGAATGTCCAAACTCTGTGGGGAAGTAATGTCTAGGACCGAGAGGATATGAAGATAGGTGGATACTCCTTCGTTAGTTGAGATGTGAGTATTTAGTAGAAGCCCTTAAAATGGGTGCTCCTTCGTGAGTTGAGATGAGAGTACCTAGAAGCAATCCTTCTATCCCCTAACTATGTGCCCACATAGGACTAGCTAGTGGTCTCTACCACGTAAAGGCTAAAAGAATGACCCTACCTTAGGCAAGTAGGGATCCCTCATCCGGTAAGGGTACTATCGGGATTCCATGCTCCATGGTCTATGTCGGTTAAGGCTCTTCCCCCCACATTAATGAATGAATGAACTAGGGTCTCTTAAGGGTGTACTACTTAGGATAGGTGGTGGAATGGAACATCATCTAGACATTGCACAAGTAGTCATTTAAGGGAGATCTTGGTGTGTCTTAGTAATAATAATGCATGAATGAATCTCTTTGGGCTAATTAATGAAAGTGTTGGTCTTTGAGCATGCTAATGTGAAAGTGAGTCATAATGAATAGAATGTAAGTGCCTATGTTGAATTGAATGTATGTGATGATCTTATGTCATTAGTGAATGAAGTTGTCTAAATACATTAAGTTGAATCAACAATTTGTATTGAGATGTGAATGGAACTTGTCTTGTGTAGCCTTAAGGATCACTTGGGTGTGGTATGGAAAGGTAGTATGGGCTGCTTCACCATGTCTTACTTAGGTGAGTCTTGGGATGACATTTGATGAATGCTCTAGTTTTATGAAGTGACTTGTTGGCTTATGTGCTTTACGTCTCATGTGACTAATTGGTGAAGGTTGAGGTATGCATGGTAAGGGCACTTTGTGTGACCTTAAGGTGGTGCCTTAGTGTGCGTAATGGTATGGGACGTTGCACATACATTGCACAAAGGTATTGCTTAAGGTTTACTTAAGGTGGAGGTCCAACGTAAGAAGGTAAAGGTAAATGGGTTATGTATGTTTATGAGGTATTGTGAAGCATATGATTTTGTATTGTAGATTGTGACTTGTAAGGTGCCTATTATGTTGATGTTCATGAGATTTTATCAAAATGGCATGAAAGCATAACTTCCTCACAAATATCTTTTTTAGCATATTTTGCATATCCTCATACTTAGTACGTGTGTTGTACTAACCCCTTTCTTCTATTTTACTACAAGTGTAGGTTGTGGTAATTAGGAGGAGATTGTGCTTTGAGTTGCTTGGATTGCTTCACTCTTCCAAGTTTTTGGTATGTCCTCAAGATTCGAGGACTATGTTTAGAAGTTTCATTTCATATGTAAAGGGCCGTGTCCCTTAGTACGTTTTAAGTTCTTGTCTAAGATTGGCTAAAGAGACTTAGTAGTTCTTCTTGCGTATTCATGTTTTCAAATGTTGTTGACTCTTGAAATCTTATGGTTTTATTGAATAAAAGTTTTAAATCCTTAGTGATTTTTATGATCTATGCGATGAATGAAAGCTAAGGCTTGTATAAGACCTCTGAGAGGTTGAATATGCATGTAATGGCTAGGGGGTGTTCTCGGCTCGTTTCAAACTTGGTATCAGAGCATAAGGTTTTAAAGATTACTTTTAGGTGCAAAGTCTCATAAGCCACGTCTAGTAGAGTCTTATTTATCAGTGTAAGTCACGACACATCTATGAGCGAGAGGCTATAGGTCGATAGAAGTTTCACTTTCTTCATTACTCTTGTCTCGTGTCATAGAGCTTAACTCCATATGATCTCTCTCTTTATTCCCTTGTCCGGTGGTCGACTAGATGTGATTACTTGGATGGGGTGATGTTTCAAGGATTGACGGAGTAAAAGGTGAGTTTTGATGCTTATTATGGTTTATGACTAGATGAAATTATGTGAAAGTAGTTTTGGAAAATTGTGTTGTGATGCTAATTATGGCTATGTGTGATTTATGAGATTTGGATTATCATATTGGGAAGTTGCTTTTTGTGGTTAATGCTTTGTAGTTTCCCTTGTGATAGATTGAAGTCCTTGTGTAGGCTTGCTCCTAAGAGGGGAAGATGGTGTGACTACCTAGAAAGGTAATTGTGAGAGGATAAATTTTTTTTATGAGTAGTGGTCCTTAGGTTGTGCCAAATGATGTTGAGTGAGTAAACTCATTTCTTTGAGGATAGAGGTAAGACCCTCAATAGTGTAGAATCATTTTATGAAAGGAGTTTGAAGTTTTAGTCTTGACTTGCTCCGACCTTTGAATTTAAGGGTGTGAGGTAGTGAAGAGTTGATTTGGCTCACCCCAAGTGGGGGATAATGTGCTCCTAGATGAGTTTACCCTAAGTGGGGGCTGATGAATTGAGTAGCAAGGTTGTTGATATCCTTATCTTTTCCTTCTATTCTTATTCAAGCTTGAAACCAAGAGTTCCTAGTAGATTGTTCATGTTTTGGAGTCTTGCATATGATTATGAGTTGCATGATCTCCTTATGTTATGCATGTCCTAGAGGATATTATGTTATGCATCCTCTTAATGACATTATGATTAATTGATAAGGTTAGTTGTTGATCTATATTTCTCATGATTATTGTGCATTTTGTATGATTTGCTTATTTGCCGCATTAGTTGAAATGTTGATCATGTCTATGTGTGCTTTGAAGGTTATTGCATATCGGGCCTTATGATGAAATGATGAGTATGTCCAAAAATTGGAGTAGGTAGTTCCTCCTTATATGATATGAAATAATGAGCTTTTGTTTATGATAAGTTGTTTAAATTGATTTATGAGATGACTGGTTGAGCAGGGCTTAATGTGTTCTTGATGTTGCGTATTTGTGGTTTTGAGAGAATATGCATGATGTGCTATGGAGAAGGAAGTTCCTCTAAAGAAATGAGAAATGGTAAAGTTTTGTGCATATTGAGTGGTAGATGTTATTCCTACTTCCTTGAATTGCATGAAAGTCTTGTTGTAATGCTTTTTATGTGGAGTTGATCTTTCCTCCTTGATGTGTGCTGTAGTAATGATATTACATGCTTGTTGTGGGCTGCTAGTCCTAGAATCTTGACTCTATAATGTTTGAAGTGTCATTTGAGGGCGAATGTTCCCAAGTGGGGGATATTGTAACGCCCCTCAAAATGAACTAGGATAAACTAGTGCCTCACATGGGTTTTATGCATTAATAACTTGTTAAAATAATGAAGAATAGTCTTTTAGTCAGTTTTAAAGAGTTTGGAAGTCAAACATCAAGGGACGACGAAGACGTTCAGAAACTAGTCTTTTACGTGTTGGTGTGTTCTAGTATGTTGTACATGTTTTTATGTGTTGTTTGGAGTGTAAAATCAGTAGAGGTGACCCTAGAGTCTTAATAATTGTATTTAGGGTCAAAACGTCCGAGTACGACTCCCCAGGGACCACCCTAAGGGTCCTCGAGGAGGGTCCCAACACTTGGCCAAACAAGCTGCCAAGGCAGCTTGAAGTTGTGCTTGGAGGGAGTGGCTCCGCGTCGCTGAGACACCGCGGACTCTTCTGTCTCGAAATTTAATTTCCAGAAACTTGTGGGAACACCTCCGTGTCGCGGACTTGTTTCCCGACTAAATCTGCAAAAATAAAACTCAAGTTTGACTTGTTTAAAATGTCCAACAAAGTGAGGGGTAGTTTGGGTACTTTGGGTAATTATTATAATCTGTTATTCTACCTATTTTAGGGTATTTTAAGTGGTTAAAACCCCAAAACCTAGAATTAGACCTCATTATCCAAATTGAACCTTCCCTCTCAAATAAATTCTCTCTAGAACTCCATGGAAGACATTGATGAAGCTTCAAGCTACGGGATGGGTTCCTACTGATTTATCTTCAAATTCCTAACGAAATTAATCACAAAGGTATGGGGATTTTATCTTTGATTCTCCTTTCAATCAAAGAGCCAAATCAAAGTGATTTCAATGTTTTTCAAAAACACTAAAAACCCCAATTTCAATTCTAAGGTTGGGTTCTTGCATAAAAGTATTTCAAATGATGATTTATGTTAATATTGATGGTGTTAAGGTCAAAAACTCCATGAACCCTTGCATATCTTGAAATCCTAATTTTGGGTCTAAAGTGGGTCTATTGATTATGAGCTAATAATGTGATATTACTGTGTAGATTGTTATGGGCTATTGATTTATGTATTGTTCTATATTGAATTATGAGGAATTGATGGTCAATTGTGTTATATTGGATGTATATTTATATATATATATAGTAGATGTTAGAATTGTGAGGTTTGATCCCTTTGTAAGTGGGGAGGTGTTTACTTTATAAGTATGTTGTGATCATGGCCTTGTAGGCAAAGTTGGATGATTGTTGTTTTGAGTAATGCTAATTATATGAAGGTAATGTGATATGATGTAAATTTGTGTATTGTCTAAGAGCATGAAAGGTAACCTTGTGTACGAGACTTTATGTGTTATGCTTGGTTGTTGTCTTCTTTGAATGACTTATAATGAAGGTGAGGTTAGGGTAGACTATGTTTACCTACTCTCACACCTAGTGAAGAATGAATGAAAGAATGTAAGAATGAATGAAAAGAATGGGAGTTAATGCTAATGAATGAAAGTTGGGTCTATTGTAAGGATAGTCTCATAAAGTACTCCTTTAAATGAATGGGGTTCCTAGATGAAAGGTTTTCTCATTTTTGAATCCAAGAGCCTCCTTAATGAATGAATGAGAGTTACGATGGGTATTCCTTCGTGAGTTGAGATGAGAATACTTAGTAGCAATCCTTATCCCTAAATGAATGAATGTTGGGTTAGGATGAGTACTCCTTCGTGAGTTGAGATGAGAGTACTTAGTAGCTATCCTTATTTCTAAATGAATGAATGAAATGAACGTCCAAACTTCATGGGGAAGTAATATCTAGCACCGAGAGGATATGAAGATGGGTGCATACTCCTTCGTTTGTTGAGATGTGAGTATTTAGTAGCAGCCCTTAAGATGGGTGCTCCTTCGTGAGTTGAGATGAGAGTACCTAGAAGCAATCCTTCTATCCCTTAACTATGTGCCCACATAGGACTAGCTATTGGTCTCTACCACGTAAATGCTAAAAGAATGACCCTACCTTAGGCAAGTAGGGATCCCTCAACCGGTAAGGGTATTATTGGGATTCCATGTCAAGCTCCATGGTCTATGTCGGTAAAGTCTCTTCCCCCACATTAATGAATGAATGAACTAGGGTCTCTTAAGGGTGTACTACTTAGGATAGGTGGTGGAATGGGACATCATCTAGACATTGCACAAGTAGACATTTAAGGGAGATCTTGGTGTGTCTTAGTAATGATAATGCATTAATGAGTATCTTTCGGCTAATTAATGAAAGTGAGTCATAATGAATTGAATGTATGTGATGATCTTATGTCATTAGTGAATGAAGTTGTCTAAATACATTAAGTTGAATCAACGATTTATGTTGAGATGTGAATGGAGCTTGTCTTGTGTAGCCTTAAGGATCACTTGGGTGTGGTATGGAAAGGTAGTATGGGCTGCTTCACCATGTCTTACTTAGGTGAGTCTTGGGATGACATTTGATGAATACTCTAGTTTTATGAAGTGACTTGTTGGCTTATGGGCTTTACGTCCCATGTGACTAATTGGTGAAGGTTGAGGTATGCATGGTAAGTGCACTTTGTGTGACCTTAAGGTGGTGCCTTAGCGTGGGTAATGGTATGGGACGTTGCCCATACATTGCACAAAGGTATTGCTTAAGGGTTACTTAAGGTGGAGGTCCAACGCAAGAAGGTAAAGGTAAATGGGTTATGTATGTTTATGAGGTATTGTGAAGCATATGACTTTGTATTGTTGGTTGTGACTTGTAAGGTGCCTATTATGTTGATGTTAATTAGATTTTATCAAATTGGCATCAAAGCATAACTTCCTCACAAATGTCCTTTTTAACATGTATTGCATATCCTGATACTTAAGTCTGTGTGTTGTACTAACCCCTTTCTTCTATTTTACTACTAGTGTAGGTTGTGGTAACTAGGCGGAGATTGTGATTTGGAGGTGCTTGGATTACTTCACTCTTCCAAGTCTTTGGTATGTCCTCAAGATTCAAGGACTATGTTTAGAAGTTTCATAATCATTGTAATATACACATAAGTTTCATTTCATATGTAAACGGCTGTGTCCCTTAGTACATTTTAAATTCTTGTCTAATATTGGCTAAAGAGACTTAGTAGTTCCGCTTGGGTATCCATGTTTTCAAATGTTGATGACTTTTGAAGTCTTATGGTTTTATTGAATAAAATTTTTAAATTCTTAGTGATTTTTATGATCTATGCGATGAATGAATGCTAAGGGTTGTATAAATAAGACCTCCGAGTTGTCGAATACGTATATAACGGCTAGGGGGTGCTCTCGGGTCGTTACAAGAGTACTTAGTAGCAATCCTTATCCCTAAATAAATGAATGTTGGGCTAGGATTTGTACTCCTTCATGAGTTAAGATGAGACTACTTAGTAGCAATCCTTATCCCTAAATGAATGAATGAAATGAATGTCCGACTCCATGTGAGAGTAATGTCTAGGACCGAGAGGATATGAAGAAGGGTGGATACTCTTTCATTAGTTGAGATGTGAGTATTTAGTAGCAACCCTTAAGATGGGTGCTCCTTCGATAGTTGAGATGAGAGTACTTAGAAGCAAACTTTCTAATCCTTAACTATGTGCCCACTAGGACTAGCTAGTGGTCTCTACCACATAAAGGCTAAAACAATGACCCTACCTTAGGCAATTGGGGATCCCTCATCCGATAAGGGTACTACCAGGATTCCATGTCAAGCTCCATGGTCTATGTCGGTTAAGGCTCTTCCCCCACATTAATGAATGAATGAACTAAGGTCTCTTAAGGGTGTACTACTTAGGATAGGTGGTGGAATGGGACATCATCTATAAATTGCACAAGTACACATTTAAGGGAGATCTTGGTGTGTCTTAGTAATGGTAATGAATGAATGAGTCTCTTTGGGCTAATTAATGAAGGTGTTGGTCTTTGAGCATGCTAATGTGAAAGCGAGTCATAATGAATTGAATATAAGTGCTTATGTTGAATTGAATGTATGTGATGATCTTATATCATTAGTGAATGAAGTTGTCTGAATGCATTGAGTTGAATCAACGATTTATGTTGAGATGTGAATGGAGCTTGTCTTGTGTAGCCTTAAAGATCACTTGGGTGTGGTATGGAGAGGTAGTATGGGCTGCCTCACCATGTCTTACTTAGGTGAGTCTTGGGATGACATTTGATGAGTGTTCTAGCTTTATGAAGTGACTTGTTGGCTTATGTGCTTATATGTCTCATGTGATTAATTGGTGAAGGTTGAGGTATTCATGGTAAGTGCACTTTGTGTGACCTTAAGGTGGTGCCTTTCTGGGTGATGGTATGGGACGTTGCCCATACATTGCACAACGGTATTGCTTAAGGGTTACTTAAGGTGGATGTCCAAGGCAAGAAGGTAAATGTAAATGGGTTATGTATGTTTATGATGTATTGTGACGCATATGACTTTGTATTATTGGTTGTGACATTTTAGGTGCCTACTATGTTGATGTTCATGAGATTTTATCAAAATGGCCTGAAAGCATAACTTCCAAACAAATGTCCTTTTTAGCATGTTTTGTATATCCTCATACTTAGTACGTGTGTTGTACTAACCCCTTTCTTCTATTTTACTACAAGTGTAAGTTGTGGTAACTGGGAGGGGATTGTACTTTGGAGTTGCTTGGATTGCTTCACTCTTCCAAGTCTTTGGTATTTCCTCAAGATTCGAGGAATGTGTTTAGAAGTTTCTTAGTCATTTTAATAGACACCTAAGTTTCATTTCATTTGTAAAGGGTCATGTCCCTTAGTACGTTTTAAGTTCCTGTCTAAGATTGGCTAAAGAGACTTAGTAGTTCCGCTTAGATATTGATGTTTTCAAATGTTGATGACTCTTGAAGTGTTATGGTTTTATTGACTAAAAGTTTTAAATTGTTAGTGATTTTTATGATCTATGCAATGAATGAATGTTAAGGCTTGTATTAGACCTCCATGAGGTCGAATACCAATGTAACAACTAGGGGGTGCTCTCGGGTCGTTACAGTTGTTGCCCTAGATGAACCTTGGTCTTCTTCTTCAATGGGGTTCTTAGTTGAGAGAGTTTTGAGAAAGAATTAGTTTGACTTTTGAGTTTAGTTGTGTGAGTTAAAGTCTTAGGGTTAGGGTCTTTAGTTAGGTTTAGAATAGTAATTAGTTAACTAACCACCTCTCTTAACCCCTAATTAAATAACTAACTAAAACTAAGACTCCTAAACTAAAAACTAAACCTTAAAAACAGCCAGGGCTTACGACCCTCCACCTACGGATCGTAGGTGGAGTTACTTACCGTACTAGCATCCGTCGTTTGGTAATGAGGCTCCCTTTTGGGGGCCAAGTCTCCCACGACTAAGTTTGGACTTACGACCTTGACTTACGATCCGTAGACCAGTCTACTAGCCGTAAGTCTTGGTCTCGTCGTTTGCTGTAGTTTTGACAGCTTTTGGGTCCAAGTTTGGGTCTTCCTCAAGGACCCCTAGGGTGGTCCTTGGGGGGTCGTACCCCGACGTTTGAACCCTAAACATATAATTTTACATACTTAAACCATTTTTACAAGATTTAGTCCTCATACCTTACTTCAAAGCCCCTTTCAAGACCTAGGAACACACTATGTCTATTTTAGTTTTTCGAACGTCATGGTCGTTTCTTGACATTTATGCCCTAACACCTCCAAACTAAGTTAGTTACATTAGATTAGGTCTAGAAACACTGTTTTAACCATTTTTAGGATATTAACCATTATGTAAGGCTCTAGCTCACCCTATCATTTTTCGGATTGTTTTAGGTTTACCCGTCAGGACCAACCGGCTCCATATCTAAGGTCTTGACGGATGTCCACGAAAAAGTTTGGCAAAAGAAAGCTTCGAAAACCTGGATCACCAAATAAGCCATGGACTATAACACTCAAATATTGACAAAAAGTGGGGGTTTACCTGCTCTAGGGCTCGTTTGACCTTGTAAATGGGCTGGATTGCCCATCATGACCAACCAGCTCCATAGCTAAGGTCTTGACGAGCGTCCCGACAAATTTTGGCAAAAATGATGTCGGAAATCCAGATCACCAAAAAATCCATGGACTATAGCACACGAAAATCGGCAACATTTGGGGTTTACCCGCTTCGAGGGTCGTTTGACCTTTAAAAAGGGCCAGTTTGCCCATCGGGACCAACCAACTACATAGCTGAGGTCTTGACGGACGTCCACAAATTTTGTTGGCAAAAATGACGTCGAAATTCTGGATCACCGAAAGATCCACGGACTATAACACTCGAAAATCGACAAAATGGGGGGTTTACCCACTTCGGGGTTCATTTGACCTTGAAAATGGGCTAGTTTACCCATCGGGACCAACCGACTCCATAGATAAGTTCTTGATGGACGTCCACGAAAATTTTTGGCAAAAATGACAATAAAAATCTGGAAGATCAAAAGATACATGGACTATTTCACACGAAAATCAGCAAATCGGGAGGTTTACCCGCTCCGGGGCTCATTTGACCATGAAAATGGGCCGGATTGCCTGTCTGGACCAATCGGCTCCATGGATAAGGTATTGACGGATGTCCATGAGAACTTTCGGCAAAAATGACATCAGAAATCTGGATCACCAAAAGATCCATGGACTACAGCAAACGAAAATAAAAAAAATGGGGTTTACCCGATCCAGGGATCATTTGACCTTGAAAATTTGCCTGTTTTTCTGTCGGGAAAAATCGGTTCCATAGCTAAGGTCTTGATGGATGTCCACGAAAAATTTCGACAAAAAGGACGTCAGAAATCCAGATCACCAAAAGATCCATAGACAATAGAACACGAAAATTGGTAAAGTGGGGGTTTACCCACTCCGGGGATTGTTTGACATTGAAAATTAGGTTGTTTACCCTTTGGGACAAACCGACTCTATAGCTAAGGTCTTGACGAACGTCCTCCAAAATTATTGGCAAAAATGACATTGGAAATTCGGATCACCAAAATATTCAATAACTATAGCGCACGAAAATTGGCAAAATTGGGGTTTACCCGCTCCGTGGTTAATTTGACCTTGAAAATGGATCGTTTTTCCCGTCGGGACCAATCGGCTCCATAGCAAAAATCTTGACGGACGTCCACGAAAAATTTTGGCGAAAATGACGTCAAATATTTGGATCACCAAAAGATCGATGGACTATAGCACACAGAAATCGGCAAAACGATGTGTTTACCTGCTCCGAGGCTCGTTTGACCTTGATAATGGGCCGGTTTGCCCATAGGGACCAACCGACTCCATAGCTAAGGTCTGGACGGATGTCCATGACAATTTTTGGCAAAAATGTCGTCAAAAATCCGGATAACCAAAAGATCCACGGACTATTGCACAGAAAAATCAGCAAAATAGGGGGTTTACACGCTTCAGGGTTCGTTTGACCTTGATAATGGGCCGGGTTGCCTTTCGGGACCAATAAGCTCAATAGATAAGGTGTTGACGGACGTCCCATAAAAGGTTCGAGAAAAATTACAACGGATATACGGATCACCAAAAGATCTGTTGATTATAGCACATGAAAATTGGCAAAACGGGAGCTTTACCCACTCCGGGGTTCGTTTAACCTTTAAAAAGGGCCGATTTGCCTGTCTAGACCAACCGTCTCCATAGCTAAGGTCTTAATGGACGTCCACAAAAAAATTTGGTAAAAATGACGTTTGAAATCCAGATCACAAAAAGATCCATGGACTATAGCATACGAAAATCAGCAAAACGAGGGGTTTAAGCACATCAGGGTTCGTTTGACCTTGAAAACGGGCCGATTTTCCCGTCGGGCCAACCAGCTCCATAGCTAAGGTCTTGACGGACGTTTATGAAAAATTTTGGCAAAAATTGCGTCGGAAATCAGAATCACTAAAAGATCCATGGACTATAGCACACGAAAATCGGCAAAACGGGGGGTTTACCCGCTTCGGGGATAGTTTGACCTCTAAAATGGGTCAGGTTGCCCGTCGGGACGAACCAACTCCATAGCTAATGTCTTGATGTGTCCACAAATTTTTTTGGCAAAACTGACGTCGGAAATCTGGATCACCAAAAGATCCATGGACTGCACACGAAAATCGGCAAAACACTATTGGGAAATATCTTTTTGGTCGTCATCAAAGAAGTTGACGTCCAGGGGTTTCTCTGCTCCGGGCTCGTTTGACTTTGAAAATGGGTTGGTTTACCCGTCGGTACCAACCGACTCCATAGCTAAGGTCTTGATGGATGTCCATGAAAAATTTCGTAAAAATGACGTCGAAAATCTGGACCACCAAATGATCCATGGACTATATAGCACACGAAAATCGGCAACATGGGGGTTTACCCGCTCCGAGTCTCGTTTGACCTTTAAAATGGGCGATTTACCCATCGGGACCAGCCGGCTACATAATGAGGTCTTGACGGATGTCCACAAAATATTTGGTAAAAATGACGTCGAAAATCCGGATCACGAAAAGATCCACGGACTATAACACTCGAAAATTGGCAAAATGGGGGGTTTACCCACTAGGGCTCGTTTGACCTTGAAAATGGGCCAGTTTTCCCATCGGGACTAATCGGCTACATAGATAGGTTCTTGACGGACGTCCACGAAAATTTTTGGCAAAAATGACAACGAAAATCTGGATGATCAAAAGATACATGGACTATTGCAAACGTAAATCAGCAAAACATGAGGTTTACTCACTCCAAGGACCATTTGACCATGAAAATGGGTCGAATTGCATGTCTGGACCAAGCAGCTCCATAGATAAGGTCTTGACGGATGTCCATTAAAACATTCGGCAAAAGTGACATCAGAAATATGGATCACCAAAAGATCCATGGACTATAGCACACGAAAATTGGCAAAAACGAAGAGTTTACCTACTCCAAGACTCGTTTGACCTTGAAAATGAGCCGATTTTCCCATACGGACCAACCAACTCCATAGCTAAGGTCTTGATGGAAGTCCATGAATTTTTTTTGGCAAAAATGACGTCGAAAATGTGGATCACCAAAAGATCCATGGACTATAGCACACAAAAATTGGCAAAATGGGGAGTTTACCCGCTCTATGGCTCGTTTGACTTTGAAAGTGGGAGGTTTACCCGTCGGAACCAATCGGCTCCATAGCTAAGGTCTTGACGGACACCCACAAAATTTTTTGACAAAAATGACTTCTGAAATCTGGATCACCAAAAGATCCATAGACTATATCACACGAAAATCGGCAAAATGGGGGTTTACCCGCTTCGGGTCTCGTTTGACCTAGAAAATGGATTGGTTTGCCCGTCGGAACCAACCATCTCCATAGCTAAGGTCTTGACGGACGTCCACGAAAAATTTATGCAAAAATGACGTCGAAAATCTGGATCACCAAAAGATCTATGGATATAGTATATGAAAATCGGCAAAATAGGGGTTTACCCAATCCGAGGATAGTTTGACTTTGAAAATTTGCATGCTTACTTGTCAGGACCAACCGGTTCCATATCTAAAGTCTTGATAAATGTCCACAAAAAATTTCGGCAAAAAGGACGTCAGAAATCCAGATCACCAAAAGATCCATAGACAATAGCACACGAAAATTGGTATAACGAGGGGTTTACCCACTCCGGGGATCGTTTGACTTTGAAAATGAGTCGGTTTGCCCGTAGGGACCAACCGGTTCCGCAGCGAAGGTCTTGATGGACGTCCACGAAAATTTTTGGCAAAAATGACATTGAAAATGCGGATCACCAAAATATCCATGGACTTTAGCACACGAAAATTAGCAAAACTAAGGGTTTACCCGCGCCGTGGCTCATTTGACCTTGAAAATGGGCCGGTTTTTCTGTCGGGACCAAGTGACTCCATAGCTAAAGTCTTGATGGACGTCCACGAAATATTTTGGCAAAAATAATGTCAGATATTCGGATCACCTAAAAATCCATGCACTATAGCACACGAAAATTGGCAAAATGGGGTATTTACCCGCCTCGAGGCTCGTTTGACCTTGAAAATGGTCCGGTTTTCCCATTGGGACTAATCAACTCGATAACTAAGGTCTTGATGGATGTCCATGACATTTCTTGGCAAAAATGACGTCAGTAATCCGGATCACCAAAAGATCCATGGACTATTGCACATGAAAATTGATATAACGGGGGGTTTACACGCTTTTGGGTTCTTTTGACCTTGAAAATGGGTCGGTTTGCCCGTCGGGAGTAACAAGCTCAATAGCTACGGTCTTGACGGACGTCCATGAAAAATTTCAAAAAAAATGACTTCAAAAATCTGTATCACGAAAATATCCATGGAATATAACACACGAAAATTGGCAAAACGGGGGGTTTACCTGCTTCGGGGTTCATTTAACCTTGAAAATGGGCCGGTTTTCCTGTCCGGATCAATCGGCTTCATAGCTAAGGTCTTGACGGATGTCCACGAAAATTTTTGGTGAAAATGACGTCAGATATTTGGATCACCAAAAAATCCATGCACTATAGCACACGAAAATTTGAAAAATGGGTTGTTTACCCTCTTCGTGGTTCGTTTGACCTTGAAAATGGGGCGGTTTGCCCAGCGGGACCAACCCACACAATAACTAAGGTCTTGAAGGATGTCCATGTCATTTTTTGGCAAAAATGACGTCAGTAATACGGATCACCAAAAGATCCATGGAATATTGCACACGAAAATTGACGAAACGGGGGGGTTTACACGCTTTTAGGTTTGTTTGACCTTGAAAATGGGTCGGTTTGCCCGTCGGGACTAACAGGCTTAATAGCTAAGGTCTTGACAGACGTCCATGAAAAATTTCAAAAAAAATGACTTTGGAAATCTGGAGCACGAAAAGATCCATGGACTATAACACACAAAAGTTGGCAAAACAGGGGTTAACCCGCTCCGGGGCACGTTTGACCTTTAAAATGGACTTGTTTGCCTGTGTAGACCAATAGACTCCATAGATAAGGTCTTAACGGACGTCCATGAAATATTTTGGTAAAAATGACATTGGAAATTTGGATCACCAAAAAATCCATGGACTATAGCACACGAATATAATCAAAATGGGGGGTTTACACGCTTTGGGGTTTGTTTGACCTTGAAAATGAGTCGGTTTTCCCGTTGGGATCAACCGGCTCCATAGTTAAGGTCTTGACGAACGTCCATGAAATTTTTTGGCAAAAATGACGTCGAAAATCTGGATCACTAAAATATCCCTGGACTATAGCAAATGAAAATGGGCAAAACGGGGGGTTTACCAACTCCATAACTAAGGTCTTGACGGACGTCCACAAAATTTTTTGGCAAAAATGACTTTGGAAATCTGGATCACCAAAAGATCCATGGACTACACACAAAAATCAAATATGGATCACCAAAAGATCCATGCACTGCACACGAAAATCGGTAAAATACTATTGGGAAATATCTTCTTGGTCGTCATCAAAGAAGTTGACGTCCAGGGGTTTGTCCTCTCCGGGACTCAATTAACCTTGAAAATGGGACGGTTTGCCCATCGGGACCAACCGGCTCCATAGCTAAGGTCTTGAAGGATGTCCACGAAAAACATCATTAAAATGACGTTGGAAATTCGGATCACCAAAAGATCCATGGACTATAGAACACGAAAATCGGCAACATTGGAGTTTTACCCGCTCCGAGGCTTGTTTTACCTTTAAAATGGGATGATTTTCACATCGGGACCAACCGGCTACATTGATGAGGTATTGACGGACGTACACAAAAATTTTTGGCAAAAATGACATCAAAAATCTGGATCACCAATAGATCCACAGACTATAAAACTCGAAAATTGGCAAAATGGGGGGTTTACCCACTCTGGGATTCGTTTGACCTTGAAAATGGGCCAGTTTATCCGTAGGGACCAACCGGATCCATAAATAAGTTCTTGATGGACTTCCATGAAAATTTTCGGCAAAACTAACGACGAAAATCTGGATGATCAAAAGATACATGGACTATTGCACACGAAAATTAGCAAAACGGGAGTTTACCCACTCCGGGGAACATTTGACCATGAAAATGGGCCGGATTGCCTATTTGGACCAACTGGCTCCATAGATAAGGTCTTCACAGATGTCCATGAAAACTTTTGGTAAAAATAACGTCAGAAATCTGGACTATAGCACACGAAAATTGGCAAAACAGAGGGTCTACCTACTCCGGGGATTGTTTGACCTTGAAAATGAGTTGGTTTTCTCGAAGGGACCAATCATCTCCATAGCTGAGGTATTGATGGAAGTTCACGAAATTTTTTGGTAAAAATGATGTCGGAAATCTGGATCACCAAAAGATCCATGGATTATAGCACACAAATATTGGCAAAACGGGGGGTTTACCAGCTCCGTGGCTTGTTTCACTTTGAAAATGGCCGGTTTACCCGTCGAAACAAACTCGGCTCCTTAGCTTAAGGTCTTGACGGACGCCCACAAAAAATTTCAACAAAAATGACTTCAGAAATCTGGATCACTAAAAGATCCATGGACTATAGCATACGAAAATCGGGAAAATAGGGGGTTTACCCGCTTCGGATCTCGTTTGAGCTTGAAAATGGGTCGGTTTGCCCGTCGAGACCAACCATCTCCATAGCTAAGATCATGACACATTTCCATAAAAAAATTCTGCAAAAATGACATCGAAATTCTTGATCACCAAAAGATCCAAGGACTATAGCACACGAAAATCGGCAAAACGGGGGTTAACCCGATTCGGGGATCGTTTGACCTTGAAAATTGGTGTGTTTGCCCGTTGGGGCCAATCGGTTCCATAGCTAAGGTCTTGATAGACGTCCACGAAAAATTTACGCAAAAATGACGTCAGAAATCTGGATCACCAAAAGATCCAATACAATAGCACACGAAAATTGGTAAAACGGGGGGTTTACCCACTCCGGGGATAGTTTGACTTTGAAAATGAGTCAGTTTGCCCGTAGGGACCATCTGGCTCCATATCTAAGGTCTTGATGGACGTCTACGAAATTTTTTGGCAAAATAATGTAAGAAATCTACATTACTAATATATCCGTGGACTATAGCACACGAAAATCGGCAAAACGGGGTGTTTACCTTCTCCGAGGATCGTTTGGTCATGTAAATGGGCCGATTTGCCTATCGGGACCAATCGACTCCATAGATAAGGTCTTGACGGATGTCCATGAAATTTTTTGGCAAAAATGACATCGAAAATCTGTATCCTCAAAAGATCCACGAACTATTGCATACGAAAATTGGCAAAACAGGGGGGTTTACACGCATCGGGGTTCGTTTGACCTTGAAAATGGGCCGGTTTACCCGTCGGGACCAACATGCTCAATAGATAAAGTCTTGACGGACGTCCACGAAAAATTTCAACAAAAATGATTTTGTAAATCTAGATCACCAAAAGATCCATGGACTATAACACACGAAAATTTGTAAAACGTGGGGTTTACCTGCTTTGGGGATCGTTTGACCTTGAAAATGGGTCGAATTGCCCGTCGGGACCAACCGGTTCCATAGGTAAGGTCTTGAAGGACGTCCACGAAAAGGTTCGGCAAAAATGACATCAAAAATCTGGATCACCAAAAGATCCATGGAGTAGCCCACGAAAATTGGCAAAACGGGAAGTTTACCCGCTTAGGGGCTCGTATGACCTTTAAAATGGGCCCGTCTTGACCAATCGACTCCATAGCTTAGGTCTTAGTGAACGTCCACAAAATTTTTTGGTAAAAATGACGTTGGAAATTCGGATCACCAAAAGATCCAGGGACTATAGCATACAAATATTAGCAAAATGGGGGGTTTACCCACTCCGGGGAACATTGGACCATGAAAATGGGCCGAATTTCCTGTCTGGACCAATTGGCTCCATAGATAAGGTCTTGACGGATGTCCATGAAAACTTTCGGTAAAAATGACATCAGAAATCTGGATAACCAAAGGATCCATGGACTATAGCGCACGAAAATTGGCAAAACAGAGGGCTTACCTACTCCGGGGATTGTTTGACCTTGAAAATAAGTTGGTTTCTCGAATGGACCAATCGGCTCCATAGCTAAGGTCTTGATGGAAGTCCACAAAAATTTTCGGCAAAAATGTGGATCACCAAAAGATCAATGGACTATAGCACACAAAAATCGGCAAAACAGGGGGGGGTTACCAGCTTCGTGGCTCATTTGATTTTGAAAATGGCCGGTTTACTCGTGCGAACCAACAGTCTCCTTAGCTAATGTCCTGACAGACGCCCACAGAAAATTTCTACAAAAATGACTTCAGAAATCTAGATGACTAAAAGATCCATGGATCATAGCACACGAAAATCAGCATACTTGGGGTTTACCCGCTTCGGATTTCGTTTTACCTTGAAAATGGGTCGGTTTGCCCATCGAGATCAATCATCTCCATAGCTAAGGTCATGACACACGTCCACAAAAAATTCTACAAAAAAGACGTCGAAATTCTAGATCACTAAAAGATCCAAGGACTATAGCACACCAAAATTGACAAAACGGGGGTTTACCCGATCCGGTGATCGTTTGACCTTGAAAATTAGAATGTTTACCCGTCGGGACCAACCAGTTCGATATCTAAGGTCTTGATGGACGTCCATGAAAAATTTACACAAAGAGGAAGTCAGAAATCTGGATCACTAAAAGATGCATAGACAATAGCACACGAAAATTGGTAAAACGGGGGGTTTCCCACTCCGGGGATAGTTTGACTTTGAAAATGAGCCGTTTTGCGCGTAGGGACCATCTGGCTCCATAGCTAAGGTCTTGATGGACGTCCACAAATTTTTTTGGCAAAAATGACGCCAAAAATCTGGATCACCAATATATCCATGGACTATAGCACACGAAAATCGGCAAAACGGGATGGTTACACTCTCCGAGTCTCGTACGAGCTTGAAAATGGGTCAGTTTACCCATTGGGACCAACCGGCTATATAGATGAGGTCTTGATGGACGTCCACAATTTTTTTTGGCAAAAATGAAATCGGAAATCTGGATCACCAATAGATCCACGGACTATAAATCTCAAAAATTAGCAAAATGGGTGGTTTACGCACTTTGTGGTTCGCTCGACCCTGAAAATGGGCCAGTTTACCCGTTGGGACCAATCGGCTCCATAGATAAGTTTCTGACGGACTTCCATGAAATATTTCAGCAAAAATGACGACGGAAATCTGGATGATCCAATGATACATGGACTATTGCACACGAAAATTAGCAAAACGGGGGGTTTACCCACTCTAGGGAACATTTGACCATGAAAATGGGCCTGATTGCCTCTCTGGACCAACCGGCTCCATAGATAAGGTATTGACGGATATCCATGAAAACTTTCGATAAAAATGACGTCAGAAATCTGGATCACCAAAAGATCCATGGACTATAGCACACGACAATCTGCAAAACAGAGGGTTTACCTACTCTGGGGATTGTTTGACCTTGAAAATGAGCTGGTTTTCTCGAAGGGACCACAAAATATTTCGGCAAAAATGACGTCTAAAATGTGGATCACGAAAAGATCCATGGACTATAGCACACGAAAATTGATAAAACAGGGGTTTACCGGCTCCGTAGCTCGTTTGACTTTAAAAATGGCCGGTTTACCCATCGAAACCAACTAGTTCCTCAGCAAAGGTGTTGACGGACACTCACAAAAAATTACAACTAAAATGACTTCGGAAATCTGCATCACTAAAAGATCCATTGACTATAGCACACGTTTTGGGGTTCATTTGACCTTGATAATGGAACGATTTTCCCGCGGGACCAATCGATTCCATAGCTAAGGTCTTGACAGACGTCCATGAAAAATTTCGGCAAAAATCACGTACAAAATCAGGATCACCAAATGATCCATGGAGTATAGCATACGAAAATCAGCAAAATGGGGGGTTTACCCGCTCCGGGGATCATTTGACCTTGAAAATGGGCCGGGTTATCCTTCGGGACCAACCAACTTCATAGATAAGCTCTTGACGGACGTCTACAACAAATTTCGGTAAAAATGACGCCTAAAATCTGGATCACCAAAAGATCCAGGGACTGTACACAAAAATAAAATGTGGATCACCAAAATATCCATGAACTGCACACGAAAATTGGCAAAACACTATTGGGAAATATCTTCTTGGTTGACATTAAAGAAGTTGACCTCCATGGGTTTATCTACTCCAGGGCTAGTTTTACCTTGAAAATGGGCCGATTTTCCTGTCGGGACCAATCGACTCCATAGCTAAGGCCTTGATGGACGTCCACGAAAAATTTTGGCAAAAATGACGTCAAATATTCGGATCACCAAAAAATAGATGCACTATAGCACACGAAAATTGGGATAATGGGGTGTCTACCCGCTCCGAGGCTCGTTTGACCTTGAAAATGGGCCAGTTTGCCCATCAAGACCAACCGACTCGATAGCTAAGGTTTTGACAGATGTCCACGACATTTTTTGGCCAAAATAACAACGGTAATCTGGATCACCAAAATATCCACGGACTATTGCACACGAACATTGACAAAATAGGAGGTTTACACACTTCTAGGTTTGTTTGACCTTAAAAATGGGCCGTTTTGCCCGTCGGGATTAACAAGGTCAATAGCTAAAGTCTTGACGGACGTCTATGAAAATATTTTTAAAAAAAGACTTCGGAAATCTGGATCACGAAAAGATCCATTGACTATAACACACGAAAATTGGAAAAACAGGGGGTGTACTTACTTTTTGGTTCATTTGTCCTTGAAAATGGGTCGGATTGCCCGTCGGAACCAACCTGTTCCATAGGTAAGGTCTTGACGGACGTCCACGAAAGGTTCGACAAAAATGACATCGTTAATCTTGATCACCAAAAGATCCATGGACTATAGCACACGAATATCGGCAAAACGGGAGGTTTACACGCTTCGTCTGACCTTGAAAATGGGCCGATTTTCCCGTCGAGATCAACCAGCTCCATAGCTAAGATCTTGACGAACATCCATGAAAATTTTCAGCAAAAATGCCGTCGAAAATCCGGATCACCAAAAGAACTATGGACTATAGCACCCGAAAATCGGCAAAACGGGAGGTTTGCCCACTCTGGGATTGTCTGACCTTGAAAATGGGCCGAGTTTCCCCTTGGGACCAACCGACTCCATAGCTAAGGTTTTGACGAACGTCCACGAAAAATTTCAGTAAAAATGACTTTTGAAATCTGGATAACCAAAAGATCCATGGACTGCACACAAAAATCAAATCTAGATCACCAAAAGATCCATGGACCGCACACAAAAATCGGTAAAACACTATTGGGAAACATCTTCTTGGTCGTCATCAAAGAAGTTGACGTCCAGGGTTTATCCTCTCCGGGACTCGTTTAACCTTGAAATGGGTCGGTTTTCTCGTCGGGACCAAACGGCTCCATAACTAAAGTCATGACGGATGTCCACAAAAAATTTTGTAAACATGATGTCGGAAATCCGAATCACCAAAAGATCCATGGACTATAGAACAAGAAAATCGGCACAATGGGGTTTTACCCGCTCCGAGAATTGTTTGACCTTCAAAATTGACTGGTTTTCCCATCGAGACTAATCAGCTACATAGATGGCGTCTTGACGGACGTCCACAAATTATTTTGGTAAAAATGACGTCGGAAATTTGGATCACCAATAGTTCCACGGACTATAAAACTCAAAAATTGGCAAAATGGGGGATTTACCCACTCCGAGGTTCGTTCAACCCTGAAAATGGGACAGTTTACCCATTGGGACCAACTAGCTCCATAGAAAAGTTCTTGACGGACGTCCATGAAAAGTTTTGACAAAACGGGGGGTTTACCCACTCCGAGGAACATTTGACCATGAAAATGGGCCGGATTTCCTGTCTGGACCAACTGACTCCATAGTTAAGGTCTTGACGGATGTCCATGAAAACTTTCGGTAAAAATGACGTCAGAAATCTAGATAACAAAAAGATCCATGGACTATAGCACACGAAAATTGGCAAAACTGAGGGTTTACCTACTCCGGGTATCGTTTGGACTTGAAAATGAGCTTGTTTTCTCAAAGGGACCAACCGGCTCCATATATAAGGTCTTGATGGAAATGCATGAAAAATTTCGGCAAAAATGACGTCGGAAATCTAAATCACCAAAAGATCCATGGATTATATTGCCCACGAAAATCGGCAAAACGGGGGGGTTTACCAGCTCCGTGGCTCGTTTGACTTTGAAAATGGCCAGTTTAACCGTCGAAACCAACCGGCTCGTTAACTAAGGTCTTAATGGACGCCCATAAAAATTTTCGAGAAAAATGACTTTGGAAATTTGGATCACTAAAAGATCCATGGACTATAGCACACGAAAATCGGCAAAATGAAGGGTTTACCAGCTTCGGATCTCGTTTGACCTTGGAAATGGGCCGGTTTGCCCATCGAGACCAACCATATCCATAGCTAAGGTCTTGACATACGTCCACAAAAACTTTCTGCAAAAATAACGTCGGAAATCCGGATCACCAAAAGATCCAAGGACTACAGCACACGAAAATCAGCAAAACGGGGTTTACCTGATTCGGGAATCGTTTGACCTTGAATATTGGCATGTTTACCCGTTGGGACCAATTGGTTCCATAGCTAAAGTCTTGATGGACATCCACGAAAAATTTCAGCAAAAAGGATGACAGAAATTTGGATCACCAAAAGATCCATAGACAATAACACACAAAAATTCGTAAAACGAGGGGTTTACCCACTCTGGGGATAGTTTGACTTTGAAAATGAGCCGGTTTGCTCGTAGGGACCATCTGGCTCCATAGCTAAGGTCTTGATGGACGTCCACGAAAAATTTGGCAAAAATTATGTCAGAAATCTGGATCTCCAATATATCCATGGACTATAGCACACGAAAATTGGCAAAATTGGAGATTTACCCACTTCGTGGCCTATTTGACCTTGAAAATGGGTTGGTTTTCCCGTCGGGACCAATCAGCTCCATAACTGATGTCTTGACGAACGTCCACAAAATTTTTTGGTGAAAATGACGTCAGATATTTTGATCACTAAAAGATCTTTGGACTATAGCACACGAAAATTGGCAAAATGGGGTGTTTACCCGTTCCGAGGCTCGTTTGACGTTGAAAATGGGCCGGTTAGCCCATCGGGACCAACCGACTCCATAGCTAAGGTCTTGACGGATGTCCATGAAAATTTTTGGCAAAAATGACATGGGAAATCTGGATCCTCAAAAGATCCACGGACTTATTGCATACAAAAATAGGCAAAACGGGGGGTTTACAAGCATCGGGGTTCGTTTGATCTTAAAAATGTTCCGATTTACCCGTCGGGACCAACAACTCAATTGCGAAGGTTTTGATGGACGTCCACGAAAAATTTCAACAAAAATGACTTCGGAAATTTGGATCACCAAAAGATTCATGGACTATAACACACAAAAATTGGCAAAACGGGGGGTTTACCTGCTTCGGCGATCGTTGGACCTTAAAAATGGGTCAGATTGCCCGTCGGGACCAACTGGTTCTATAGGTAAGTTATTGAAGGACGTCCATGAAAAGGTTCGGGAACAATGACATCGGAAATCCGGATCACAAAATGATCCATGGACTATAGCTCACAAAAATTGGCAAAACGGGAGGTGTACCCACTTCGGGACTCGTTTGACCTTTAAAATGGGCCGGTTTGCCCGTCTTGACCAACCGTCTCCATAGCTTTGGTCTTAACGAACGTCCACAAAATATTTCGGTAAAAATAACGTTGGAGATCCGGATCACCAAAAGATCCTGGGACTATAGCACACGAAAATCAGCAAAACGGGGGGTTTACATGCTTTGGGATTCGTTTGACCTTGAAAATGGGCCGGTTTTCTCAGTGGGACCAATCGACTCCATAGCTAAGGTCTTGACGGATGCCCACAAAAAAAATGTAAAAATGACGTCGAAAATCTGGATCACCAAAAAATCAATTGACTATAGCACACAAAAATTGGCAAAATGGGGGTTTTACCCGCTCCGAGGATCCTTTGACCTTGAAAGCGGGGTGGTTTGCCCATCGGGACCAACCGGCGCCATAGCTAAGGTCTTGATAGACGCCCAAAGAATATTTCACCAAAAATGACGTCAGAAATCTTATTCACGAAAAGATCCATAGACTATAGCACACGAAAATCGGCAAAATTAAGGGTTTACTCGCTCCGAGGATCGTTTGACCTTGAAAATTGGCATGTTTGCCCGTCGGGACAAACCGACTCCATAGAAAAGATCTTGATGGATGTCGACGAATATTTTGGCAAAAATGACGTCGAAAATCCAGATCACCAAAAGATCCATGTACTATATAGTACACGAAAATTGGCAAAATGGTGGGTTTATCCGCTTCGGGGCTCGTTTGACCTTGAAAATGGGTTGGTTTACCCGTCGGATCCAACCTACTCCATAGTTAAGGTCTTGACGGACGTTTACAAAAAAATTTGGCAAAACTAACGTAAAAAATCCGGATCACCAAATGATCCATGGTTTATAGAACAATAAAATCGGCAAAACGGGGGGTTTACCTGCTCCGGGGGTCGTTTTACTTTGAAAATGAGATGGTTTGCCCGTCGGGACCAATCGGCTCCATAGTTAAGGTCTTGACGGACATCCATGGAAAATTTCAGCAAGAATGACGTCGGAAATCTAGATCACCAAAAGATCCATGGACTATAACACACGAAAATCAACAAAATGGGGGGTTTACCCGCTCTGAGGGTCTTTGACCTTGAAAATGGGCTGGTTTTGTAACGACCCGAGAGCACCCCCTAGCCGTTACCGGCGTATTCGACCTCTCAGAGGTCTTATACAACCCTTAGCATTTGTCATAGCATTTATCATAGAAAAATAGCAGAAAATTTAAAACTTTTTCATAATATAGCACAAGACTTAAAAGTCACCTTATTTAAACCTTTAATACAAATTTGGAGTACTACGTCTCAAGGTAGCCATCTTAAAACACGACTATAACACAAGAGGGACACAACCCTTCCAATACAAAAGAAACTACTAGCTAGTACATAGAACTTAAGGAAACTCTTTAACAAAAAGGTCCTTCAATCTTTAAGGACACACCCGAACTTGGGAATAGTAAGCCAAGCTCATCACTTCTAGGAAAGGCCCTTTAGCCACCACCACCTACACTTGGTGTAAAAAGATGAAGAAGAATGGTGTTAGTACAAGAATGTACTAAGTATGATAAATGCAAAACATGCTTTTAAAAGGACATTTAGTTGGAAACCATGCATCATGCCTTTTTAGAGAAACTTCAAGAACATTTAGCACAATAGGAACAATATAAACCACATACATCATCATACACATGGAAACCATTCATAATAGCACATAGAGTCACTCATAACATTTTAGGCACATTAAATGCATACAATACATTACCTTCCTCTTTATCTTAACTTCTTTCCTCAAGCAACCCTTAGGGAATACTTGGTGTAATGTATCACCTTAAGGTTACCAAAAGTGAACTTACATATATCCTTCATCAATCCAACCACATATATTCGTAGAGTCATAAGCACACCATAAGACATAGTCTTCACATAGGAACCATCACCTAAGACAACCCCAAGTCACACTAGTGCAATGTGCAAGTAGCATCCCATAACACTACTCACACCAAGTGTTCCTAGGAAGCCACCATAGACTAGGCACATCATATTCAATAAGTCATAATATCTTCATTGAACATTAGACATAAGACCAACATACTTCATAACATCATATAAGGACTCATTCCTTTACTACATCATTAGTCATAACCCATTTAGTTAATATCATAGGTAAACCACCCTCACAACCCCTTCACAAGCTCACTTGTGCAATGTACACATGGAGTCCCATATCCCCACATATACTAAGCAAACCCATTAAGAAGTCATAAGTGTAATTCACATGCATAATCATACTTCTTGTCTTGACATAAGTAAAGTCAACCTTAACATGCTTTCATATTAACATACATAGACCATAGTCTTCATTACATAAAGAGCCTAATCATAACCTCCCTTAAAGTACTCTTGTGCAATGCATAAGTAGGGTCCATAGTCCTACCTACACTAAGTAACTCTTCGAAGAAATCATGACTAGAGTACATATTCTCATTGTAGTTCATTTCTTAACTTTCGGGAGACATTGCCATAACCAACATAGACCATGTGAGCTACATGGAATCTGGTGTTCTACTCCCACACCGAAAAAAGAGGGTACTACTTGCCAAAGTAGGACCTATATACATAATAGCTATCTAGTGGATCCACTAAGCTAATACCTATGGGGGCACGTAGTTATGGAACAAGGAGATTGCTACTAGAAACCTTGACTTACTAGGCGTGGAGGTTTCCATCTCATGAGACAACATCTATGTTAGGAACCCAGACTTGCTAAACGTGAAGGTTCTCTTGTGGGAAACCGGACTTGCTAAACGTGAAGGTTCTCTTGTGGGAAACCGGACTTGCTAAGCGTGAAGCCCCCACTCTCATTTTTCATGTTCACTCGATGCTAAGCTCCAACTCCCTTTTTAAACATCTTTAAGCCTTTATTTAACATTAGTTCATAAATTAGTCTTTAGGGACTTAATCCCTCATATCATATAGCGCAAAGGTTTCTAAGATGAGAATGACCTTTCATCATAGAACCTACATTATGTGAGAATGACTTTTCACATAGTCATACCATATTCATAACATAGTCTAGTTTAGAGTACAATTGAGGAAACCTTTCAAGAGACTCACTTTCACTAGATTATCATAAACCTTATTCATTCATTCATGTGTTTGTGTAAATATGTGAGAGAGCCTTCCACATAAACACCTTTATACAACACATATTCATACCTTGCTAATACACTTTGCATATAAGATTTAAATTTCAATAGACACCATAACACATCATATTCATAGCTATACATGTAGAGTGTGTGTGTGCATATTGGTCCTCATAGTGACATAATAGCAACAACATTGATATTGAGTGCAAGTCCCTTCAAAGGACCACAACACATTCACAATGTCCCCAAATCATAAACAATTATCATATAAAGCCTTTAGGGATTCTAGACCACACACCCACACTTCATCATAGGAGAAAAGGACACATTCAACATTGAATAGGTACTCATAACATGTATATGATCAAACATTCATATAGGGGTCATATAGGTAGGGGTCATTTCACAATAGTACATAACATAATCAATCATGTAGACCACACCTTATCCTTAACATTATCATTCACATTATACTCCTCATCATCAACAAACTTTAAACATCATGCTAGCATTGAGGATTTCATACATAACCTTCATAGCACAACTTCATAAATATATGCATCACAATCATCAATTCACTTCACATCTATTGCCTTCAAGGCCATGATCTCAACATGCATAGATAGACTAGAATTAAACACCACCACCATAAGTGGACCAAACCACACAACATCAATTCTCATACTATAGACTAGAAGTTAGGTCAACTTACCAATTCTCCAAGCCATGATCACCATGGATCAATCCTCAACAATTCATAATCAATTGACATAGATAGAAATAAGAATCAACATTGTAATTCAATAACATAAACATAATCTCAGTACAATTGTATAAACAAAGGGATCAACCCATAACTTTGCCCATAAGGCCATAATTCTCAACTCATCAATATACCAACAATTCAACATGAATAAGTATAGATAATCATAGGAAACATTAATACAATCTAATCTAAACATAATTTCACCAATAGAGATCATATTCACAAAGACCCACATCATAGGCCACTTTTCAAGAATTTGGGGATCATGGGTTCTTCAAGAATTGCTTTGAAAATTGTCTTAAAAACCTTAATTCCACATTAATTCATCAATAGAATGATTTAGAAAATTGTTTGACTAAGGACCCATGTTTAGATTGAAAATTGGGAATTTTGGTCTTTGAATCACTTTTCAAAATCTTTGATAGAACTCCTTGAATGAGAGGTTATTCAAGAATCAAGAGTTACCACACCTTAATTATTGAAGACCCGTGAAATTGAAGAAGAAATCAATTGAAAACCCATCTTCTAGCTTTAGATTCATCAAGGTCTTTAATGAGGTTTTTGAGAGAATTTATTTTGAGAGGGAAGGGTCAATTTGAAGAATGGAGTCTAATTCTAGATTTTGGGGTTTTAACCAACATAAAATACCCTAAAATAGGTAGAATAACCAATTAGAATAATTCCCCAAAGTACCCAAACTACCCCTCACTTAGTTGGACCTTTTAAACAAGTCAAACTTGAGTTTTAATTTCTCAGATTTTCGAGAAACAAGTTCGCGACGCGGAGGTGTTCCCACAATTTTCTAGAAATTAAATTTCGAGACAATAGAGTCCGCGGTGTCTCAGCGAAGCTTAGCCAATTTTTGGCCATTGGTGGAGTAGGTCTGCGACGCAGAGCCACTCCCTCCATGCACAACTTCAAGCTACCTTGGCAGCTTGTTTGGCCAAGGGTTGGGGTCCTCCTCGGGGACCCTTAGGGTGGTCACATGGAGTTGTACCCGAATGTTTTGACCCTAAAAACATTTATTAAGACACTAGCGTCACCTCCACTGATTTTAGACTCCAAACAACACATAGAAGCATGAACAACATACTAGAAAACACCAACACGCAAAAGACTAGTTTTTGAACGTCTTGGTCGTCCCTTGACATTTGACGTTCAAACTCTTTAAAACTTACTAAAAAGGCTATTCTTCATTATTTTAACAAGTTATTAATGCATAAAACCCATGTGAGGCTCTACTTTATCCTACTTCATTTTGAGGGTTTTCACAGGTTTTCCCATTAGAAGCAACCGGCTCCATACCTAAGGTCTTGACGGACGTCCACAAATTTTTTTGGCAAATATGACATCGGAAATCTGGATCACCAAAAGATCCATGGACTTATAGCACACGAAAATCAGCAAAACAAGGGGTTTGCCCGCTTCGAGGTTCGTTTGACCTTGAAAATGGGGTTGTTTTCCCATCGGGACTAACCGGTTCCATAATTAAGGTGTTGATGGACGTTCACAAAAAATTTTGGCAAAAATGACATCGGAAATCTGGATCACCAAAAGATCCATGGACTATAGCACACAAAAATTGGCCAAATGGGGCATCTACCCACTCCGGGGTTCGTTTGACATTGAAAACGAGCAGGTTTTCCCGTAGTGACCAACCATATCCATAGCTAAGGTCTTGACGGAAGTCCACAAAAACTTTTGGCAAAAATGACATCGGAAATCTGGTTCACCAAAAGATCCATTGACTATTAGCACACGAAAATCTGCAAAATGGGGGGTTTACCCACTACATGGCTTATTTGACCTTGAAAATGGGCTGTTTTTCCCATCGGGACCAACCGTCTCCATAGCAAAGGTCTTGACGGATGTCCACAAAAACATTTGGCAAAAAAGACGTCGGAAATCTAGATCTACAAAAGATCCACGGACTATAGCACACGAAAATTGGCAAAATAAGGGTTATACCCGCTCCGGGGCTCATTTGACCATGAAAGTGGGCCAATTTGTCCGTCAGAACCAACCTACTCCATAGCTAAGGTCTTGACAGACTTCCACAAAACATTTAGGAAAAAATGACATTGTAGATCTGGATCACCAAAAGATCCATGGACTATAGCACACGAAAATCGGCAAAACGAGGGTTTACCCGCTAAGGAGATCATTTGACCTTGAAAGTGGGTTGGTTTACCCATCGGGACCAATCTTCTCCATATCTAAGGTTTTGATGGACGTCAAAAAAATAAATTCCGCAAAAATGATGTCACGCCCCAAACTCAAAGGGCGCAACTGACTCCTAAAGCCAAAACTCAGGCCCGAGCCGACCCTGCTGAACCATTTGCTATTAGCGCATGGCAGTCACATGCAATTAAGAAAACAAACAAGTATATCTCGGCTTAAAACTAAGCCCTCGGCCGGCAAGGCCCCTGTCAACAGATCTACAAAAGAACCAGCTACTCCCAAGAGTTTATATAAAGAAATATCCAACTAGCACAGAAGTCCTGATTGGGCCGTCGAGGCCACCATGATATCTATACCAAAACTAAAAATAGGTAAATATCAGTACAATACATCAAACAGCTCACAAGCTTCAGCAAACCAACAACATAGGCCAGCATGGCCATAACGTAGCTATAAACCCCACACACTAGTCTGCAAGCCTCTAAGAGTAGTAAAGATTGGTGGGACAGGGCCCCAGCCTACCCATGAGAATATATACAACAAAAGTTAACAAACCTCCCAACTCTGGCAGCTCCGGAGGAAAGGGGCTGACCAACCGGATAAAAGTCAATACTGCTGATAAGGAGGTCTACTCGGTCGTCTGTCAGGACCTGCATGCATGAATGCAGCGCCCCAAGGCAATGGGCGTCAGTACAAAATAATGTACAGAGTATGAAAGGCAATAGACTATGATGAGGTATCCTGATATACTGGAATAATCTGATAAATAAATTAAGGATAAGATAATTATACTGACCTGCTTCTAAATCTAAATTTATCAAAAATAATAAAACAACAACCTAACCAAGCCCCCATAAGCTCGGTAGGTACAAACAGCACACAAGACCACCTACTCAGGCCCCCATAAGCCCGGAAGGTGCCAATCAGCCTGTATACCCCTATCGGTAGTCTCCTAGCCCCGCAGGCAGTCACATAGCCCTCTTAGGCATCAACATAGCTTATAGACATCTCATAGCCCTCTTAGGCAACATCATGGCCATGTAGGGAGTACATAACCTTCTTAGGCTTCAATATATATCCCTGTAGGCAACTCATAACCCTTCTAGGCATCAATATAGCCCCATAGGCAACTCATAACCCTTCTAGGCATCAATATAGCCCCGTAGGCAACTCATAGCCCTTCTAGGCATCAATATAGCCCCGTAGGCAACTCATAGCCCTTTTAGGCATCCATACAGCCCTGTAGGCAGAACATAACCCTGCTAGGCATAGATCACATTCCTGCAGTTAACAACAATAGCCCAAAGGCAACAATAACAATCCAACAGCTAAAAGTGAGCAATTTAGTTATAGGCAACTTATACAATTAGCCTCTAAGTCATGTCCAACATACGAATGTTACTACTGAATAAGAATCCCGATAAGAGAGGATTATACGCACTAGAGCAACCAACAATCAACAATGATAGCTACAAGTATACAACGATAACATTTCAATTACATTGCTCCTAAGCTTTGAGGAACATGCCATAGGAAGAGAATAGCCTTAACATACCTTTTTCGCTAAATTCACGTCGCCTAAAGACTTTAACTCGTAACTCCCTCGATACTACAACAAGGTAGGACCGTAATCGACACATAAAATAAAAGATACCATGACAATACAATAAAAGATATGTGTTTCCGTCGCAAATTGCTATTTGGTGCTTATAAAAGCTAGAGTCGATGAAAGAAGGGTCTTACCTCGATCTTAACTTCGTAATTCACCTCAAAACCTTTAAATAAATTCAAACCCCTGCTGTCCCAACATTAAAATGTGATATTCTACGCAATCGATAAAACAAATTATACCACGATGATGAGCCCAACGCGTAGAACAACTTTCGTCAAGAACTTACGTCTAGAAAATCGATATTTTACTTGATCCTAAAAATGGGTTTCTATGTTTTCTCTGTATAATTAGCTTTAAAATGAAGAAAAAACGCGAAGAAGAAGATATATACACTTTCCACCGACCTAGGGCCCCACCTCACGCGCCTGCTTGCGCAGTCCCACGAAAATGCGAATATCTCTCTATTCTGAAGTCGTATGAATGAACGGTTTGATGCGTTGGAAACTAGACTCGTAGACCTTCGATTCAATAGTTTGTGGGCCCCATAAATCTTTATAGATTGAGAGAAAACCTCCAAGACATTTGACCCAAATTTCAGAGAAATCTTTAAGAAGGAAATTACGATAACTTCCGCCAACTTTTATTTTGCCACTTACCTAACTTGAGATGCAACACCTGAACACTTAAAATAGGACATACCACATTATTCTTAATTTATTACTCACCCTCCGTGTCTTTCCACGAATATACGAGTTAATTTAGACGTTTTGAAAAGTCGGGGTGTTACAAATGAAGTCAGAAATTCGGATCACCAAAAGATCCATAGACTATATCACAAGAAAATCAGCAAAACGGGGGGTTTACCCGCTCCATGGCTCATTTGACCTTGAAAATGGGTCGATTTACCATTCGGGACCAACCGGCTCCATAACTAAAGTCTTGACGGATGTCCATGAAAAATTTTGGCAAAAAATGACGTTGAAAATCCGAATCACCAAAATATCCACAGACTATAGCACACAAAAATCGTTAAAACTGGGCTTATACCGGCTGCGAGGTTCATTTGACCATGAAAATGGGCCGGTTTGCCCATCTGGACCAACCAACTCCATATCTAAGGTGTTGATGCACGTCCACGAAACATTTATGCAAAAATGATGTTGTAGATCCGTATCACCAAAAGATCCATGGACTATAACATACGAAAATTGACAAAACGGGGGGTTTACCCGCTCAGGGGATCATTTGACAGTGAAAATGGGCTGGTTTACCTGTCAGGACCAACCTGCTCCATAGCTACGGTCTTGACGGACGTCAATGAAATTTTTTTGGCAAAAATAAAGTCAAAAATCCAGATCACCAAAAGATCCATAGAATATATCACAAGAAAATCGGTAAAACGGGGGGTTTACCCGCTTCGTCGCTCATTTGACCTTGAAAATGGGCCGGTTTACCCTTCGGGACCAACCGGTTCCATAGCTAAGGGATTGACGGATGTCCATGAAAATTTTAGGCAAAAATGACGTCGAAAATCCGGATCACCAAAAGATCCACGGACTATAGCACACGAAAATTGGCAAAACGGGGCTTATACCCGCTGCGGGGATGATTTGACCATGAAAATGAGCCGATTTGCCCATCTGGACCAACATGCTCCACAGCTAAGATCTTGAAGGACGTCCAAAAAAAATTTAGGCAAAAATGACATTGGAAATCCGGATCACCAAACGATACATGGACTATAGCACACGAAAATCGGCAAAACGGGGGGTTGACCCATTCCGGGGATCATTTGACCTTGAAAATGGGCCGATTTACCCATCGGGACCAACCTGCTCCATAGCCAAGGTCTTGATGGATGTCAATGAAAACATTTCGGCAAAAATAAAGTCGGAAATCTGGATCACCAAAAGATCCATGGACCATTGCACACGAAAATCGGCAAAACGAGGGGTTTACCCGCTTTAAAGATTGTTTGACCTTGAAAATGGGCATGTTTTCCCTTCGGGACCAACCGGCTCACTAGCTAGGATCATGATGGGCGTCCACAAAAAATTTCAGCAAAAATGACATCATAAATCTGGATCACCAAAAGATCCATGGGCTATAGCACACGAAAATTAGCAAAACGGGGGGTTTACCCACTCCGGGGCTCGTTTGACCTTCAAAATAAGTTGGTTTACCCATAGGGACCAATTGGATCCATATCTACGGTCTTGAGGGAAGTCCACAAATTTTTTTGGTAAAAATGACGTCAGAATTTGGATAACCAAAAGATCTATGGACTATAGCACACGAAAATTGGCAAAACGGGGAGTTTACCCGTTCCAGGGATCATTTGACCTTGAAAATGGGACAGTTTACCCATCGGGAACAATCAGATCCATTGCAAAGGTCCTGACGGACATCCATGAAAACTTTCGGCAAAAATGACATCGAAAATCCGGATCAGCAAAAGATCTATGGACTATAGCAGATGAAAATCAGCAAAACGGGGGGTTTACCTTCTCCGGGGATCATTTGACCTTGAAAATGGGACAGTTTACCCATCGGGAACAATCGGATCCATTACAAAGGTCCTGACGGACATCAATGAAAACTTTCGGCAAAAATGACATCGAAAATCCGGATCAGCTAAAGATCCATGGACTATAGCAGATAAAAATCAGCAAAACGGGGGGTTTACCTTCTCCGAGGATCGTTTGACCTTGAAAATGGACCGGTTTTCCAGTCGGGACCAACTTGCTCAATAGCTAAGCTCTTGACGGACGTCCATGAAACATTTCGGCAAAATGACATTGGAAATACGAATCACCGAAAGATCTATGGACTATAGCACATGAAAATTGACAAAATGGGGGTATACGCGCTTCGAGGATCGTTTGACCTTGAAAATTGTCCTATTTACTAGTCGGGACGAACCGCCTTCATAGCTAAGGTCTTGATGGACGTCCATGAAAAATTTCAGTAAGAATTACTTTAGAAATCCGGATCACCAAGAAATCCATGGACTATAGAATATGAAAATTGTAAAAACGGGGTGTTTACCCGCTCTAGGGATCATATGACCTTGAATATGAGCCAGTTTTCCCGTATGGACCAACCGGTTCCATAGATATGTTCTTGAAGGATGTCCATGAAAACGTTCGACCAAAATGATGTCGGAAATTTGGATCACCAAAAGATCCATGGATTATAGTACACAAAAGTCGGCGAAATAGGGGGTTTACCTGTTCCGGGGATTGTTCCACCTTGAAAATTGGCCGGTTTGCCCGTCGGACCAATCCGCTACATAACTAAGGTCTTGACGGAAGTCCACAAAAAAGGTCGGCAAATATGACGCCGAAATCCGGATTTAGAAAAGATCCATGGACTATAGCATATAAAAATCTACAAAATTGGGGGTTTACCCGCTCCGGGGATCGTTTGAACTTGTAAATGGGCCGGTTTTCCCATCGGGACCAATTGTCTCCATAGCTACGGCCTTGACGAACGTCTACGAAAACTTTCAGGAAAAAAACGTCAGAAATTGGGATCACCAAAAGATCCATGGACTATAGTACCAAAAATCGGCAAAATTAGGGGTTTACCTGCTCCAGGGTTTGTTTGACCTTGAAAATGGACCGATTTGCCCGTCGGCACCAACCTACTCCATATATAAGGTGTTGACGGATGTACACAAAAAAATTTGGCATAAGTGAAGTCGGAAATCTTGATGACCAAAAGATCCAAGAAATATAGCACACGAAAATCAACAAAACATGGTGTTTACATGCTACGGCGTTCATTTGACATTGAAAATTGGCTGTTTTTCCCGTCCGAACCAATCGGCTCCATTGCTAAGGTATTGAATGACTTACACGAAAAATTTCGGCAAAAACCACGTCGGAAATTCGGTTCACCAAAAGATCCATGGACTATAGGACATGAAAATCGGCAAAAAGGGAGGTTCACCGTTCCAGGGATCGTTTGACCTTGAAAATGGGCCAATTTTCCCGTTGGGTTCAAGCATCTCCATAGCTAAAGTCTTGACGGTCGTCCACAAATATAATTGGCAAAAATGACGTCGGACAAATAACCAGCCCATTGTCAAGGTCAAACGATTCACGAAGCGGGTAAACACCCCGTTTTGCCGATTTTCGTGTGCTATAGTCCATGGATCTTTTGGTGATCCAGCTTTTTGACTTCATTTTTGCCAAAGATTTTTGTGGACATCCGTCAAGACATTAGCTATGGAGCTGGTTGGTCCTGACGGGCAACCGACATATTTTAAAGGTCAAACCAATCCCGGAGAGGGTAAACACCTCGTTTTGCCAATTTTCGTAAGCTATATAGTCCATTGATCTTTTGGTGATCCGGATTTCTTACCTCATTTTTGCCAAAAATTTTCGTGAACATTCGTGAAGACCTTAGCTATAGAGCCGGTTGGTCCTTATGGGCAAACCATTCCATTTACAATGTTAAACGAGCCCCAGAGTAGGTAAACCCCCGTTTTGCCAATTTTCGTGTATTATAGTCCATGGATCTTTTGGTGATCCAGATTTCCGACTTCAATTTATGCGCACATTTTTCGTGGATATCCGTCAAAGACATTAGCTATGGAGACGGTTGTTCTCGACTGGCAAATTGACACATTTTAAAGGTCAAACGTACCCCAAAGCGGATAAACCCCCGTTTTGCCGATTTTCATGTGGTATAGTCCATGGATCTTTTGGTTATCCAGATTTTCGACTTCATTTTTGCCAAAAAATTTCATGGACGTCCGTCAAGAATTTAGCTATTGAGCCGGTTGGTCCCGACAGGAAAACTGGCCCATTTTCAAGGTCATACGATCCCCGGAGCGGGTAAACCCCCGTGTTGCCGATATTCGTGTGCTATAATCCATGGATCTTTTGGTAATCCTTCGATGTCATTTTTGCCAAATTTTTCATGGACGTCAGTTAAGACCTTAGCTATGGAACCGATTGGTCCCGACGGGTAAACCATCCCATTTTCGATGTCAAACAAACCCCGGAGTGGGTAACCCTCCGTTTTGCCAATTTTCGTGTGATATAGTCCATAGATATTTTGGTAATCCAGATATCTGACGCCATTTTTGCCAAACTTTTTTATGGACGTCCATAAAGGTCTTAGCTATGGAGTCGGTTGGTACTAACGGGTAAACCGGCCCATTTTGAAAGTGAAACAAGTCCGGAGCGGGTAAACCCCCTATTTTGCTGATTTTCGTAGGCTATAGTCCATGGATCTTTTAGTGATCCGGATTTCCGACGTCATTTTTGCCGAAAATTTTCATGGACATCCGTCAAGACTTTATCTATGGAGCTGATTGGTCCCTACCGGGAAATCGGCCCATTTTGCTGAAATATTTCATGGAAGTCCGTCAAGACCTTAGGTATGGAGCCGGTTGGTCCAGACGGGTAAACCGACCCATTTTCATAGTCAAATGAGCCCCAAAGCTGGTAAACCCCCCGTTTTGTGTATTCTCGTGTGCTATAATCCATCGATCTTTTGGTGATCCGTATTTCTGACATCTTTTTTGTTGAAATTTTTCATGGACGTCCGTAAAAAACTTAGTTATAGAACCAGTTGGTCCTGATGGGTAAATCAGCCATTTTCAATGAAAAACGAGCCCCAAATTGATTAAACACCTTATTTTGCTGATTTTCTTGTGCGATAGTCCATGGATCTTTTGGTGATTCGGATTTCTGACATCATTTTAGCCAAACAATTTTGTGGACATCCGTCAAGACCTTAGTTATGGAGTCGGTTGGTCCCAACGGGAAAACCGTCCCATTTTCAAGGTCAAACAATCCCTAAGCGGGTAAACCCCCTGTTTTCCCAATTTTTGTGTGCTACAGTACATGGATCTTTTGGTGATACGGATTTCTGACATCATTTTTGCAAAAACTTTTCGTGGACGTCCGTAAAAACCTTAGCTATGGAACTAGTTGGTCATGACGAGCAAACCAGCCTATTGTCAAAGTCAAATGAGCCACGGAGAGGGTAAACCCCTTGTTTTGCTAATTTTTGTATGCTATAGTCCATGGATCTTTTGGTGATCCAGATTTTCGATGTCATTTTTGCCAAAAATTTTCGTGGACTTCCATCAAGACCTTAGCTATGTAGTTGGTTGGTCCCTATGGGTAAACCTACTTATTTTAAAGGACAAACGATCCCCGGAGTGGGTAAACCCCCAGTTTTGCTAATTTTCGTGTGCTATAGTCCATAGATCTTTTGGTGATCTGGATTTCTGACGTCATTTTTATCGAAAATTTTTGTGGACATCCATCAAGACCTTAGCTATGGAGCTACTTGGTCCTGACGGTAAAACAGGCCAAGTTTCAAGGTCAAACAATCCCCGTAGCGGGTAAACCACCATTTTGCAAATTTTCGTGTGTTATAGTTCATGGATCTTTTGGTAACCCTGATTTCCGACGTCTTTTTTGCCAAAATATTTCATGGATGTCTATCAAGACCTTAGCTATATATTTGGTTGGTCCAGACAAGCAAACTGGCCCATTTTCAAGGTCAAACGATCCCCGGTACAGGTGAACCCCCTATTTTGCCAATTTTCTTGTGTTATAATCCATGGATCTTTTAGTGATCTAGATTTGCGACATCATTTTGCAGAAAATTTTTCATGGACGTCTATCAACACTTTTTCTATGGTGCCGGTTGGTTCCGACGAGCGAACTGGCCCATTGCCAAGGTGAAACGAGCTCCGGAGAGGGTAAACCCCATAGTTTTGTCGATTTTCTTGTGCTATAGTCCATAGATCTTTTGGTGATCTAGATTTCCGATGTCATTTTTGCCAAAAATTTTCGTGGACATCCGTCAAGACCTTAGCTTTGGAGTCGGTTGGTCTCGACGGGAAAAACAGCCCATGCTCAAGGTCAAACGAGACTCGGATCGGGTAAACACCCTATTTAGCCAATTTTCGTGTGCTATATATAGTCAATGGATGTTTTGGTGATACGGATTTTTGATGTCATTTTTGCCAAAAAATTTCGTAGACGTCCGTCAAGACCTTAGCTATGGAGCCGGTTGGTCCCGAAGGGAAAATAGGCCCATTTTCAAAGTCAAACGAGACTCAGATTAGGTAAGCACCCCATTTTACCAATTTTCGTGTGCTATAGTCAATGGATCTTTTGGTGATCCAGATTTTCGACGTCATTTTTGCCAAAATTTTGCATAGACGTTCGTCAAGACCTTAGCTATGGAGCCGATTAGTCCCAACGGGAATACAGACCCATTTTCAAGGTCAAATGATCCCCGGAGCGGGTAAACCCCCTTGTTTTGCCGATTATCGTGTGCTATATTCCGTGGATCTTTTGGTGATTCAGATATCCGACGTCATTTTTGCCAAAAATTTTGTGGACGTCCGTCACACCGTAGCTATGGAGCCGGTTGGTCACGACGAGCAAATCGGCCCATTGTCAAGGTCAAACAAGTAACGGAGCTGGTAAATCCCCCATTTTTGCCCATTTTTGTGTGTTATAGTTCATGGATCTTTTGGTGATCCAGATTTCTAGCGTCATTTTTGCTGAAATTTTTTCCGGACGTCCATCTACACTTTAGCTATGGGAACGATTGGTTTCGATGGGGAAACAAGCCAATTTTCAAGGTCAAACGGTCCCCGGAGCGGTTAAACCCCCGTATTGCCAATTTTCGTGTGCTATAGTCAATGAATCTTTTGGTGATCCAGATTTCCGACATCATTTTTGCCTAAATGTTTCATGGGATACGTACTTTAGTTATGGAGCTGGTTAGTCCTGACAGGAAAACTGGCCCATTTTCAAGGTCAAACGATCCCCGAAACGGGTAAAACCCCCGTTTTGCCAATTTTTGTGTGATATAGTCCCTAGATCTTTTGCTGATTCGTCTTTCCAATGTCATTTTTGCCAAAAATTTTCATGCACGTCCGTTAAGACCTTAGATATGAAGTTGTTTGGTCTCGATTATCAAACCATCCCATTTTAAGGTCAAATGAGCCATGTAGTGGGCAAACCCCCTGTTTTACTGATTTTTGTGTGCTATAGTCCTAGATCTTTTGGAGATCCGAATTTCCGATGTTGTTACCAAAGTTTTTGTGGACGTTTACCGATTCATTTTCAAGGCCAAATTATCCTCGGAGCGGGTAAACCCCCTGTTTTACCGATTTTCATGTGCTAGAGTCCATGGATATTTTGGTGATCCAGTTATCCGACGTCATTTTTACGAAAATTTTTGTGGATATTCATCAAGACCTTACTTATGGAGCCGGTTGGTCTAGACGGGTAAACCGGTCCATTTTCATGGTCATATGAACCCCGGAGCGGGTAAACCCCATGTTTTGCCGATTTTCGTGTACTATAGTCAATGGATCTTTTGGTTATCCAGATTTACGATGTCATTTTTTGGACAAATGTATCGTTGATATCCGTCAAGACCTTAGCTATGGAGCCGGTTGGTCCCGACTGGAAAACCGGCCCATTTTCAGGTTCAAACATACCTCGAAGCAGATAAACCCCCCGTTTTGCCAATTTTCGTGTGCTATAGTCTATGGATATTTTGGTGCTCCAAATTTCCAACATCATTTTTACTGTATTTTTTCGTGGACGTCCGTCAAGACTTTAGCTATGGAGTCGGTTGGTCCCGACAGGCAAACCGCCTTATTTTCAAGGTCAAACGAACCCAGAGCGGGTAAACCCCCGTTTTGCTGAATTTTGTGTGCTATAGTCCCTGGATCTTTCGGTGATCCTAATTACCAATGTCATTTTTGCCGAATTTTTTCATCGACGTCCATCAAGACCTTAGATATAGAGTCGGGTGGTCGCGATGGGTAAACCAGCCGATTTTCAATGTCAAACGTGCCCCAGAGCGAGTTAACCTCCCGTTTTGTTGATTTTCGTGTGCTATAGTTAATAGATCTTTTGGTGATCCAGATTTCCGATGTCATTTTTGCCAAAATTTTTCGTGGACTGGTTGGTCCCGACGAGTAAAATGTCCCATTTTCAAGGTCAAATGATCCTCGGAGTGGGTAAACCCCCTGTTTTACCGATTTTCGTGTGCCAAAATCCATTGATCTTTTAGTGATCCGGATTTCAAACATCATTTTTACCAAAATTTTTCGTGGACATCCTTCATGACCTTAGTTAAGGAGCCGGTTGGTCCTGACCGCCAAACCGGCCAATTTTCAAGGTCAAACCACCCCCGAAGCGTGTAAACCCCCCCCCCCCCCCCCCATTTTCCCGATTTTCGTGTGTTATAGTCTAGCGATTTGTTGGTGATCTAGATTTACGATGTCATTTTTCCCAAAAAATTTTGTGGACATCCGTCATGACCTTAGTTATGGAGCCGGTTGGTCCAGACGGGCAAACCTGCCCACTTTAAAGATCAAATGATCACCGGAGCGAGTAAACTCCCGTATTGCCAATTATCGTGTGCTACGTCCATGGATCTTTTGATGATCCGGATTTCAAATGTCATTTTTGCCAAAAATTTTCGTGGACGTCCATCAAGACTTTAACTATGGAACCGCTTGGTCCCGACTGGTAAACTGACCCATTTTCAAGGTCAAACGAACCCCGGACCAGGTAAACCCCCCGTTTAGCCAATTTTAGTGTGCTATAGTCCATATATTATTTGGTGATCTAGATTTTCGATGTCATTTTAGCCGAAATTTTTCGTGGACATTTGTCTAGACCTTAACTATTGAACCTGTTGGTCCAGATGTGCAAACCGACCCATTTTCAAGGTCATAAGGTGCCCAGAGAGGGTAAACCCCACGTTTTGCCAATTTTTGTGGGCTATAGTCCATGGATCTTTTGGTGATCTAGATTTTCGATGTCATTTTTGCCAATATTTTTGGTGGATGTCCATCAAAACCTTAGCTTTGGGGGCGGTTGGTCCCGATGGGTAAACCGATCCAATTTCAAGGTCAAACAAGCCCTAGAACGAGTAAACCCCCTATTTTTTTTGCCAATTTTCGTGTACTATAGTCCATGGATCTTTTGGTGATCCGGATATCCAATGTCATTTTTGCCAAAAATAGTCGTGGATGTCCCTGAAGAGCTTGGCTATGGAGTCGGTTGGTCCCGACGGGTAAACCGGCCCATTGTCAAGGTCAAACGATTCCCGGAGTGGGTAAAGCCCTCGTTTTGCCAATTTTTGTGTGCTATAGTTCATTGTTCTTTTGGTGATCCGAATTTCCGACGTCATTTTTACAAAAAAATTTGTGGACATCCGTCAAGACATTAGCTATGGAGACGGTTGGTCCCGACGGCTAAACCTGGCCATTTTCAAGGTTAAACGACCCCCAGATCACGTAAACCCACCGTTTTGCCAATTTTCGTGTACTATAGTCCATGGATCTTTTGATGATCCAGATTTACGACGTCATTTTTTGCGCAAATTTTTAACCAATATCCGTCAAGACCTTAGCTATGGAGTGGATTGCTCCCGACTGGCAAACAGGCCCATTTTCAAGGTCAAACTTACCCCGAAGCAGATAAACCCCCCGTTTTACCGATTTTTTCGTGTGGTATAATCCATGGATCTTTTGGTGATTTGGATTTTCGACGTCATTTTTGCTGAGCTTTTTTATGGCCGTCCGTCAAGACTTTAGCTTTGGAGGCGGTTGGTCCCGACGGGTAAACCAACCCATTTTCAATGTCAAACGAGCCTAGTAGCGGGTAAACCCCTCGTTTTGTAGATTTTCATGTATTATAGTTCATGGATCTTTTGGTGATCCATATTTTTGACGTCATTTTTACCAAAATTTTTCGTGGACATCCGTCAAGACCATAGCTATGGAGTCGGTTGGTCCCAACGGATAAACCGACCCATTTTAAAGGTCAAACGATCCATGAAGTGGATAAACCCCCTGTTTTGCAAATTTTCATGTGCTCTAGTCCATGGATCTTTTGGTGATTTGGATTTTCGACGTCATTTTTGCTGAGCTTTTTTATGGCCGTCCGTCAAGACTTTAGCTTTGGAGTTGGTTGGTCCCGACGGGTAAACCAACCCATTTTCAATGTCAAACGAGCCTAGTAGCGGGTAAACCCCTCGTTTTGTAGATTTTCATGTATTATAGTTCATGGATCTTTTGGTGATCCATATTTTTGACGTCATTTTTACCAAAATTTTTCGTGGACATCCGTCAAGACCTTAGCTATGGAGTCGGTTGGTCCCAACGGGTAAACCGACCCATTTTAAAGGTCAAACGATCCATGAAGTGGATAAACCCCCTGTTTTGCCAATTTTCATGGCTCTAGTCCATGGATCTTTTGGTGATTTGGATTTTCGACGTCATTTTTGCTGAGCTTTTTTATGGCCGTCCGTCAAGACTTTAGCTTTGTAGTCGGTTGGTCCCAACGGGTAAACCAACCCATTTTCAATGTCAAACGAGCCTAGTAGCGGGTAAACCCCTCGTTTTGCAGATTTTCATGTATTATAGTTCATGGATCTTTTGGTGATCCATATTTTCGACGTCATTTTTACCAAAATTTTTCGTGGACTTCCGTCAAGACCATAGCTATGGAGTCGGTTGGTCCCAACGGGTAAACCGGCCCATTTTAAAGGTCAAACGATCCACGAAGTGGATAAACCCCCTGTTTTGCCAATTTTCATGTGCTCTAGTCCATGAATCTTTTAGTGATTCAGATTTTCGACGTCATTTTTGCCGAAATTATGCATGGACGTTCATCAAGACCTTAGCTATGGAGTCGATTAATCCCAATGGGAAAACAGGCCCATTTTCAAGGTCAAATGATTCCCAGAACGGGTAAACCCCCTTGTTTTGCCGATTTTTGTGTGCTATATTCCATGGATCTATTGGTGATTCGGATTTGTGATGTCATTTTTGCCAAAATTTTTGTGGACATCCGCCAAACCTTAGCTATGGAGCCGGTTGGTCACGATGAGCAAATGGGCCCATTCTCAAGGTCAAACAAGCCACGGAGCTGGTAATCCCTCGTTTTTCCTGATTTTTGTGTGCTATAGTTCATGGATCTTTTGGTGATTCAGATTTCTAACGTCATTTTTTCATAAATTTTTCATGGACGTCCATCAACACCTTAGCTATGGGAACGATTGGTTCCGATTGGGAAACAAGCCATTTTTCAAGGTCAAACGATCCCCAGTGCTGTTAAACCTCCGTATTGCCAATTTTTGTGTGCTATAGTCCATGTATCTTTTGGTGATCCAGATTTCTGACATCATTATTGCCGAAATGTTCGTGGGATATGTCAAGACTTTAGTTATGGAGCAGGTTAGTCCTGACGGGAAAATCGACCCATTTTCAAGGTCAAACGATCCCCAGAGCAGGTAAAACCCCGTTTTGCCACTTTTTGTGTGCCATAATCCCTGGATCTATTGTTGATCCGTCTTTCCAATGTCATTTTTGCCGAAATTTTCCAGAAACGTCCGTCAAGACCTTAGCTATGAAGCTGGTTGGTCTCGATTATCAACCGTCCCATTTTAAGGTCAAAATGAGCCCTGTAGTGGGCAAACCCCCCCTCCGTTTTACTGAATTTTGTGTGCTATAGTTTTGGATCATTTGGAGATCTGGATTTCCGACGTTGTTCTTACCAAAGTTTTCGTGGACGTTTACCGGCTCATTTTCAAGGTCAAATTATCCTCGGAGTGGGTAAACCCCCCGTTTTGCCGATTTTTATGTGATATAGTCCATGGATCTTCTGGTGATCTAGATATTCGACGTCATTTTTACAAAAATATACGTGTATATCCGTCAAGACCTTATTTATGGAGCCGATTGGTCCAGACGGGCATACCAGCCCATTTTCATGGTCATATGAACTCCGAAGCGGGTAAACCCCATGTTTTGCCGATTTTTGGGTGATCTAGATTTTCGACGTCATTTTTTGCACAAATTTATAGTTGATATCCGTCAAGACCTTAGCTATGGAGCAGGTTGGTCCCGACTGGCAAACGAGCCCATTTTCATGGTCAAACATACCCCGAAGTAGAGAAACCCCCTGTTTTGCCAATTTTCTTGTGCTATAGTCCATGGATCTTTTGGTGCTACGGATTTCTGACATCATTTTTGCTGTAATTTTTCGTGCACGTCCGTCAAGACTTTAGCTATGGAGCCGGTTGGTCCCGACAGGCAAACTGCCTTATTTTTAAGGTCAAACGAGCCCCAGATCGGGTAAATCGCCGTTTTGCCAATTTTCTTGTGTTAAAGTCCCTGGATCTTTCGGTGATCCTAATTTCCTATGTCATTTTTGCCGAATTTTTTCATGGACGTCCGTCAAGACCTTAGATATGGAGCCGAGTGGTCGCACCGGGTAAACCAGCCCATTTTCAATGTCAAACGAGCCACGGAGCGGGTAAACCCCCTGTTTTGCCGATTTTCGTATGATATAGTCCATGGATCTTTTGGTGACCCAATTTCCGTCGTCATGTTTGCCAAAAATTTTCGTGCACTTCCATCAAGACCATAGCTATGGAGTCGATTGGTTCCTACGGGTAAACCTTCTTATTTTCAAGGTCAAACGATCCTCGGAGTGGGTAAACCCCCCCGTTTTGCAAATTTTCGTGTGCTATAGTACTGCAACTTTTAGTGATTCAGAAATCTGACGTCATTTTAGCTAAAAAATTTCATGGAATTCCATCAAGACCTTAGATATGGAGCCGGTTAGTCCCGATGGGAATACATGCCAATTTTCAAGGTCAAACGATACCCGGAGCGGGTAAGTCACCATTTTGCAGATTTTCGTGTGCTATAGTAAATTGATCTTTTGGTGATCTTGTTATCCGACGTGATTTTTGCCGAAATATTTCATGGACGTCCATCAAGACCTTAGCTATAGAGCTAATTGGTCCTGACGGGAAAACCAGCCCATTTTCAAGGCTAAACGAGCCCAGTGCGGGTAAACCCCCCGTTTTGCCGATTTTCGTGTGCTATAAGTTCATGAATATTTTGCGGATCCAAATATGTGACATCATTTTTGCAGAAATTTTCATGGACGTCTGTCTACACCTTAGCTATGCATCTAGTTGGTCTCGACGGCCAAATCGGCCCATTTTCAAGGTCAAACGATCCCCGAAGCGGGTAAACCCCACTGTTTTGCCAATTTTCGTGTGGTATAGTCCATGGATAGTGTAGTGATCTGGATTTTTGATGTCATTTTTGCTAAATAATTTTATAGATGTTCGTCAAGACCTTATTATGGTGCCGGTTCGTCCTGACGGAAAAACAAGCCAATTTTTAAGGTCAAATAATCCCCGGAGCGGGTAAACAACTATTTTGCAGATTTTCGTGTCCTATAGTCCACGAATCTTTTGGTGATCTTGATTTTCGACGTCATTTTTGCCGAAATATTTCGTGGACGTCCGTCAAAACGTTAGCTATTGAACCTATTGGTCCAGATGGGCAAACCGTCAATCTTAAAGGCAAAACAATCCCTAGAACGAGTAAACCACGCGTTTTGCCCATTTTCATGTGCCATAGTCCTTTGGATCTTTTGGTGATCTAAATTTTCGACGACATTTTTACAAAAAAAAATCGTTGACATCCGTCTTGACCTTAGCTACGAAACCGGTTGGTCCCAAGGGGTAAATCGGCCCATTTACAAGGTTATACGACCCCAGAGCAGATAAACCCCTCGTTTTGCCAATTTTCGTTGTAACAACCCTCAAAATGAAGCATGATAAAGTAGAGCCTCACATGGGGTTTATGCATTAATAACTTGTAAAAATAATGAAGAATAGCCAGTATGTTGTTCATGTTTTTATGTGTTGTTTGGAGTCTAAAATCAGTGGAGGTGACCCTAGTGTCTTAATAAATGTATTTAGGGTCAAAACGTCCGGGTACGACTCCCCGGGACCACCCTACGGATCCCCAAGGAGGACCCCAAGCCTTGGCCAAACAAGATGCCAAGGCAACTTGCAAAATGTGCATGGAGGGAGCATGTCCACGTCGCGGACTAGCTCCACTAAGGACCAAAAGTTTGGTGCGCATCACAGATGTGTCGCGAACTCCTCTGCCTCGAAATTTAATTTCCAGAAACTTGTGGGAACACCTCCGCATCGCAAACTTGTTTCCCGACGAAATCTGTGAAAATAAAACTCAAGTTTGACTTGTTTAAAAAGATCCAACTAAGTAAGGGGTAGTTTGGGTACTTTGGAGAATTATTATAAATGGTTATTCTACCTATTTTAGGGTATTTTAAGTGGATAAAACCCCAAAACCTAGAGTGGGACCTCATTATTCCAATTGAACCTTCCCTCTCAAATAAACTTTCTCTCTAGAACTCCATGGAAGACATCTTTGAAGCTTCAAGCTAGAGGATAGGTTTCTACTAATTTCTCCTTCAAAATCCTAGGAAATTAATCATAAAGGTATGGGGATTTTATCTTTGATTCTCCTTTCAATCAAAGAGCCAAATCAAAGAGATTTCAATATTTTTCAAAAACACTAAAAAATGCCAATTTCAATTCTAAGCTTGGGTTCTTGCATGAAAGTATTTCAAATGATGCTTTATGTTAATATTGATGGTTTTAAGGTCAAAAACTCCATGAACACTTGCATATCTTCAAACCCTAATTTTGGGTCTAAAGTGGGTCTATTCATTATGAGCTAATAATGTGATATTAATGGGTAGATTGTTATGGTCTATTGATTTATGTATTGTTCTATATTGGATTATGAGGAATTGATGGTCAATTGTGTTATATTGGATGTTGGTCTTGAATGGGCAATTGTGACCTAAGGTTTATGAGGATAATGAAGTTGTGAATAAATTATTTGATTCTAGTATTATATATATGTAGTAGATGTCAGAATTGTGAGGTTTGATCCCTTTGAAAGTGGAGAGGTGTTTACTTTATAAGCATGTTGTGATCATGGCCTTGTAGGCAAAGTTGGATGATTGTTGTTTTGAGTAATGTTGATTATGTGAAGGTAAAGTGAAATGATGTGAATTTGTGTATGGTTTAAGAGCATGAAATGTGACCTTGTGTAGAGACTTTATGTGTTATGCTTGGTTGTTGTCTTCTTTGAATGACTTATAATGAAGGAGAGGTTAGGGTAGACTATGTTTACCTACTCTCACACCTAGTGAAGAATGAATGAAAGAATGTAAGAATGAATGAAAAGAATGGGAGTTAATGCTAATGAAAGAAAGTTGGGTCTATTGTAAGGATAGTCTCATAAAGTACTCCTTAAATGAATGGGGTTCCTAGATGAATGGTCTTCTCATCTTTGAATCCAAGAGCTTCCTTAATGAATGAATGAGGGTTAGGATGGGTATTCCTTCGTGAGTTGAGATGACAATACTTAGTAGCAATCCTTATCCCTAAATGAATGAATGTTGGGTTAGGATGAGTACTCCTTCGTGAGTTGAGATGAGAGTACTTAGTAGCAATCCTTATCCTTAAATGAATGAATTAAATGAATGTCCTAACTCCGTGGGGGAGTAATGTCTAGCACCGAGAGGATATGAAGGTGGGAGGATACTCCTTCGTTAGTTGAGATGTGAGTATTTAGTAGCAACCCTTAAGATGGGTGCCCTTTCGTTAGTTGAGATGTGGGTACTTAGAAGCAATCCTTCTATCCCTTAACTAGGTGCCCACATAGGACTAGCAAGTGGTCTCTACCACGTAAAGGCTAAAAGAATGACCCTACCTTAGGCAAGTGGGGATCCCTCATCCGGTAAGATTATTACCGGGATTCCATGTCAAGCTCCATGGTCTATGTCGGTTAAGGCTCTTCCCCCACACTAATGAATGAATGAACTAGGGTCTCTTAAGGGTGTACTAGTTAGGATAGGTGGTGGAATGGGACATCATCTAGGCATTGCACAAGTAGACATTTAAGGGAGATCTTGGTGTGTCTTAGTAATGAAAATGAATGAATGAGTTTTATTGGGCTAATTAATGAAATCGTTTGTTTTTTAGCATGCTAATGTGAAAGTGAGTCATAATGAATTGAATGTAAGTGCTTATGTTGAATTGAATGTATGTGATGATCTTATGTCATTAGTAAATGAAGTAGTCTAAATGCATTAAGTTTAATCAACGATTTATGTTGAGATGTCAATGGAGCTTGTCTTGTGTTGCCTTAAGGACCACTTGATTGTGGTATGGAGAGGTAGCATGGGCTGCCTCACCATGTCTTACTTAGGTGAGTCTTGGGATGACATTTGATGGGTGTTCTAGCTTTATGAAATGACTTGTTGGCTTATGTACTTATATGTTTTATGTGTTTAATTGGTGAAGGTTGAGGTATGCAAGGTAAGTGCACTTTGTGTGACCTTCAGGTGGTGCCTTAGTGTGGGTGATGGTATGGGACGTTGCCCATGCATTGCACAAAGGTATTGCTTAATGGATATTTAAGGTGGAGGTCCAAGGCAAGAAGGTAAAGGTAAATTGGTTGTGACTTGTAAGGTGCCTATTATGTTGATGTTCATGAGATTTTATCAAAATGGCATGAAAGCATAACTTCCTCAAAAATGTCCTTTATAGCATGTTGTGAATATCCTTATACTTAGTACGTGTGTTGTACTAACTCATTTCTTCAATTTTACTACAATTGTAGGTTGTGGTAACTAGGAGGAGATTGTTCTTTGGAGTTGCTTGGATTGCTTCACCCTTCCAAGTCTTTGGTATGTCCTCAAGATTCGAGGACTATGTTTAGAAGTTTCTTAGTCATTGTAATAGACACTTAAGTTTCATCTCATTTGTAAAGCGCCGTGTCCCTTAGTACGTTTTAAGTTCTTGTCTTAGATTGGCTAAAGAGACTTAGTAGTTCCGCTTGCGTATTGGTGTTTTCAAATGTTGATGACTCTTGAAGTCTTATGGTTTTATTGAATAAAAGTTTTAAATTCTTAGTGATTTTTATGATCTATGCGATGAATGAATGCTAAGGCTTGTATAAGACCTCCGAGAGGTCGAATACGCATGTAACAGCTAGGGGTTGCTCTCAGGTCGTTACAAACTTGGTATCAGAACATAAGGTTTTAAAGATTACTTGTAGGTTCAAAGTCTCGAAACCCACGTCTACTAGAGTCTTGTTCATCAGTGTGAGTTGCGTCACATCTATGAGCGAGAGGCTATAGTACGATAAAAGTTTCACTTTCTTTCATTATTCTTTATATCGTGCCTTAGAGTTTAGTCTATAAGTGTCCTTTATCTAATTCATCTTTTGTGTTTATAGTATATGAATGCGAGGGCTAATCGGAGGAGAGTGGAAGAGGACTTAGATGATGGGGGAGTTCCTCCCCAAGGAGTGCAAGGTGGCCAAGCTCCTTTAGGTGGGCAAGAGAATGTGGTTTTGGTCGTTCCGCCGGATATGACTAATGGGGAGATTAGAGAGGCTTTTCTCTCCCTGGCCCGTGCCATGACTACTCAAGAAAATAGAGATGTGAGGCCTAGGGTGAAAGCTATTGAAAGTACTATGGCCTCAAGGTTAAGGGATTTCACAAGGATGAATCCTCCTACCTTCTTGGGTTCTAAGATATATGAGGACCCACAAAACTTTAAAGATGAGGTGTTTAAGATTGTGGATGCAATGGGAGTGACTCCTAGGGAGAAGGCGGAGTTGGCTTCCTACCAAATCAAGGATGTAGCTCAAGTGTGGTTTGAGCAATGGAGGGATGAGAGACCCATAGGGGTTGACCCAATAGATTGGGGAGTGTTTAAGACGGCCTTTCTTGATAGGTTTTTCCCCTTAGAGTTGAGGGACCAAAAGTTGGTTGAGTTCATGAACCTAAGTCTAGGGAATATGAGTGTGAAAGCATACTCTCTCAAGTTTACCCAACTCTCTTAGTATGCTCCTACCTTGGTGGCAAATTCTAGGGCTAGAATGAATAAGTTTGTGATGGGGGTTTCTGGTTTGGTTGAAGAAGAGTGTCGTACAGCCATGCTCCATCATGATATGGATATCTCTAGGCTTATGGTTTATGCTCAACAACTTGAGGAGACGAAACTTAGGAAGATGAATAGAGATATGAAGAGGGCTAGGCCAGATGAACAAAACCAATCTAGGTTTAAGAAGAGGTTCTATAACCAAGATTCTTCAATGGTCAACAATGATAGGGTGTCTAACCCTAAACCTCAAAGAGGGAATGAAGGTGGTTCTACTTTTGAGAGGCCTAGGTGTGCTACTTGTGGAAAGCAACATTTTGGCAAGTGTCTTTCCGGCAAGGATGGATGCTTTGGATGTAGGATTAAGGGTCATAGGATGAGAGATTGCCCTACACTTAAGGCAAAAGGGAAAGAGACCGATCAAGTTGCTCATGATGGCCCGAATCCAAATGCTCCTAAGAGGAACCGTTTCTATATGCTTCAAGCTAACAAGGATAAGGGAACAAACGAAGGTTAGTCAATTTTCTTTGTTGTCTGATGATAACCTTAGGTGGGTAAACCCTATGTGGGGGATGATGAGTTGAGTAGTAAGGTTGTTGATATCCTTATCTTTTCCTTCTATTCTAATTCAAGCTTGAAACAAAGAGTTCTTACTAGCATGTTGCATGTTAGAGTCCTATGTGAATTGAGTATCCATATTCTCCCTATGATGTGCATATTTTAGTTGAATTCTTGTTTAAATAAATTAATGAGTTTTCTTGATTATGTCCCTTATGATTTATATGCATTTATGAAGAATTGTTTAAATTGCTCCATGAGATGCCTAGTTGAGCATGCCTTGATGTGATATGGATGTTGCATGATTTTGCTCTTGAGAGAAATTTGACGGTGAGCCTATAAATGTTGTAATGAGCATGATATGCTATGGAGAAGGGAGTTCCTCCAAATAAATGAGAAATGGTAAAGTTTTGTGCATATTGAGTGGTAGATGTTATTCCTACTTCCTTGAATTGCATGAAAGTCTTGTTTTAATGCTTTTATGTGGAGTTGATGTTTCTTCCATGATGTGTGCTGTAGTAATGATATTACATGCTTGTTTTGAGCTACTAGTTGGGTCATTAAGTTCTCGGAAGTATTTTAAGTGTCATTCAAGGACGAATGTTCCTAAGTGGGGGATATTGTAACAACCCTCAAAATGAAGTACGATAAAGTAGAGCCTCACATGGGTTTTATGTATTAATAACTTGTTAAAATAATAAAGAATAGCCTTTTTAGTCAGTTTTAAAGAGTTTGGAAGTCAAACGTCAAGGAAACCAAGACGTTCTGAAACTAGTCTTTTACGTGTTGGTGTGTTCTAGTATGTTGATAATGTTTTTATGTGTTGTTTTGAGTCTAAAATCAGTGGAGGTGACCCTAGTGTTTCATTAAATGTATTTAGGGTCAAAACATCCGGGTACGACTCCTCGGGACCACCCTAAGGGTCCCCAAGGAGGACCCCAACCCTTGGCCAAATAAGCTGCCAAGGCAACTTGCAAAATGTGGATGGAGGGAGCATGTCCGCGTCGCAGACTAGCTCCACCAAGAACCAAAAGTTTGGTCCGCATCGCGAACGTGTCGCAGACTCTTCTGCCTCAAAATTTAATTTCCAGAAACTTGTGGGAACACCTCCGCGTCGCGAACTTGTTTTTCGACGAAATTTGCAAAAATAAAACTCAAGTTTCACTTGTTTAAAAAGGTCCAACTAAGTGAGGAGAAGCTTGGGTACTTTGGGGAATTATTATAAATAGTTATTCTACCTATTTTAGGTTAAGTGGATAAAACCCCTAAACCTAGTGTGGGACCTCATTATTCCAAATGAACCTTCCCTCTCAAATAAACTCTCTCTAGAACTCCATGGAAGACATATTTGAAGCTTCAAGCTAGGGGATAGGGTGCTATTGATTTCTCCTTCAAATTCCTTGGAATTTAATCATAAAGGAATGGAGATTTTATCTTTGATTCTCCTTTCTATCAAAGAGCCAAATGAAAGAGATTTCAATATTTTTCAAAAACACTAAAACACCCCAATTTCAATTCTAAGCTTGGGTTCTTGCATGAAATTATTTCAAATGATGTTTTATGTTAATATTGATGGTTTTAAGGTCAAAAACTCCATGAACCCTTGCATATCTTCAAACCTAATTTTGGGTCTAAAGTGGGTCTATTCATTATGAGCTAATAATGTGATATTAATGGGTAGATTGTTATGGTCTATTGATTTATGTATTGTTCTATATTGGATTATGAGGAATTGATGGTCAATTGTGTTATATCGGATGTTAGTCTTGAATGGGCAATTCAGACCTAAGGTTTATGATGATAATGAAGTTGTGAGTAGATTATTTGATTCTAGTATTATATATTTATATGTAGTAGATGTTAGAATTGTGAGGTTTGATCACTTTGAAAGTGGGGAAGTGTTTACTTTATAAGCATGTTGTGATCATGGCCTTGTAGGCAAAGTCGGATGTTTGTTGTTTTGAGTAATGTTGATTCTGTAAAGGTAATGTGATATGATGTGAATTTGTGTATGGTTTAAGAGCATGAAATGTGACCTTTTGTAGAGACTTTATGTGTTATGCTTGGTTGTTGTCTTCTTTGAATGACTTATAATGAAGGAGAGGTTAGGGTAGACTATGTTTACCTACTCTCACACCTAGTGAAGAATGAATGAAAGAATGTAAGAATAAATGAAAAGAATGGGAGTTAATGCTAATGAAAGAAAGTTGGGTCTATTGTAAGGATAGTCTCATAAAGTACTCCTTAAATGAATGGGGTTCCTAGATGAAAGGTTTTCTCATTTTGAATCCAAGAGCTTACTTAATGAATTAATGAGGGTTAGCATGGGTATTCTTTCATGAGTTGAGATGACAATACTTAGTAGCAATCCTTATCCCTAAATGAATGAATGTTGGGTTAAGATGAGTACTCATTCGTGAGTTGAGATGAGAGTACTTAGTAGCAATCCTTATCCTTAAATGAATGAATTAAATGAATGTCCTAACTCCGTGGGGGAGTAATATCTATCACCGAGAGGATATAAAGGTGGGTGGATACTCCTTCGTCAGTTGAGATGTGAGTATTTAGTAGTAACCCTTAAGATGGGTGCCCTTTCGTTAGTTGAGATGTGGGTACTTAGAAGCAATCCTTCTATCCCTTAACTAGGTGCCCACATAGGACTAGCAAGTGGTCTCTACCACGTTAAGGCTAAAAGAATGACCCTACCTTAGGCAAGTGGGGATCCCTCATCCGGTAAGATTATTACCGGGATTCCATGTCAAGATCCATGGTCTATGTCGGTTAAGGCTCTTCCCCCACACTAATGAATGAATGAGCTAGGGTCTCTTAAGGGTGTACTACTTAGGATAGGTGGTGGAATGGGACATCATCTAGACATTGCACAAGTAGACATTTAAAGGAGATCTTGGTGTGTCTTAGTAGTGATAATGAATGAATGAGTCTTATTGGGCTAATTACTAAAAGCGTTGGTCTTTGAGCATGCTAATGTGAAAGTGTGTCATAATGAATTGAATGTAAGTGCTTATGTTGAATTGAATGTATGTGATGATCTTATGTCATTAGTGAATGAAGTAGTCTAAATTCATTAAGTTTAATCAACGATTTATGTTGAGATGTCAGTGGAGCTTGTCTTGTGTTGCCTTAAGGACCACTTGAGTGTGGTATGGAGAGGTAGTATGGGCTGCTTCACCATGTCTTTCTTAGGTGAGTCTTGGGATGACATTTGATGGGTGTTCTAGCATTATGAAGTGACTTGTTGGCTTATGTTCTTATATGTTTTATGTGTTTAATTGGTGGAGGTTGAGGTATGCATGGTAAGTGCACTTTGTGTGACCTTAAGGTGGTGCGTTAGTGTGGGTGATGGTATGGGACGTTGCCCATACATTGCACAAAGGTATTGCTTAAGGGTTATTTAAGGTGGAGGTCCAAGGCAAGAAGGTAAAGGTAAATGGGTTATGTATGTTTATGAGGTATTGTGAAGCATGTGACTTTGTATTGTTGGTTGTGACTTGGAAGGTGCCTATTATGTTGTTGTTCATGAGATTTTATCAAAATGGCATGAAAGCATAACTTCCTCACAAATGTCCTTTTTAACATTTTTTGCATATCACCATACTTAGTACGTGTGTTGTACTAACCCATTTCTTCTAGTTTACTACAAGTGTAGGTTGTGGTAACTAGGAGGAGCTTGTACTTTCGAGTTTCTTGGATTTCTTCTTCCAAGTCTTTGGTATGTCCTCAAGATTCGAGGACTCTGTTTAGAAGTTTCTTAGTCATTGTAATAGACACTTAAGTTTCATTTCATTTGTAAAGGGCCGTGTTCCTTAGTACGTTTTAAGTTCTTGTTTAAAATTGGCTAAAGAGACTTAGTAGTTTCGCTTGCATATTGGTGTTTTTAAATGTTGATGGCTCTTGAAGTCTTATGGTTTTATTGAATAAAAGTTTTAAATTCTTAGTGATTTTAATGATCTATACAATAAATGAATGATAAGGCTTGTATAAGACCTCCGAGAGGTCGAATACGCATGTAACGGCTAAGGGGTGCTCTCGGGTCGATACATTTGTGTACTTTAGTCCATGGATCTTTTGGTGATCCAGCTTTTCGATGTCATTTTTTGCGCAAATTTTTCGCAAATATCTGTCAAGACTTTAGATATGGAGTCAGTTGGTCTCGACGGGCAAACCGGCCCATTATCAAGGTTAAACGACCCCCTGAGCAGGTAAACCCCCCGTTTTGCAAATTTTTGTGTACTATAGTCTATGGATCTTTTGGTGATCCAAATTTCTGACGTCAATTTTTGCGCAAATTTTTCACGGATATCCGTCAACACCTTATCTATGGAGCCAGTTGGTCCTGACCGGCAAACCTCCCCATTTCTAATTTCAAACATACCCCGAAGCGAATAAACCCCTTATTTTGCCAATTTTTGTGTGCTATATTCCATTGATCTTTTGGTGATCCAAATTTTCGGCATCATTATTGCCGAAAATTTTTATGGACATCCGTCAAGTCCTTAGATATGGAGACGGTTGGTCCCGACAGGTAAACCAACCCATTTTCAAGGTCAAATGATCCCCGGAGCGAGTAAACCCTCGGTTTTGCCGACGTTCGTGTGCTATAGTCTATGGATCTTTTGGTGATCATGATTTTTTATGTCACTTTTGCCAAAAAATTTCATGGACGTCCGTCATGACCTTAGCTAAGGAGCCGATTGGTGCCGATGGGTAAACCAGCCCATTTTCAGTGTCAATTGATCCTCGGAGCGGGTAAACCCCCTGTTTTGCCGATTTTCGTGTGCTATATTCCATGGATCTTTCGGTGATCTGGATTTCCGACGTCATTTTAGCCAACATTTTTTGTGGCCGTCCGTCAAAAACATAGCTATGGAGCCGGTTGGTCCCATCGGGTAAAGCGACCCATTTTTAAGGTCAAACGAGCTTCGAAACAAGTAAACCCCCTGTTCTGCCTATTTTCGTGTGCTATAGTCCATGGATCTTTTAGTGATCCAGATTTCTGACGTCATTTTACTAAAAATTTTCATGGATGTCCGTCAAGACCTTAGCTATGGAGTCGGTTGGTTCTGACAGGCAAATCGGCCCATTTTAAAGGTTAAACGAGCACTAGAGCGTGTAAACTCCCCATTTTACGATTTTCGTGTGCTATATTCCAGGGATCTTTTGTTGATCTAGATTTTTGATGTGATTTTTGCCGAATTTTTTTGTGGACATCCAACAAGACTTTAGTTATGGAGCCGGTTGTTCCAGACTTCCGACGTCATTTTTATCGAAAAATTTCATGCACATCCGCCAAGACCTTTGCTATGGAGCCGATTTGTCCTGACGGGAAAACCGACAAATTTCAAAGTCAAATGAACCCCACAGTGGGTAAACACCTCGTTTTCCTGATTTTCGTGTGCAATAGTATTGGATCTTGGTGATCCTAATTTTTGATGTCATTTTTACCAATATTTTTCGTAGACATTTGTCAAAACCTTAGCTATGGAGCCGATTGGTCATAACGAGCAAACTAGCCCATTATCAAGGCCAAACGAGCCACAGAGCGGATAAACCAGCCCATTTTCAAGGTCAAATGAACCACAGTGCGGGTAAACCCCTGTTTTGCCGATTTTCATATGCATAGTCCATGGATCTTTTGGTGATCCAAATTTCCGACGTCATTTTTGCAGTAATTTTTCGTGGACGTCTGTCAAAACCTTAGCTATGGAGTTTGTTGGCCCGACGGTTAAATCGGCCCATTTTAAAGGTTAAATAAGCCCCGTAGTGGGTAAACCCCCCGTTTTGCCGATTTTCGTGTGCTATACTCGACAGATCTTTTGGTGATACGAATTTTTGACTTCATTTTTGCAGAAATGTTTCGTGGACATCCGTCAAGCCCTTAGCTATGGAATTGGTTGGCCCGACGGTCAAACCGACCCATTTTCAAGGTCAAATGATCTCTAGAGCGGGTAAACAATTGTTTTGCAGATTTGCGTATGCTATAGTACATGGATCTTTTTGTGAGATAGATTTCTGATGTCATTTGAGCCGAAAAATTTACTTAGACGTCCATCAAGACCTTAGCTATGGAGCATGTTGGTCCCGACGGAAAAACAGGCCAATTTTCAAGGTCAAACGATTCCCGGAGCGGGTAAACCACCATTTTGCAGATTTTTGTGTGATATAGTCCATGGATCTTTTGGTGATCCTGATTTCCAACGTCATTTTGGCCGAAATATTTCGTGCACGACCATCAAGACCTTAGATATAGAGCTGGTTAGACCTGATGGGCAAGCAGGCCATTTTCAGGGTCAAACGAGCCCAGAGCGGGTAAACCCCCTGTTTTGCCAATTTTCTTGAGCTACAGTCCATGAATATTTTGCTTATCCGAATTTCTGACGTCATTTCTGCCAAAATCTTCGTGGACGTCCGTCAACACTTTAGCCATGAATCAGGTTGGTCCCGACGGCCAAACCAGCCCATTTTCAAGGTCAAACGATCCCTGGAGCGGGTAAACCCCCCTGTTTTGCCGATTTTGTGTGTTGTAGTCCATGGGTCTTTTAGTGATCCATATTTTCGACATCATTTTTGTTGAAATTTTTCATGGACGATTTTCAAGACATTATCTATGGTGCCGATTGGTCATGACGGGGAAACAGGCCAATTTTCAACCATTTTGCAGATTTTTGTATGCTATAAGTACATGGATCTTTTGGTGATCCTGATTTCCTACGTCATTTTTGCCGAAATATTTCGTGGACATCTGTCAAGAACTTAACTACCGAGCATGTTGGTCCAGACGGGCAAACCGGCCCGTTTTAAAGGTCAAACGATCCCCAGAGTGGGTAAACTCCCCCGTTTTGCTGATTTTTGTGTGTTATAGTCCATGGATCCTTTAGTGATCCTAATTTACGACGTCATTTTTACAAAAAATTTCCTGGACATCCGTCAAGACCTTAGCTATGGAGTCGGTTGGTTCCAAAGGGTAAACCGACCCATTTTCAAGGTCAAACATACCTCGGATTGGATTAACCCTATGTTTTGCCAATTTTTGTGTGCTATAGTCCATGGATCTTTTAGTGATCCGGATTTTCGACGTCCTTTTTGCTGAAAGTTTTACATGGACGTCCGTCAATACCTTAGCTATGGAGTCGGTTGGTCTCGACTGGCAAACCGGCCCATTTTCAAACGAGCACCTGAGCGTGTAAACCCCCCGTTTTGCCGATTTTCGTGTGCTATATAGTGCAGGGATCTTTTGGTGATCCGAATTTACGACGTCATTTTTATCAAAAAATTTTGTGGAAGTCCATCAAGACCTTAACTATAGAGCTGGTTGTTCCAGACGGGCAAATTGGTCTATTTTAAAGGTCAAATGATCCTCGGAACGGGTAAATCCCCTGTTCTGCCAATTTTCATATGCATAGTCCATGGATCTTTCGATGATCCAGATTTCAAATGTCATTTTTGCTTAACCTTTTCGTGGACATCCGTCAAGACCTTAGCTATGGAACAAGTTGATCCCAACTGGTAAACCAGCCCATTTTTAAGTTCAAACAAGCCCCGGAGCAGGTAAACCCCATCGTGTGGCCGATTTTCGTATACTACAGTACTTGGATTTTTGGTGATCTGCAGTTTCAGCGTCTCTTTTGCCGAAATTTTTGGTGGTCCTCCATCAAAACCTTAACTGTTGAACTTGTTGGTCCAGATGGACAAACTGGCGCATTTTCAAGGTCAAACTAACCTCGGAACGGGTAAACCCCCCGTTTTGCCAATTTTTCGTTGGCTATTGTCCATGGATCATTTGGTGATCCGAATTTCCGACATCATTTTTGGCAAAAATTTTCGTGGACGCCCGTCAAGACCTTAACTTTGGGGCCAGTTTGTCCTGATGGGTAAACTGGCCCAATTTAAAGGTCAAACAAGTCGCAGAGAGGGTAAACCCCCCATTTTGTCAATTTTCGAGTGCTATAGTCCATGGATCTTTTGGTGATCCATATTTTCGACGTCATTTTTGTTTAAATATTTTGTGGACGTCCATCAAGACCTACGTTATGGAGCCGGTTGGTCCCGATGGGAAAACCGGCTTATTTTCAAGGTCAAAGAAACCTCGAAGCGGGTAAACCCCCCGATTTGCTGATTTTCGTGTGCAATAGTCCTTGGATTTTTTGGTGATTCTGATTTCCGACGTCATTTTTGCCGAAAAATTTCGTGGACGTCTGTCAAGACTTTAGCGATTGAGCCGATTGGTCCTGATGGGAAAACCAGCTCATTTTCAAAGCCAAATGAACCCCGGAGTGGGTAAACCCCCGTTTTACTGATTTTCGTGTGCAATAGTTCATGGATCTTTTTTGGTGATCAAGATTTCCAACGTCATTTTTGCCATACATTTTCGTGGAAGCCTGTCAAAACCTTGGCTATGAAGCCGGTTGATCACAGCGAGCAAATCAGCCCATTGTCAAGGTCAAACAAGCCACAGAGCAGGTAAACCCCCGTTTTGCTAATTTTCGTATGATATAGTACATAGATCTTTTGATGATCAAGATTTACGTCGTCACTTTTGCCAAATTTTTTCGTGGACTTCCATGAAGACTTTGGATATTGAGTCGGTTGGTCCATACGGGTAAACCTGCTCATTTTCAAGGTGAAACGATCCCTGGAGTGGGTAAACCCCCCGATTTGCCAATTTTCGTGTGTTATAGTCCATGGATCTTTTGGTGATCCGGATATCTGACGTCATTTTAGAAAAAAATATTTGTGGACGTCCATCAAGAACTTAGATATGAAGTTGGTTGGTCCCGACGGGAAAATCGGCCCATTTTGAAGGTCAAATGACCCAGAGCTGGTAAAACCCCGTTTTGCCGATTTTCATGTGCTATATTCCATGAATATTTTGCTGATCCGGATTTCCGACGTCATTTTTGCCGAAATTTTTGTGGACATCCATCAAGACCTTTTTTTATAGATCATGTTGGTCCCGACGGCCAAACCGGCCCATTTTCAAGGTCAAAAGATCCCCAGGGCGGGTAAACCCCCCTGTTTTGCTAATATTTGTGTGCTACAATAGTCGATGGATCACTATTATAAATGGTTATTCTACCTATTTTAGGGTATTTTAAGTGGGTAAAACCCCTAAACCTAGAGTGGGACCTCATTATTCCAAATGAACCTTCCCTCTCAAATAAACTCTCTCTAGAACACCATGGAAGACATCTTTGAAGTTTCAAGCTAGGGGATAGGGTCCTACTGATTTCTCCTTCAAATTCCTTGGAATTTAATCATAAAGGAATGGAGATTTTATCTTTGATTCTCCATTCTATCAAAGAGCCAAATGAAAGAGATTTCAATATTTTTCAAAAACACTAAAACACCCCAATTTCAATTCTAAGCTTGGGTTCTTGCATGAAAGTATTTCAAATGATGTTTTATGTTAATATTGATGGTTTTAAGGACAAAAACTCCATGAACCCTTGCATATCTTCAAACCCTAATTTTGGGTCTAAAGTGGGTCTATTCATTATGAGCTAATAATGTGATATTAATGGGTAGATTGTTATGGTCTATTGATTTATGTATTGTTCTATATTGGATTATGAGGAATTGATGGTCAATTGTGTTATATTGGATGTTGGTCATGAATGGGCAATTGTGACCTAAGGTTTATGATGATAATGAAGTTGTGAGTAGATTATTCGATTCTAGTATTATATATTTATATGTAGTAGATGTTAGAATTGTGAGGTTTGATCCCTTTGAAAGTGGGGAAGTGTTTACTTTATAAGCATGTTGTGATCATGGCCTTGTAGGCAAAGTCGGATGTTTGTTGTTTTGAGTAATGTTGATTCTGTAAAGGTAATGTGATATGATGTGAATTTGTGTATGGTTTAAGAGCATGAAATGTGACCTTTTGTAGAGACTTTATGTGTTATGCTTGGTTGTTGTCTTCTTTGAATGACTTATAATGAAGGAGAGGTTAGGGTAGACTATGTTTACCTACTCTCACACCTAGTGAAGAATGAATGAAAGAATGTAAGATTAAATGAAAAGAATGGGAGTTAATGTTAATGAAAGAAAGTTGGGTCTATTGTAAGGATAGTCTCATAAAGTACTCCTTAAATGAATGGAGTTCCTAGATGAAAGGTTTTCTCATTTTTGAATCCAAGAGCTTCCTTAATGAATTAATGAGGGTTAGCATGGGTATTCCTTCATGAGTTGAGATGACAATACTTAGTAGTAATCCTTATCCCTAAATGAATGAATATTGGGTTAGGATGAGTACTCCTTCGTGAGTTGAGATAAGAGTATTTAGTAGCAATCCTTATCCTTAAATGAATGAATGAAATGAATGTCCTAACTCCTTGGGGGAGTAATATCTATCACCGAGAGGATATGAAGGTGGGTGGATACTCCTTCGTTAGTTGAGATGTGAGTATTTAGTAGCAACCCTTAAGATGGGTTACCCTTCGTTTGTTGAGATGTGGGTACTTAGAAGCAATCCTTCTATCCCTTAACTATGTGCCCACATAGGACTAGCAAGTGGTCTCTACCACGTTAAGGCTAAAAGAATGACCCTACCTTAGGCAAGTGGGGATCCCTCATCCGGTAAGGTTATTACCGGGATTCCATGTCAAGCTCCATGGTCTATGTCGGTTAAGGCTCTTCCCCCACACTAATGAATTAATGAGCTAGGGTCTCTTAAGGGTGTACTACTTAGGATAGGTGGTGGAATGGGACATCATCTAGGCATTGCACAAGTAGACATTTAAGGGAGATCTTGGTGTGTCTTAGTAATGATAATGAATGAATGAGTCTTATTGGGCTAATTAATAAAAGCGTTGGTCTTTGAGCATGCTAATGTGAAAGTGTGTCATAATGAATTGAATGTAAGTGCTTATGTTGAATTGAATGTATGTGATGATCTTATGTCATTAGTGAATGAAGTAGTCTAAATGTATTAAGTTGAATCCACGATTTATGTTGATATGTGAATGTCTTGTGTAGCCTTAAGGATCACTTGAGTGTTGCATGGAGAGGTAGTATGGGCTGCTTCACCATGTCTTTCTTAGGTGAGTCTTGGGACGACATTTGATGGGTGTTCTAGCATTATGAAGTGACTTGTTGGCTTATGTGCTTATATGTTTTATGTGTTTAATTGGTAGAGGTTGAGGTATGCATGGTAAGTGCACTTTGTGTGACCTTAAGGTGGTGCCTTAGTGTGGGTGATGGTATGGGACGTTGCCCATACATTGCACAAAGGTATTGCTTAAGGGTTACTTAAGGTGGAGGTCCAAGGCAAGAAGGTAAAGGTAAATGGGTTATGTATGTTTATGAGGTTTTGTGAAGCATGTGACTTTGTATTGTTGGTTGTGACTTGGAAGGTGCCTATTATGTTGATATTCATGAGATTTTATCAAAATGGCATGAAAGCATAACTTCCTTACCAATGTCATTTTTAGCATGTTTTGCATAGCACCATACTTAGTACGTGTGTTGTACTAACCCATTTCTTCTATTTTACTACAAGTGTAGGTTGTGATAACTAGGAGAAGCTTGTACTTTAGAGTTTCTTGGATTGCTTCTTCCAAGTCTTTGGTATGTCCTCAAGATTCGAGGACTATGTTTAGAAGTTTCTTAGTCATTGTAATAGACACTTAAGTTTCATTTCATTTGTAAAGGGCCGTGTCCCTTAGTACGTTTTAAGTTCTTGTTTAAAATTGGCTAAAGAGACTTAGTAGTTTCGCTTGCGTATTGGTGTTTTTAAATGTTGATGGCTCTTGAAGTCTTATGGTTTTATTGAATAAAAGTTTTAAATTCTTAGTGATTTTAATGATCTATACAATAAATGAATGATAAGGCTTGTATAAGACCTCCGAGAGGTCGAATACGCATGTAACGGCTAAGGGGTGCTCTCGGGTCGATACATTTGTGTACTTTAATCCGTGGATCTTTTGGTGATCCAGCTTTTCGATGTCATTTTTTGAGCAAATTTTTCGCAAATATCTGTCAAGACTTTAGATACGGAGTCGGTTGGTCCCGACGGGCAAGCCGGCCCGTTATCAAGGTTAAACGACCCCAGAGCAGGTAAACCTCCCGTTTTGCAAATTTTTGTGTACTATAGTCTATGGATCTTTTGGTGATCCAAATTTCTGACGTCAATTTTTGCGCAAATTTTTCCCGGATATCCGTCAACACCTTATCTATGGAGCCAGTTGGTCCCGACCCGCAAACCTCCCCATTTCCAAGTTCAAACGTACCCCGAAGCGAATAAACCCCCTATTTTGCCAATTTTCGTTTGCTATATTCCATGGATCTTTTGGTGATCTAGATTATCAACGTCATTATTGCCGAAAACTTTTATGGACGTCTATCAAGTCCTTAGATATGGAGACGGTTGGTCCCGACAGGCAAACCAAGCCATTTTCAAGGTCAAATGAGCCCCGGAGCGGGTAAACCCTCGGTTTTGCCGATGTTCGTGTGCTATAGTCTATGGATCTTTTGGTGATCATGATTTTTTCTGTCACTTTTGCCCAAAAATTTCATGGACGTCCGTCATGGCCTTAGCTAAGGAGCCGATGGGTAAACCAGCCCATTTTCAATGTCAATCGATCGTCGGAGCGGGTAAACCCCCTGTTTTGCCGATTTTCGTGTGCTATATTCCATGGATCTCTTTGTGATCTGGATTTCTGACGTCATTTTAGCCAACATTTTTCGTGGCCGTCTGTCAAAAACTTAGCTATGGAGCCGGTTGGTCCCATCGGGTAAGGCGACCCATTTTTAAGGTCAAACGAGCCTCGAAGCAAGTAAACCCCCTGTTCTGCCGATTTTCGTGTGCTATAGTCCATGGATCTTTTAGTGATCCAGATTTCTGACATCATTTTACTAAAACTTTTCATGGACGTTCGTCAAGACCTTAGCTATGGAGTCGGTTGGTTCTGACAGGCAAACCGGCCCATTTTCAAGGTTAAATGAGCACTGGAGCGTGTAAACTCCCCATTTTACGATTTTCGTGTGCTATGTTCCAGGGATGTTTTGTTGATCCAGATTTTTGATGTGATTTTTGCCGAATTTTTTTGTGGACATCCAACAAGACCTTAGTTATGGAGCCGGTTGTTCCAGACTTCTGACGTCATTTTTACCGAAAAATTTCATGCACATCCGTCAAGACCATCGCTATGGAGCTGATTTGTCCTGACAGGAAAACCGACTAATTTTCAAAGTCAAATGAACCCCACAGCGGGTAAACACCTAGTTTTCCTGATTTTTGTGTGCAATAGTATTGGATCTCTTGGTGATCCTAATTTCTGATGTCATTTTTACCAATATTTTTCGTAGACATTTGTCAAAACCTTAGCTATGGAGCCGATTGGTCACAACGAGCAAACTAGCCCATTATCAAGGTCAAACGAGCCACAGAGCGGGTAAACCGCCCGTTTTGTCGATTTTCGTATGCTATAATCCATGGATATTTTGGTGATTCAGATTTTCATCGTCATTTTTGCCAAAAAATTTCGTGGACTTCCATCAGACCTTAGTGATGGAGTCGGTTGGTCCCTATGGGTAAACCTGTGCATTTTCAAGGTCAAATGATCCCCGAAGTGGGTGAACTCTCCGTTTTGCCAATTTTCGTGTGCTATAGTCCATGAATCTTTTGCTAATCTAGATTTCTGAGGTCAGTTTGGCCAAAAAATTTTATGGACGTCTGTCAAGACCTTAGCTATTGAACTGGTTAGTCCCGACGGATAAACCAGCCCATTTTCAAGGTCAAATGAGCCACAGTGCGGGTAAACCCCTGTTTTGCTGATTTTCATATGCATAGTCCACGGATCTTTTGGTGATCCAAATTTCCGACGTCATTTTTGCAGTACTGTTTCGTGGACGTCCGTCAAGACCTTAGCTATGGAGATTGTTGGCCCGACGATTAAATCAACCCATTTTAAAGGTCAAATGAGCCCCGTAGTGGGTAAACCCCCCGTTTTGCCGATTTTCGTGTGGTATAGTTCACAGATCTTTTGGTGATACAAATTTATGACTTCATTTTTACAGAAATGTTTCGTGGACATCCGTCAAGCCCTTAGCTATGGAATTGGTTGGTCCGACGGTCAAACCGGCCCATTTTCAAGGTTAAATGATCCCTAGAGCGGGTAAACAATCGTTTTGCAGATTTGCGTATGCTATAGTACATGGATCTTTTTGTGATCTGGATTTCTGATGTCATTTGAGCCGAACAATTTACTTAGACGTCCATCAAGATCTTAGCTATGGAGCCTATTGGTCCCGACGGAAAAACAGGCCAATTTTCAAGGTCAAATGATTCCCGGAGCGGGTAAACCACCATTTTGCAGATTTTTGTGTGCTATAGTCCATGGATCTTTTGGTGATCCTGATTTCCAACGTCATTTTGGCTGAAATATTTCGTGCACAACCATCAAGACCTTAGATATAGAGCTGGTTGGACCCGATGGGCAAGCAGGCCATTTTCAAGGTCGAACGAGCCCAGAGCGGGTAAACCCCCTGTTTTGCCGATTTTCTTGTGCTATAGTCCATGAATATTTTGCTTATCCGAATTTCTGACGTCATTTCTGCCAAAATCTTCGTCGACGTCCGTCAACACTTTAGCCATGAATCAGGTTGGTCCCGACGGCAAACCAGCCCATTTTCAAGGTCAAACGATCCCCGGAGCGGGTAAACCCCCATGTTTTGCCGATTTTGTGTGCTGTAGTCCATGGGTCTTTTAGTGATCCATATTTCTGACATCATTTTTGTTGAAATTTTTCATGTACGATTGTCAAGACATTATCTATGGTGCCGGTTGGTCACGACGGGGAAACAGGCCAATTTTCAACCATTTTGCAGATTTTTGTATGCTATAAGTACATGAATCTTTTGGTGATCCTGGTTTCTTACGTCATTTTTGCCGAAATATTTCGTGGACATCTGTCAAGAACTTAACTACCGAGCATGTTGGTCCAGACGGGCAAACCGGCCCGTTTTAAAGGTCAAACGATCCCCAGAGTGGGTAAACTCCCCCGTTTTGCTGATTTTCGTGTGTTATAGTCCATGGATCCTTTAGTGATCCTAATTTACGATGTCATTTTTACAAAAAATTTCCTGGACATCCGTCAAGACCTTAACTATGGAGTCGGTTGGTTCCAAAGGGTAAACCGACCAATTTTCAAGGTCAAACATACCTCGGATTGGATTAACCCTATGTTTTGCCAATTTTTGTGTGCTATAGTCCATGGATCTTTTAGTGATTCGGATTTTCGACGTCCTTTTTGCTGAAAGTTTTACATGGACGTCCGTCAATACCTTAGCTATGGAGTCGGTTGGTCTCGACTGGCAAATCGGCCCATTTTCAAACGAGCACCTGAGCGTGTAAACCCCCCGTTTTGTCGATTTTCGTGTGCTATATAGTGCAGGGATCTTTTGGTGATCCGAATTTACGACGTCATTTTTATCAATATTTTTTGTGGAAGTCCATCAAGACCTTAACTATAGAGCTGGTTGTTCCAGACGGGCAAATTAGTCCATTTTAAAGGTCAAATGATCCTCGGAGCGGGTAAATCCCCTATTTTGCCAACTTTCATGTGCATAGTCCATGGATCTTTCGATGTCCAGATTTCAAATGTCATTTTTGCTTAACCTTTTCGTGGACATCCGTCAAGACCTTAGCTATGGAACCAGTTGATCCCGACTGGTAAACCAGCCCATTTTTAAATTCAAACAAGCCCCGGAGCAGGTAAACCCGATTTTCGTATGCTACAGTACTTGGATTTTTTGGTGATCTGCAGTTTAAACGTCTCTTTTGCCGAAATTTTTGGTGGTCCTCCATCAAAACCTTAACAATTGAACTTGTTGGTCCAGATGGACAAACTGGCCCATTTTCAAGGTCAAACTAACCTCGGAGCGGGTAAACCCCCCGTTTTGCCGATTTTTCGTTGGCATAGTCCATGGATCATTTGGTGATCCAGATTTCCGACATCATTTTTGCCAAAAAAATTTGTGGACGTCCGTCAAGACCTTAACTTTGGGGCCAGTTTGTCCCGATGGGTAAACCGGCCCAATTTAAAGGTCAAACAAGCCGCATAGAGGGTAAACCCCCCATTTTGTCTATTTTCGAGTGCTATAGTCCATGGATCTTTTGGTGATCCAGATTTTAGACATCATTTTTGTCGAAATATTTTTTGGACGTCCATCAAGTGCTACGCTATGGAGCCGATTGGTCCCGATGGGAAAACCGGCTTATTTTCAAGGTTAAATAAACCTCGAAGCGGCTAAACCCCCCTATTTGCTGATTTTCGTGTGCAATAGTCCTTGGATTTTTTGGTGATTCTGATTTTCGACGTCATTTTTGCCGAAACATTTCGTGGACGTCTGTCAAGACTTTAGCGATTGAGTCGATTGGTCCTGATGGGAAAACCGGCTCATTTTCAAAGCCAAATGAACCCCGGAGTGGGTAAACCCCCGTTTTACTGATTTTCGTGTGCAATAGTCCATGGATCTTTTTGGTGATCAAGATTTCCAACATCATTTTTGCCATACATTTTCGTGGAAGCTTGTCAAAACCTTGGCTATGAAGCCGGTTGATCACAGCGAGCAAACCAGCCCATTGTCAAGGTCAAACGAGCCACAGAGCTGGTAAACCCCCCGATTTGCTAATTTTCGTATGATATAGTCCATAGATCTTTTGATGATCAAGATTTATGTTGTCACTTTTGCCAAATTTTTTCATGGACTTCCATGAAGACTTTGGATATTGAGTCGGTTGGTCCATACGGGTAAACCTGCTCATTTTCAAGGTGAAACGATCCCTGGAGTGGGTAAACCCCCCGATTTGCCAATTTTCGTGTGTTATAGTCCATGGATCTTTTGGTGATCCGGATATCTGACGTCATTTTAGAAAAAAATATTTGTTGAGGTCCATCAAGAACTTCGATATAGAGCTGGTTGGTCCCGATGGGAAAGTCCGCCCATTTTGAAGGTCAAATGACCCAGAGCGGGTAAAACCCCATTTTGCCGATTTTCATGTGCTATATTCCATGAATATTTTGCTGATCCGAATTTCCGACGTCATTTTTGCCGAAATTTTTGTGGACATCCGTCAAGACATTTGTTATAGATCATGTTGGTCCCGACGGCCAAACCGGCCCATTTTCAACGTCAAACGATCCCCAGGGTGGGTAAACCCCCTGTTTTGCTAATATTCGTGTGCTACAATAGTCGATGGATCTTTTAGTGATCCAGCTTTACGACGTCATTTTTGCCAAAAAATTTCATGGACGTCTGTCAAGACCTTATCGATAGTGCCGGTTGGTCCCGACTGTAAAACAGGCTAATTTTTCATGACCAACCGTTTTGCAGATTTTCATGTGCTATAGTCCATGGATCTTTTGGTGATCCTGATTTTCGACGTCATTTTTAACGAAATATTTCGTGGACGTTCGTCAAGACCTTAGCTATTGAGCCTATTGGTCCAGACAGTCAAACCAGTCCATTTTAAAGGTTAAACGATCCCCGGAGCGGGTAAACCCCCTGTTTTGCCAATTTTCGTGTGCAATAGTCCATGGATCTTTTGGTGATCCAACTTTCTGACATCATTTGTACAAAATATTTCGTGGACATCCGTCAAGACCTTAGCAATGGAATTGGTTGGTCCCGCCGGGCAAACCAAACCATTTTCAAGGTTAAACGACCCCAGAGCAGGTAGAGCCCCCGTTCTGCCGATTTTCGTGTACTATAGTCCATGGATATTTTGGTGATCTAGATTTCAGACATCATTTTTTGCACAAAATTTTTACGGATATCCGTCAAGCCCTTACCTATGGAGCCGGTTGGTCTCGACTGGCAAACCGGCCCATTTCCAAAGTAAAACGATCCCCGGAGTGAGTAAACCCCCCGTTTTGCCGATTTTCGTGTGCTATAGTCCATGGATCTTTTGGTGATCCAGATTTCCGACGTCATTCTAGCCGAAATTTTTCATTAGCTTCCGTCAAGACTTTAGCTATGGAGCCGGTTGGTCCCATCGGGTAAACCAACCAATTTTAAATGTCAAACGAGCCCACAAGTAAGTAAATCCCATGTTCTGCCGATTTCCGTGTACTATAGTCCATTGATCATTTAGTGATCCAGATTTCTGACGTCATTTTTACTGAAATTTTTCATGGACGTCCATCAAGACCTTAGCTATGGAGTCGGTTGGTCCCGACTGGCGAACCGGCCCATTTTCAAGGTTAAATGAGCACCGGAGAATTTAAACCCCCCGTTTTGCCAATTTTCGTGTGCTATATTCTAGGGATCTTTTGTTGATCCAGATATCCGAAGTGATTTTTGCCGAAATTTTTCATGGACGTCCAACAAGACCTTTGCTATGGAGCATGTTGGTCCAAACGGGCAAACTGGCCCATTTTGAAGGTCAAATAGCCCCGGAGCAGGTAAATCCCCCGTTTTGCCATTTTTCGTGTGTTATAGTCCATGGATCTTTTGATGATCCGGATTTCAAATGTCATTTCTAGCGAACCTTTTTGTGGACGTCCGTCTTGACCTTAGCTATGGAGCTGGTTGGTTCCGATGGTCAAATCGGCCTATTTTCAAAGTCAAACGAGCCCAGAGCAGGTGAACCCTTCATTTTGCCAACTTTCGTGTGCTATATGGTACATGAATTTTTTTGGTGATCAGGATTTTTGACGTCATTTTTGCTGAATTTTTTGTGCTCGTCAGTCAAAACCTAAGCTATTGAACCTATTGGTCCAAATGGGTAAACCGACCCATTTTCAAGGTCCAACTATCCCCAGAGAGGGTAAACCCCCTGTTTTGCCCACTTTCGTGAGCTATATTCCATGGATCTCTTGGTGATCCGGACTTTCGACGTCATTTTTCTCGAAATTTTTCATGGACGTCCGTCAAGACCTTAGCTTTGGGGCCGGTTGGTCCCGACGGGTAAACCGGCATAATTTAAAGGTCAAACAAGCCCTATAGAGGGTAAACCCCCCGTTTTCTCTGTTTTTGTATGTTATAGTCCATGGATCTTTTGGTGATCCAGATTTCCAACATCATTTTTACCGAAATATTTCATGGACATCCGTCAAAATCTTTGCTATGGAGCCGGTTTGTTTTGACGGTAAAATATACTAATTCTCAATGTTAAATGAACCCCAGAGCGGGTATATCCCTCGTTTTCCTGATTTTCGTGTGCAATAGTCCATGGATCTATTGGTGATCCAGATTTATGACGTCTATTTTACCAATAATTTTCGTAGACGTTTTTCAAAACCTTAGCTATGGAGTCGGTTGGTCACGACGAGCAAACCAGCTCATTGTCAAGGTCAAACGAGCCTCAGAGAGGGTAAACCCCCCATTTTGTCGATTTTCGTATGCTATAGTCCATGTATCTTTTACTGATTCAAATTTCCGTCGTCATTTTTGCCAAAAATTTTCGTGGACTTCCGTCAATACCTTAGCTATGGAATCGGTTGGTCCCTACGGGTAAACCTGCTCATTTTCAAGGTGAAATGATCCCCGAAGTGGGTAAACCCCCATTTTTCCGATTTTCGTGTGCTATATTCCAGGGATCTTTTGTTGATCCAGATTTTGGATGAGATTTTTACCAAAAAATTTCGTGGACGTCCAACAAGACGTTAGTTATACAGCCGGTTGGTTCAGACGGGTAAACTGGACCATTTTAAAGGTCAAATGATCACCGGAGCGGATAAATCCCCCGTTTTGCCAATTTTCGTGTGCTATAGTCCATGGATCTTTTGATGATCCGGATTTCAAATGTCATTTTTGGCGAACCTTTTTGTGGACGTCCGTGAATACTTTAGCTATGGAACCGGTTGATCCTGATGGTCAAACCGTCCCATTTTTAAGGTCAAATGATCCCAGAGCAGGTAAACCCCCCGATTTGCCAATTTTCGTGTGCTATGCTACATGGTTTTTTTGGTGATCCGGATTTCCGATGTCATTTTTGCTGAAATTATTCGTGGTCGTCTTTCAAAACCTGAACTATTGAACATGTTGGTCCAAATGTGTAAGTTGGCCTATTTTCAAGGTCAAACTATCCCCGGAGTGAGTAAACCCCCTATTTTACCCATTTTCGTGAGCTATAGTCCATGGATCTTTTGGTGATCCAGATTTCTGACGTCATTATTGCCAAAATTTATCGTGAACGTCTGTCAAGACCTTAGTTTTGGGGTTCGTTGGTCCTGACGGGTAAACCGGCCCGATTTCAAGGTCAAACAAACCCTAGAGAGGGTAAAACCCCCGTTTTGTTGATTTTCGTGTGTTATAGTCCATGGATCTTATGGTGATCCTGATTTTCGAAGTCATTTTAGCCGAAATTTTTTGTTAGCGTCCATCAAGACCTTAGCTATGGAGCCGGTTAGTCCCACTGGGTAAACCGGCCCATTTTAAAAGTTAAACGAGCCCCGAAGCAGGTAAACCCCTTGTTTTGATGTTTTACGTGTGCTTTAGTCCATTGATCTTTTAGTGAAATAGATTTCTAACGTCATTTTTGTTGAAATTTTTCATAGATGTCTGTGACAACCATAGCTATTGAGCCGGTTGGACTCGACCGGCAAACAGGCCCATTTTCAAGGTCATACGAGCACCGGAGCGTGTAAACCCCTATTTTACCAATTTTCGTGTGTTATAGTCCATAGATCTTTTGGTGATCCAACTTTCCAACGTCATCTGTACAAAAAATTTCGAGGACATCCGTCAAGACCTTAGCTATGGAATCGGTTGGTCCCAATGGGAAAACCGACCCATTTTCAAGGTTAGACGACCCCAGAGCAGGTAAACCCTCATTTTGCCGATTTTCGTGTGCTATAGTACATATATTTTTTGGTGATCTAGATTTTCGACGTCATTTTTGCTGAAATTTTTCGTGGTCTTCCTCCAAAACCTTAGTTATTAAATCCATTGGTCCAAATGGGCAAATCGCCCCCTTTTAAAGGACAAAGTAACCCCGGAGCTGATAAACCCCCGTTTTGACCATTTTCGTCAGCTATAGTCCATTGATCTTTTGATGATTCGGATTTCCAACCTCATTTTTGCCAAAAAAATTCGTGGACTTTCGTCCAGACTTTAGCTTTGGGGCCCATCGGTCCCGACAGGTAAATCGGTCCAAATTCAAGGTCAAAAGAGCCTAGAGAGGGTACACCCCCTTTTTTGTCAATTTTCATGTGCTATAGTCCATGAATCTTTTGGTGATCCGAATTTATGACGTCATTTTTATCAAAATATTTCGTGGACGTCCGTCAAGACCTTTGCTATGGAGCCGATTTGTCCAAATGGAAAAACCGACTCATTTCCAAGGTCAAATGAATCCCAGAGCTGGTAAATCCCTCGTTTTACTGATTTTCATGTGCAATAGTCAATGGATCTCTAGGTGATCCTGATTTCGGACGTTATTTTTGCCAATAATTTTCGTGGACGTTTGTCCAAACCTTAGCTATGGAGCCGATTGTTCACGATGAGAAAACTAGCCCATTGTGAAGATCAAATGAGCCACGGAGCAGGTATACCCCCCATTTTGCTGATTTTCGTATCCTATAGTCCATGGATCTTTTGGTGATTCAGATTTTCGTCGTCATTTTTGCCAAAAATTTTAGTGGACCTGCATCAAGACCTTAGCTATTGAGTAGGTTGGTCCCTACGGGTAAACCTGCTCATTTTCAAGGTCAAACGATCCCCAAATTAGGTAAAGCCCCCGTTTTGCCAATTTTTGTGTACTACAGTACATGGATCTTGTGGTGTTCTGGATTTCTATCGTCATTTTTACCAAATATTTTCATGGACGTCTGTCAAGACCTTAGCTATTGAATTGGTTAGTCCCGCTAGGTAAAATCGTCCCATTTTCAAGGTCAAATGAACCCCAGAGCGGGTAAACCCCCGTTTTGCCGATTTTCATATGCATAGTCCATGGATCTTTTGGTGGTTCGTATTTTCGACTTCATTTTTGCAGAAATGTTTCATGGACGTCCATCAAGACCTTAGCTATGGAGTTGGTTAGCCCGCAGGTCAAACCGAACCATTTTCAAGGTCAAATGAGCCCCGTAGTGGGTAAACCCCCCATTTTGCCAATTTTCGTGTGTTATAGTATATGGATCTTTTGGTGATCCAGATTTCTGATGTCATTTGAGCCGAAAAATTTCTTACACGTCCATAAAGACCTTAGCTATGGAGCCAGTTGGTCCTGACAGGAACACAGACCAATTTTCAAGGTCAAATGATCCCCGGAGCGGGTAAACCACCATTTTGCAGATTTTTGTGTGCTATAGTTCATGGATCTTTTAGTGATCCTGATTTCCAACGTCATTTTTGCCGAAATATTTCGTGGACGATCGCCAAGACCTTAGCTATAGATTCGGCTGGCCCCGACAGCCAAACCGACCCATTTTCAAGGTCAAACAATCCCCACAGCGGGTAAACACCCCTGTTTTTGCCGATTTTTGTGTGCTATCATCCATGGATCTTTTAGTGATATGGATTTCCGATGTCATTTTTGTCAAAAAATTTTGTGCACATCCGTCAAGAGCTTATCTGTGGTGCCGGTTCGTCATGGCGGAAAAACAGGCCAATTTTCAAGGTCAAATGATCCCCGGAGAGGGTAAACAACCGTTTTGTAGATTTTCGTATGCATAGTCTATGGATCTTTTGGTGATCATGATTTTCTACGTCATTTTTGCCAAAATATTTCATGGACATCCGTCAAGACCTTAGCTATTGAACTTGTTGGGCCAGATGGGCAAACCGTCCCATTTTAAAGGTCAAACGATCCCCGGAGCGGGTAAACCCCCCGTTTTGCTGATTTTCGTGTGCTATAATCAATGGATCTTTTGGTCATCCAAATTTACAACGTCATTTTTCCAAAAAAATTCATGGACATCCGTCAAGACCTTAGGTATGGAGTCGATTGGTCCCGATGGGCAAACCAACCCATTTTCAAGGTTAAACGAGCTCCGAAGTAGGTAAACCCCCTATTTTGTTAATTTTCGTGTACTACAGTCCATTGATCTTTAGGTGATCCAGATTTTTGATGTCATTTTTTGCTCAAAGTTTTCCTGGATATCCGTCAAGACCTTAGCTATGGAGTCGGTTGGTCCCGACTGCTAAACCGGCCTATTTTCAAGGTCAAACGTACCCCAAAACGGATAAAACCCCCGTTTTCCCAACTTTTCTGCAATATATTTCATGGATCCTTTGGTGATATGGATTTCTGACGTCATTTTTGCCAAAACTTTTCATGGACGTCCATCAAGACCTTAACTATGGAACCGGTTGGTCCTGACAAGCAAACCAGCCCATTTTCAAGGTCAAACGAACCCCAGAGCGGGTAAACCCTCCGTTTTGCCAATTTTCGTGTGCTATAGTCCATGGAACTTTTTGTGATTCGGATTTTCGACGTCATTTTTGACGAAATTTCTCGTGGACTTCTTTCAAGACCTTAGTTGTAGATTCGATTGGTCACGACGAACAAACCGGCCCATTGTCAAGGTCAAATAAGCCACAGTGCGGGAAAACCCCCCGTTTTTGCCCATTTTCGTGTGCTATAGTCCATGGATCATTTGGTGATCTAGATTTCCAATGTCATTTTTGTCAAAAATTTTCGTGGACTTCTGTCAAGACCTTAGATATAGAGTCGGTTCGTCCCTACGGGTAAACTGGCTCATTTACAAGGTCAAACGATCCCTGGAGAGGGTAAACCCCGCATTTTGCCAATTTTCGTGTGCTGTAGTCTATGGATCTTTTGGTGATCCGGATTACTGTCGTCATTTTTGCCAAAATATTTCGTGGACGTCCATCAAAACCTTACCTATGGGGTCGATTGGTCCCGATGGGTAAACAGACGAATTTTCAAGGTCAAAGGATCCCCAGAGCGGGTAAACCACCATTTTGCAGATTTTTGTGCGCTATAGTCCATGGATCTTTTGGTGCTCCAAATTTCCGACTTCATTTGTGCAAAAATGTTTCGTGGACATCCGTCAAGACCTTAGCTATGGAGTTGGTTGGCCCGAAGGTTAAACCGGCCCATTTTCAAGGTCAAATGATCCCTGTAGTGGGTAAACCCCCGTTTTGCCGATTTCATGTGCTTTAGTCTATGGATCTTTTAGTGATCCGGATTTCTGATGTCATGTGAGCCAAAAATTTTCTTAGACGTCCATTAAGACCTTAGCTATGGAGCCAGTTGGTCCTGACGGGAAAACATTCTAATTATTCAAGGTCAAGCAATCCTCGGAGCTGGTAAACCACCATTATGCAGATTTGTGTGTTCTATAGTCCATGGATCTTTTGCTGATCCTTATTTCCAACCTTATTTTTGCTGAAATATTTTGTGGACGACCGTCAAGACATAAGTTATAGAGCTGGTTGTTCCCGACTGGCAAGCCGGCCCATTTTCAAGGTCAAACGAGCCCTAGAGCAGGTAAACCCCTAGTTTTGCCGAGTTTTGCCGATTTTCTTATGCTATAGTCCATGAATATATTGCTGATCCGAATTTCTGAGGTCATTTTTGTCAAAATTTTTGTGGACGTCCGTCAACACCTTAGTTATGGATCCGGTTGGTCCCGACAGCCAAACTGGCCAATTTACAAGGTCAAACGATCACCGAAGCGGGTAAACCCCCCTGTTTTATCAATTTTTGTGTGCTATAGTCCATGGATCTTTTAGTGATTCGAATTTCTGACATCATTTTTGTAGAAATTATTCATGGACGACGGTCAAGTCCTTATTATGGTGCGGATTGGTCACGACGGAAAAATAGGCAAATTTTCAAGGTCAAATGATCCCCGGAGTGGGTAAACAACCATTTTGCAGATTTTCATATGCTATAGTACATGAATCTTTTGGTGATCCTGATTGCCTATGTCATTTTTGCCGAAATATTTCGTGGACGTCCGTCCAGACCTTAACTATTGAGCATGTTGGTCCAGATGGGCAAATCAGCCAGTTTTAAAGGTCAAACAATCCCCAAAGCTGGTAAACCCCCAGTTTTAGCGATTTTCATGTGCTATAGTCCATGGATCTTTTGGTGATCTGAATTTCCAATGTCATTTTTAAAAAAAATATTACAAGACTTTCATCAAGACCTTTGCTATGGAGTCGGTTGGTCTAAATAGGTAAATCGACCCATTTTCAAGGTCAAACAAACCCCTGAGTAGATAAACCCCATGTTTGGGCCATTTTTGTATTCTATAGTCCATGGATCATTTAGTGATCCGGATTTTCGATGTCCTTTTAGCTGATATTTTTCATGGACATCCGTCAATACCTTAGCTATGGAGTCGTTTGGTCTCGACCGACAAATCGGCCCATTTACAAGGTCAAATGAGCACCGGAGCATCTAAATCCTTCGTTTTGCTGATTTTCGTGTGCATAGTCCAGGGATCTTTCGGTGATCCGGATTTTCGACGTCATTTTTACAAAAAAAATTTGTGGATGTCCATTAAGACCTTAGCTATGAAGTAGGTTGGTCCAGAAGGGCAAACCAACCCATTTTAAAGGTCAGATGATCCCCGGAGTGGGTAAACCCCCGGTTTTGCCAATTTTCGTGTGCATAGTCCATGGATCTTTTGATGATCTAGATTTCAAATGTCATTTTTGTTGAACCTTTTCGTTGACATCCATCAAGACCTTAGCTATGGAACCGGTTGGTCCTAACGGGTAAATCGGCCCATTTTCAAGGTCAAACGAGCGCCGGAGCAGGTAAACCCCCCATTTTGCCGATTTTCATATTCTATAGTACATGGATTTTTTGGTGATCTGCATTTCCGACGTCACTTTTACTGAAATTTTTCGTGGTCATCTGTCAAAACCTTAGCTATTGAACCTATTGGTCCAGATGGGCAAACCGGCCCATTTTCAAGGCCAACCTAGTCCTGAACGGGTTGCCCCACCATTTTGCCGATTTTCGTGGGCTATAGTCCATGGGTTTTTTGGTGATCCAGAGTTCTGACGTCATTTTCGCTGAAATTTTTCATGGACGTCTGTCAAGACCTTAGCATTGGGGACGGTTAGTTTCGATGGCTAAACCGGCCCAATTTCAAGGTCAAACATGCCCCAGACAGGGTAAACCCCCCGTTTTGTCGATTTTCGGGTGCATAGTCCATGGATCTTTCGATGATTTGGATATCAAATGTCATTTTAGCTGAACCTTTTCGTGGACATCCGTCAAGACCTTAGCTATGGAACCAGTTGGTCCCGACGGATAAATCGGCCCATTTTCAAGGTCAAACGAGCCCTGGAGTAGGTAAACCCCCCATTTTACCGATTTTCGTATGCTATGTACATGGATTTTTCGGTAATTTGCATTTTAGACGTTGCTTTTGCCAAAAAAATTTGTGGTTGTCCGTCAAAACCTTAGCTACTGAACATGTTGGTCAAAATGGGCAAACCGGACCATTTTCAAGGTCAAATTATCCCCGGAGCGGGTAAACCCCCCGTTTTGCCAATTTTCGTGTGCTATAGTCCATGTATCTTTTAGTGATCTAGATTTCTGACGTCATTTTTACTGAAATTTTTCATGGACTTCCGTCAAGACCTTAACTCTAGAGTCGGTTGGTCCCGATCAGCAAACTGGCACATTTTAAAGGTCAAACGAGCACCGGAGCGTGTAAACCCCCCGTTTTAAAGATTTTCGTGTGCTATATTCCAGGGATCTTTTGTTGATCCAGATTTTCGATGTGATTTTTGCAGAAAATTTTCGTGGTCGTTCAACAAGACCTTTGCTATGGAGCTGGTTGGTTCAGACGGGCAAGTCCATAGAGCTTTTGATGATCTAGATTTCAAACTTCATTTTTGCCGAACCTTTTGGTGGACGTCCTTCAGGACCTTAACTATGGAACCGGTTAGTCCCGACGGGAAAATTAGCCTATTTTCAAGGTCAAACAACCCCCAAAGCAGGTAAACCCCCAGTTTTACCGATTTTCGTATTCTATAGTACATGAATTTTTTGGTGATCTAAATTTTTGACGTTATTTTTGCCGAAATTTTTTGTGGTCGTCCGTCAAAACCTAAGCTATTGAACCTTTTCGTCCAGATGGGTAAACCCGGCCATTTTCAAGGTCAAACTACCCCCAGAGTGGGTAAACCCCCCGTTTTGCCCATTTTCTTGATTTATAGTCCATGGATCTTTTGGTGATCCGGATTTCCAAATTCATTATTGCCAAAAAATTTCGTGGACGTCCGTCAAGGCCTTTTTCTTGGGGTCGGTTGGTCCCGACGGGTAAATCGGCCTAATTTCAAGGTCAAACAAGCCCCAGAGAGGGTAAACCCCCCGTTTTGTCAATTTTCGTGTGCTATAGTCCATGGAGCTTTTGGTGATGTGGATTTCCGACGTCATTTTTATCGAAATATTTCGTGGACGTCCGTCAAGACCTTTGCTATGGAGCCGGTTTGTCCCGACGGGAAAACTGACTCATTTTCAAGGTCAAATGAATTCCAGAGCGGGTAAACCCCTTGGTTTCCTGATTTTCATGTGCAATAGTCCATGGATCTCTAGGTGATCCAGATTTTCGACGTCAATTTTGCCAATAATTTTTTTGGACGTTTTTCAAAACATTAACTATGGAGCATGTTGGTCACGATGACCAAACCAACCCATTGTCAAGGTCAAAACAACCACGGAGCGGGTAAACCCCCCATTTTTGCTGATTTTTGCATGCTATAATCCATGGATCTTTTGGTGATTCACATTTTCGTCGTCATTTTTGCCAAAATTTTTCGTGGACTTCCATCAAGACCTTAGCTATTGAGTCAGTTGGTCCCTACGGGTAAACCTGCTCATTTTCAAGGTTAAACGATCCCCGAAATAGGTAAACTCCACGTTTTGTCAATTTTCGTGTGCTATATTCTATGGATCTTTTGGTGATCTGGATTTCTGACGTCATTTTTGCCAAAAAATTTCATGGACGTCTGTCAAGACCTTAGTTATTGAACTGGTTAGTCCCGACGGGTAAACCATACAATTTTCAAGGTCAAATGATCCCCGGAGCGGGTAAACCCCAGTTTTGCCGATTTTCATATGCAGTCCATGGATCTTTTGGTGATTCGGATTTTCGACTTCATTTTTACAGAAATGTTTTGTTGACGTCTATCAAGACCTAAGCTATGGAGTTGGTTGGCCCGACAGTCAAACCGACCTATTTTCAAGGTCAAATGAGCCCCGTAGTGGGTACCCCCATTTTGCCAATTGTCGTGTGCTTTAATATATGGATATTTTGGTGATCCGTATTTCTGATGTCATTTGAACCGAAAATTTTCTTGGACGTCCATCAAGACCTTAGCTACGGTTGGTCCCAATGGGAAAACAGGCCAATTTTCAAGGTCAAACGATCCCGGAGCGGGTAAACCACCATTTTGCATATTTTTGTGTGCTATAGTCCATGGATCTTTGGTGATCCTGATTTCCAACATCATTTTTGTCGAACTATTTCGTGGACAGTCGTCAAGACTTTATCTATAAAGTTGGTTGGTCCCGAAGGGAATGCCGGCCCGCTTTAAAGGTCAAACAAGCTTCAGAGCGGGTAAACCCCCGTTTTGCCGATTTTCTTGTGCTATAGTCCATGAATATTTTGCTGATCCGAATTTCCGATTTCATTTTTGCCAAAATTTTCGTGGACGTTCGTCAAAACCTTAGCTATGGATCCGATTGGTCCTGACGGCCAAACCGGCCCATATTCAAGGTCAAACAATCCCCAGAGCGGGTAAACCCCCTTGTTTTGCCGATTTTCGTGTGATATTGTCCATGGATCTTTTAGTGATCCGGATTTCCAAAGTCATTTTTGTCAAAAAAATTCACGGACGTCCGTCAAGACCTTATATGTGGTGCTAGTTAGTCACGACAAAAAAATAGACCAACTTTCAAGGTCAAATGATCCCCGGAACGGGTAAACAACCGTTTTGCAGATTTTCATATGGTATAACTCATGAATCTTTAGGTGATCCTGATTTTCTATGTCATTTTTGCCGAAATATTTTGTGGACGTCCATCAAGACCTTAGCTATTGAGCTTGTTGTTCCAGACAGGCAAATCGGCCCGTTTTAAAGGTCAAACGATCCCCAGAGCGGGTAAACCCCCCGTTTTGCCAATTTTCGTGTGCATAGTCCATGGATCTTTTGGTGATCCAAATTTTCGACGTCATTTTTTAAAAAAAGTTCCTCGACATCTGTCAAGACCATAGCTATGGAGCCGGTTGGTCCCGATAGGCAAACCGGCCCATTTTCAAGGTTAAACGATGCTAGAGTCGGTAAACCCCCTATTTTTTGCCACTTTTTGTGTACTATAGGCCATGGATCTTCAGGTGATCCAGATTTCTAACATCATTTTTTGCGCAAATTTTTCCTGAATATCTGTCAAGACATTAGTTATGGAGCCGGTTGGTCCCGACTGGTAAATCAGCCCAATTTCACGGTCAAACGTACCCCGAAGCGGATAAACACCCTATTTTCCCAATTTTTGTGCGATATATTCCATGGATCTTTTGGTGATCCGGATTTCCGACGTTATTTTTACCAAAAATTTTCATGGACGGTTGTCAAGGCCTTAGATATGGAGTCGGTTGGTCCGTATAGGTAAACCAACTCATTTTCATGGTCAAACGATCCACGGAGCGGGTAAACGCTTTGTTTTGCCAATTTTCGTGTGCTATAAACATTGGATCTTTTGGTGATCGTGATTTTCAATGTCAGTTTTGCTGAAATTTTTCATGGATGTCCGTCAAGACCTTAGCTATGGAGTCGGTTGGTCCCGACGGGTAAACCAGCCCATTTTCAATGTCAAACGATCCCCGGAGAGGGTAAAGCCCCCGTTTTGCCGATTTCTTGTGCTATGTGGATCATTTGGTGATCCAGATTTCGAAACATATTTGTCAGAATTTTTCGTGGACTTCCGTCAAGACCTTAGCTATGCAGTCAATTGGTCCTTAATGGTCAAACGATCACCGGAGTGGGTAAACCCCTCGTTTTGCCAATTTTCGTGTGTTATAGTCCATGGATCTTTTGGTGATTCGGATTATTGACGTCATTTTTGCCGAAAGTTTTTGTGGAGGTCCATTAAAACCTTAGCTATGGGCGATTGGTTTCCACGGGTAAACAGGCCAATTTTCAAGGTCAAACGATCCCTGGAGCGGGTAAACCACCATTTTGTAGATTTTTGTGAGCTATAGTCCATGGATCTTTTGGTGATCCAGATTTTCGACTTCATTTTAGCAGAAATGTTTCGTGCATGTCCGTCAAGACCTTTGCTATGGAGTTGGTTGGCCCGACGGTCAAACCAGCCCATCTTCAAAGTCAAAATGATACCCGTAGTTGGTAAACCCCCCATTTTGCCGATATTTGTGTGCTTTAGTCTATGAATCTTTTGGTGATCCAGATTTCAAATGTCATTTGAGCCGAAAATTTTCTTGGACGTCCATCAAGACCTTAGCTATGGAGTCGGTTGGTCCCGACGGGATGACAGGCCAATTTTCAAGGTCAAACGATCCCCGGAGGGGGTAAACGACCATTATGCAGATTTTTTTGTGCTATAGTCCATGGATCTTTTGGTGATCCTGATTTCCAACGTTATTTTTGCCAAAATATTTTGTGGACGACTGTCAAGACCTAAGCTATAGAGTTAGTTGGTCCCGACGGGAAAGTCGCCCCACTTTAAAGGTCAAGCGAGCCCCAAAGCAGGTAAACCCCCCATTTTGCCGATTTTCTTGCGCTATAGTGCATGAATATTTTGTTGATCCGAATTTTCTATGTCACTTTTGCCGAAATTTTTGTGCACGTCCGTCAACACCTAAGCTATGGATTCGGTTGGTCCCGACGGCCAAATGACACATTATCAATGTCAAACGATCCCCGGAGCAGGTAAACCCCTCTGTTTTGCCAATTTTTGTGTGCTATAGTTCATGGATATTTTAGTGATCCAGATTTCTGACGTCATTTTTGTCAAAATTTTTCATGGACAGCTGTTAAGACCGTATTATGGTGTCGGTTGGTCACAATGGAAAAATAGGCCAATTTTAAGGACAAATGATCCCCGGAGCGGGTAAACAACCGTTTTGCAGATTTTCGTATGTACATGGATCTTTTGTTGATCCTGATTTCCTACATCATTTTTGCCGAAATATTTCATGGACGTCCGTCAAGACCTTAACTATTGAGCTTGTTGCTCTAGACGGGCAAACCAGCCCGTTTTAAAGGTCAAACGATCCCCGGAGCGATTAAACCCCCCATTTTGCTAGTTTTCGTGTGCTATAGTCCATGGATCTTTTGATGATCCAAATTCTCGTCATCATTTTTACAAAAAATTTCCCCGGATTTCCGTCAAGACCTTAGCTATGGAGTCGGTTAGTCCCAAATGGTAAACAGGCCCATTTTCAAGATCAAACAAACCCCGGAGTGGATAAACCCTATGTTTTGCCAATTTTTGTGTGCTATAGTCCATGGATCCAGATTTTCGAAGTCCATTTTGCTGAAATTTTTCATGGACGTTCGTCAATACATTAGCTATGGATCCGGTTGGTCTCGACCGACAAACCTTCCCATTTTCAATGTCGAACAAGCACCAGAGCGTGTAAACCCCCCGTTTTGCCAATTTTCGTTTCCTATAGTCGAGGGATCTTTTGGTGATCCGGATTTCCGACGTCATTTTTACCAAAAAATTCGTGGACGTCCATCAAGAGTTTAGCTATAGAGCTGGTTGGTCCAGAAGGGCAGACCTGACTCACTTCGTTTCATCTCATTCGGAGTTCGGACGAAGAAGTTATGCCCATTTTCGTAAAATCTGTTCGGCAGGAAAAAGCAATTTCCAGTAGGCGTGGTTACTGTTCACCCGCCTCATTTTTTTTCTAAGTGTTGGACCATTCTTCCAAAGGACATATATTATTTCCTAGATACCATTAGTTCAATTTCCATCCCTAAAACATTTCCCTCTCTACAATCCTCCATTAAGAAGAAGAAGAAGTGGGAGCTAGGGCTTTGGATTCAAGACTTTCTTCATCAAATTTCGTGGGAGATCATAGCAAAGGTATGGTGGTCTTGATCCTTGTCTAAATTTCCATTCAAGGAGCCAAATCCAAAGTTATTTCAAAGTATGAAAAATCTAGGTTTTCACTCAATCTCATGGGTTCTTCCACCAAATGGTTTTAAAAGGTTTCTAATGGCACTTTATGGTTATATTGTTGTTGTATTGACAATTTAAGATGAAAATACTCCATGAACCCATGATTTCTCTTTATTCCTAGTTTATGCCTTTATGAAGTGGGTTGCTAGATAATGAATGTATATGAATCAAACTTGTTTAAAGGTCTTTAGATTGTTGAAGTATGTCATTACCCATGCTTATTTTATGATGAATTGTTGGTATATGGATAATTGAGGATTGTGGCCTTATGGGCAAGTTATGGAAGAATTCTCTTGTGGTAAGAAAAATGGTTGGGACTTGAGTGTTGTTGATTATGGCTTTGGAGGATGGTAAGTTGGCTTAATCTCATATTATGGATAAAAAAATTGTTCTTGCTTGGTTTGATCCACCTATGGTGGAGGTGTTTAATTATGGAATGTATTGTGACCATGGCCTTGAAGGCATAGTATGAGAAATATAAGTGTTACATGACATTTTTATGAATGGACATTTAATGAAGATAATGTGATCATGTTATGAACGTAAAGGTGTTGCTATTGAAAGATTATTTCTCAATTTGACACTCATGAATGTTGATGATAGAATATGAAGGATTCTTCAATATAAAGTATACCTTGAATTGGTAGGGCTTATGCATCATTTTCTTGTATAAATGATTATATTGTTGATTGTTGAATCCTCGGATCGGTAGGCTAGTGGCACCCTTCCACACGAGCTTATAATGAACCTTGGAATCGGTAGGCCTATGGCACCTTTCCATGAAGGTTAATGATGAGACTTGAACCGGTAGGCCCATGGCACCCTTTCAAGAGGAGTTAATGAGCTTTCCTAAATGAACCTTGAAACGGTAGGCTTAAAGCACCCTTTCACGTGTTAATAAATGTAATTTGGAGTTGGTAGGCCAATGGCACCTCTCATTTGTGATAATGTCAAGGTAACGAACTATTCTATGGGAATGTTGGCTAAGCACCGAGTGGATTTGGTTAGATGGAAACTCCCCCAATAGTTAGGCATGAGTTTCAATGATCGTCTACCTTATCCCATAAACTATGTGCCCGCATAGGTAGCTAGTGGATCCATTAAGCTATATACCGGTCTTCCTTAGGCAAGTAGACCACCTCTTTACGGTGTGGGGACTTATGACACCGGATTCCATGACAAGCTCTCATGGTCTATGTCGGTTAAACGCTTACTTCCCATCATGCGAGATTTCATTATGGTTTCTTGATAGGTTCTACAAAGTGTAGGTAGTAGTATGGGATGCTACCTATACATTGCACGAGTAGGCTTGGAGAGGGTCATAGTGAGTTTCTCTAAATCCTAATGTATGTGATACAATTGTGGCCTAAATGAGGTTATTAAAGAATGTTGGCTCTCAAATGCTTAATATGAGATGCATGCTATACTTGGGTTATATTACGAGTTATTTTCCCTTGTAATGTCTTAAGTGATGATATACCTCTTATGTATGAATATTGTGCAAAGGTGAAAGAAAGGAATGATAAGTTACCTTAAGTGACCTTAATGTGGTGCCTTAGTATGGATGGTGGTATGGGACGCCATCCATACATTGCACGAGGTATAACATAAGGGTTTCTTGAGGTGAAGGTCCAAGGTAAAGGTTTTCATGTTGAAATTGTTTAAAGGTAATATTATGACTTACTTGATGTTTATGCTTGTATTGTATGTCTTTTATGCAACTATTCATGGTACTTCAAAAAGTAGCATAATGCATGGTTTCTAACCAAAATGTCCCTTTTAAAGCATGTCTTGCATGGTCATCATACTTAGTACATTTTGTGTACTAACCCATATTCTTCATATTTTTACTATAAGTGTAGGTTCCGGCAAGTGATCCCTCCTAGCTAGTTTGAAGTGTTGGATTGCTTTCCTCCAAGACTTGGTATGTCCTCATGGATTCGAGGATAAGACTTTTAAGTTCTTTTGTTCATGTAATAGACTTAATAGACTTCTTTTGATTGTAAAGGGCCGTGTCCCTACTTATGTTTTGTGACTGTGTCTAAGATGGTCATGTCAGACTTAGACTTTCGCTGTGTGTTTTTAAAGTTGTTTTAATGAAGTTTAAATGTGTGGATGTAAATAAGTTTTTTTTTTATTCCGCACTATTTTCATTATTGAATGCAATGAATGACTATGTGGCTCGTATAAGACCCCTTCGGGGTCGAATACGCCATGTTATGACTAGGGGGTACTCTTGGGTCGTGACACCAGCCCATTTTCAATGTCAAACGATCCTCGGAGAAGGTAAACCCCTCGTTTTACCAATTTTCGTGTGCTATAGTCCATAGATATTTTGGTGATTCAGATTTACGATGTCATTTTAGCCAAAAAATTTCGTTAGCATCTGTCAAGACCTTAGCTATGGAGCCGGTTGGTCCCATCGGGTAAACCGGCCCAATTTATAGGTCAAACGAGCCAAAAAGCAGGTAAACCCTCTGTTTTACCGATTTTCGTGTGCTATAGTCCACGTATCTTTTAGTGATCCAGATTTCTAAGGTCATTTTTTGCTGAATTTTTCATAGACGTCCGTCAACACATTAGCAATGGAGCTGGTTGGTCCCGACCGGTAAACTGGCCATTTTCAAGGTCAAACGAGCACCAGAGCGTGTAAATCGCTCATTTTGCTGATTTTCGTGTGCTATATTCCAGGGATCTTTTGTTGATCTAGATTTTTGATGTGATTTTTGCAGAATTTTTTCGTGGACGTCCAACATGACCTTAACTATAAAGCCGATTGTTCAGACGGGCAAACCGGCCCATTTTTTAGGTCAAATGATCCCCAGAGAGGGTAAACCCCCCGTTTTGCCAATTTTTATGTGCTATAGTCCATTGAGTTGTTGATGATCCAGATTTCAAACATCATTTTTGCAGAATATTTTGGTGGTCATCCGTCAAGACCTTAGCTATGGAACTAGTTAGTCTCAACGGGAAAATTGGCCCATTTTCAAGGTAAAACGAGCCTAGAGCAGGTAAACCCCCAATTTTGTCAATTTTTGTGTGCTATAGTACATGTATTTTTTGGTGTTCTGGATTTCCGATGTCATTTTTGCCGAAATTTTTTGTGGTCGTCCATCAGAACCTTAGTTATTGAACCTGTTGGTCCATATGGGTAAATCGGCCCATTTTCAAGGTCAAACGTACCCCTAATCGAATAAACCCCCCGTTTTGTCCATTTTCGTGAGCTATAGTCCATGGATCTTTTGGTGATCCAGATTTTCAACGTCATTTTTGCCCAAATTTTTCGTGGACGTCCGTCAAGACCTTAGCTTTGGGGCCGGTTGGTCCTAACGGGTAAACCGACCTAATTTCAAGGTCAAACAAGCCCCAGAGAGGGTAAACCCCCCGTTTAATCAATTTTCGTGTGCTATAGTCCATGGAGCTTTTGATGATCCGGATTTCAAATGTCATTTTTAAGGAACCTTTTCGTGGACGTCTGTCAAGAACTTAGCTCTGGAATCGGTTAGTCTCGATGGGAAAACTCGCCCATTTTCAAGGTCAAACGAGCCTAAAGCAGGTAAACCCCCCATTTTGTCGATTTTCGTGTGCATTAGTGAATGGATTTTTTGGTGATCTAGATTTCTGACGTCATTTTTGCCCAAATTTTTCGTGGTCGTCCGTCAAAACCTTAGTTATTGAACCTGTTGGTCCAGATGGGTAAACCAGCCTATTTTCAAGGTAAAACTACCTCCGGAGCGGGTAAACCCCCCGTATTGCCCATTTTTGTGAGCTATAGTCCATGGATCTTTTGGTGGTCCAAATTTTCGATGTCATTTTTGCCAAAAATTTTTGTGGACGGCGGTAAAGACCTTAGCTTTAGGGCCAGTTGGTCCCGACTGGTAAACCGGCCCAATTTCAAGGTCAAACAAGCCCTAGAGAGGGTAAACCCCCCATTTTGTCAATTTTTGTGTGCTATAGTCCATGGATCTTCTGATGATCCGGATTTCCGACGTCATTTTTACCAATATATTTCGTGGACATCCGTAAAGACCTTTGCTATTGAGCCGGTTTGTCCCGATGGGAAAACTAACTCATTTTCAAGGTCAAATGAATCCTAGACTGAGTAAACCCCTCGTTTTCCTGCTTTTCGTGTGCAATAGTCCATGGATGCCTAGGTGATCCAGATTTGCGACGTCATTTTTGCCAATAATTTTCATGGACGTTTGTCAAAATCTTAGCTATGGAGCCAGTTGGTCACGATGAACAAACCTGCCCATTGTCAAGGTCAAACGAGCCACGGAGCGGGTAAACCCCTATTTTACCAATTTTCATATGCTATAGTCCATTAATCTTTTGGTGATTTAAATTTCGGTCGTCATGTTTGCCAAAATTTTGCGTGGACTTCCATCAAGACCTTAGCTATGGAGTCGGTTGGTCCCTATGGGTAAACCTGCTCATTTTCAAGGTCAAATGATCCCCAAAGTAGGTAAACCTACCGTTTTGCCAATTTTCGTGTGCTATAGTCCATGGATCTTTTGGTGATCTGGATTCCTGACGTCATTTTTGCCAAAAAATTTCATGGACGTCTGTCAAGACCTTAGCTCTTGAACTGGTTAGTCCCGATGGGTAAACCGTCCCATTTTCAAGGTCAAATGAGCCCCGAAGCGGGTAAACCCCTGTTTTGCCAATTTTCATATGCATAGTCCATGGATCTTTTGGTGATTTGGATTTCCATCTTCTTTCTAAAGTGAAATTGATGTTATAAACTGACTTTGATTGATGTTATATGAACAATTATGGATGATTTTATGTTGTATTGGTGGTTTCTTGAAGAATTCCCCATGAGACCCATGTTTCTCTTTCTTTTCCTAATTCTAAACCTAGTTTGTGTTGGATATTGATTGAAGGCTATGGATTGAATGTGATGTTATGTAACTCATGTTTGTATGATGATTCTACCCTAGGTTATGTATAATTTCTATGAAATTAGGGTTGAGTCTTTGAATGAAGCCTTGAAGGCTATGAAGGGAATATGTCAATTGCTTATATTGATGTTGATTATGTTATTACTTCATGAATTACCTTGTATTATGTATTGGTTATGAATTTCTTGGTAATTGAAGTATGGATGTCCCACGAAGGGCAAGAAGGTATGAAGGTTGGTTCTTCTTTGAACTCAAGTATGAAAGGTGAATTACTTAGATTTTAATGATGCTATACCTAATGTGTTATTGTGGTGTTGACGACCTAGTTTCCTCATCCTTAACCCTCTACACTTGAATTGGCTATGAGGTATGTATGTATATTATGGTATGATTGCTATATGATTGAAAGGTAGTTCTCATGATTGTATTGTAATGTAAAGTGAAAGGTTTACTCACTTGCTAAGTGTCTCTAAAATGAAGGGATTGTTACTCACTTATGAACACATACAAGCTATTATGGTAAGATTGACACATAAGAGTCTAGTAAATACTAATGTGAACTTATGTGATGACTAAAGATGATTACTAAAGGGAATTAGATGATTAGCACCGAAAGGGCTTGTAAATGAGATGGGGGTCTCACGTTTAGTAAGTCTGGCTCCCCACATGGGTTTCCTCACGTTTAGCAATTCCAGATTACCTACGGTATGTTTTGCCTCATGAGATGGAAAACCCAACGTTTAGTAAGTTAGGGTTTCTAGAAGCAATCTCCTTGACCCTTAACTATGTGCCCACATTGGACTCTAGCTTAGTGGATCCACCTAGATAGCTATGTACGAATGGTTACACCTTAGGCAAGTGTTAACCCTCTCTTTTCGGTGTGGGAGTAGAACACCGAATTCCATGTAGCTCTCATGGTCTATGTCGGTTATTGCAATATTTCCCTAATGTAAGAGTAAATGAAGGTATGAAAAGTGTGAACTCTTACTAGGGCTTTCTTAAGGGTTTCTACATAGTGTAAGGGAGGGTATGGGACTTCTCTTGCAAATTGCACTTGTGGGATCCTAAGAGATGGTTGTAGTAGTGTTCTCTTATGATTATGGTGATTCTGACTTATGTATGTTGAAGCTATGTTATGTATGATCATTATGAATTTGGTAAGTTATGATGAAATATGATCTTATGAATGTATGCATGAAGTAGGTTGCTTAATGTGATACTTGGCTTTGAATAGGATTATGGGGTTCTATACTTTGCATTGCACTAGTATTGCTTGGGCTGTCTATATGTTGGGATGATATTATGTTGGTTTGGATTATGATACTTAATTTGTGTGCATATTAGATTTACTTGTCAAAAAACATGTTTTGACTAAAATATCCTTTTATGCATGTTTCAATGATTTTATGCATAGTAGCCATACTTAGTACGTGTGTTGTACTAAACCATATTTTATCCCTTTTCCCAAACATTTAGGTTCGGGCCGTTGAGGATTCAAGCTTACTTCTCAAGACACTTGGAGTTACTTCCCCAAGTTGGTGAGTCCTCAAGTCCAAGGAGAAGACCCTATGATCTAACTTTTATCTTTAGTTCTTTGCTTATGTTGATAGACATTGTTGTACTTCCTATTTTCAAGACATCTTATTGATGTAAGGGCTAAGTCCCATTTTCGATACCTCTATGTCTAGATGATGCATTGTGATGAAGTTAGATTCTATTTTTCATATATGAAGTGAAGTTGAACTTCCAAAGTAAAAGTTTTAAATTTTCCATGATTTTATTCTATGATAGATGTTATGATGAATGTTAAGGGCTTGTATAAGACCTCTTCGAGATTGAATACGCCGGTCGTTACAGCGACGCGCCCCTATTCCCTCCAAGTGCAATTTGCAAGCTGCCTTGGCAGCTTGCTTGGCTAAGGTTGGGGTCCTCCTCGAGACCCCTTGGGGTGGCCCCGGGGTTTCGTATTCGAACGTTTTGACCCTAGGAACATATATTTACCTATCTTAAACCTTTTCACCAGATTATACCATTATACAACACTTCCAAACCTGCCCAAAACCTAAGGACACATCTAGAACACATTCTTCTCTAGTTTCCGGACGTCGTGGTCGTTTCTTGATGTTTAGACTTTTACTCTTCCAAACCAAGTCAATTACATTAGCTTAGGTTTATAAACATCATTTTAACTATTTTTAAGTCATTATTCATAAGGTGAGGCTCTAACTTAAGTCATAGAATTTCCAGGGTGTTACAATATCCCCCCCTTAGGAACATTCATCCCCGAATGTCACTTGGACTTCTTTCTAGGGAGACAATGACTCAAACTAGCAGCACAACAACCAGTCACATCAACAACATCATATCATCATATCATATAGGGATTTAATCCACAACATCACTACGCTCAAAACTCTTTACTTCACATAAGAGTGACTTTCCAAAGAATATCAAATATTTTAATCCATAAACGTCTGAAAGATATAAAAATCAAGAAAAAAACATAAAAACACCTTAAAAAATTCTCGTATCGCACCAGCCACCTTAGAATATCGATACAAATAAAATATTAAAAAAATCCATTTTTTCTTGACTGCCTGAAAATAATAAAAAAATTTAATTCGAAAACGTCCAAAAAATATAAAAATCAAGAAAAAGAAATAAAAACATCTCAAAAAATTCTCGAATCGAACCAGTACCCTTAGAATATGGATACGAATGAAATATCAAATTTATATTTTTTGTTGACTGACTGAAAAATATCAAAAGTTTTAATTCGTAAACGTGTGAAAAATATAAAAATAAAGAAAAAGACATAAAAACACCTCAAAAAATTTCTGAATCGCACCAGTCACCTTATTATATCGATACGAATAAAATAGTAAAATTTAATATATTTTCGTGACTGCCCAAAAAATATCAAAAATTTTAATACATAAACGTTCGAAAAATATAAAAATAAAGAAAAAGACATAAAAACACCTCAAAAAATTCTCGAATCGCAATAGTTACCTTAGATATCGATACGAAAAAATATCAAAATATTACATTTTTTCGTTATTTCCCAGAAAATATCAAATATTTTAATTCATAAACGTTAGAAAATTATAAAAATCAAGAAAAACACATAAAAACACCTTAAAAAATTATCGAATCACCCCAGTAACCTTAGAGTATCGATACGAATAAAATATCAAAAATTCACAGTTTTTCGTGACTGGTTGAAAAATATCAAAAATTATAGTTTGTAAACGTCTGAAATATATAAAAATCAAGAAAAAGACATTAAAACACTTCAAAAAATTCCCGAAATCGCACCAATCACATTAAAATATCGATACAAGTAGAATATCCAAATTTTTACATTTTTTTCATGACAACCCAAAAAATATCAAAAATTATAATTTGTAAATGTCCGAAATATATAAAAATCAAGAAAAAGACATAAAAACACCTCAATTTTTTTTTAATCGCACCAGTAACCTTAGAATATCGATTCGAATGAAATATCTAAAATTTACAGTTTTTCATGATTGCTTGAAAAATATCAAAAATAATAATTCGTAAAAGTCCAAAAATATAAAAACAAGAAAAATATAAGAAAACACGTCAAAAAAATCTCGAATCGCACAAATCACTTTAGATTATCAATACGAAAAAAATATAAAAATTTCATTTTTTTTCGTTACTGCTTGAAAAATATCAAATATTTTAATTCGTAAACGTCCGAAAAATATAAACATCAAGAAAAAAACATAAAAACACCTCAAAAAATTCTGAAATCGCACCAGTCACCTTGAATATCGATACGAATAAAATATAAAAAATTCCATTTTTTTGTGACTGCCCGAAAATAAAAAAATAAAAAATCCGTAAACGTCCAAAAATATAAAAATCAAGAAAAAGACATAACATCACCTCAAAAAATTTTCGAATTGCACCGAACACCTTAGAATATCGATATGAATAAAATATCAAAATTTTACATTTTTTCGAGACTGCTCGAAAAATATTTTAAAATTTAATTTGTAAACGTCTGAAATATATAAAAATCAAGAAAAAGACATAAAAATACCTCAAAAAATCCCGAATCACACCAGTCACCTTAGAATAACGATAAGAATAAAATATCAAAATTAACTTTTTTCGTGACTGCCCGAAAAATATCAAAAATTTTAATTCGTAAACGTCTAAAATATATAAGAATCAAGAAAAAGACATAAAAACACCTCAAAATTTCAGAATCGCACCAGTCACCTTTAAATATCAATACAAATAAAATATCAAAATTTTACATTTTTCATGACTTGCCGAAAGATATCAAAATTTTTAATTCGTAGACGTTAGAAAAAATATGAAAATCGAGAAAAATGCATAAAAATACCCCAAAAAATTCCCAAATCCCCCGAGTAGCCTTAGAGTATCGAAAAATATCCCAAATTCATGACTACCTGAAAAATATCAAAATTTTAATTCGTAAACGCCCGAAAAATATAAAAATCAAGAAAAATGCATAAAAACAACTTTAAGAATTTCTGAATCGCACCATTAACCTTAGAATACGAATAAAATATCAAAATTTTACATTTTTTCATGACTGCCCAAAAATATCAATAATTTTAATTCGTAAACGTCCGAAAAATATAAAAATCAAGAAAAAGACATAAAAATACCTCAAAAACTTCTCGAATCACCCCAGTCACCTTAGAATATCAATACAAATAAGATATCAAAATTTTACATTTTTTCGTAACTGACCAAAAAATATCAAAAATTTCAATTCGTAAACATCCGAAAAATAGAAAAATCACGAAAAACCATAAAAATACCTCAAAAGATTCTAGAATTTCATTTTTCTTAATTTTTCTAATTTTTGAACGTTTTCGAATTAAAATTTTTGATATTTTTTGGGCAAACACGAAAAAAATGTAAAATTTTGATATCTTATTTGTATCGATATTCTAAGGTGACTGGTGTGATTCGGGAATTTTTTGAGGTGTTCTTTTTCTTTTTCTTGATTTTTATGTTTTTCAGTCGTTTACGAATTAAATTTTTTAAATATTTTTCAGGCAGTCACGAAAAAATATAAAAATTTGATATTCTATTTGTATCAATATTCTAAGGTGACTGGTGAGATTCGGGAATTTTTTGAGGTGTTTTTATGTCTTTTTCTTGATTTTTATATTTTTTCGAGCAGTAACGAAAAAATGTAATATTTTTATTTTTTTATCCCAATTCAGAGCTGTTGATGTTTAAATTGATTAATCATAGAAGAAAAATTATTATTCATTCCAATTAAGCGTCCTTCCTATTAATTTGGAAGTTCTTCTCAAATACAAGTAAATGATTTAGTTCCTGAGCTAAATATCGTAGTTTTCGAACGAGCAATCAAAAAGATTCTGGAGCATCTTCGAGATTAAGTAGTGTTCCCTTGCATGTGTTAAGCATGCCGCCAGCGTTCATTCTGAGCAAGGATCGAACTCTCTATAATATTCATAGTTGCATTACTTATAACTTCCTTGTTTGTAGACAAGTAAGCCATGCTAATGTGCCTTGGATGAGCCACATCTTAGGGTGAGGCACCGTTGAGCGCATTGAACTATCCATGTGGCTTTCTTTTCTTTTATTTCCTAGATCGTGCGATAGAACCGGTGTTGTAGGTGAATCATATATAATTTCTAAATTGTTTTATTATAGCAAATATGCTGGTTATGAGGAGTAAAAGTATTGGTAAGCGATTAGATGTGGCTGCCCAAGAAGGGACCAGTCAACCACCACCTAGTCAGGCTGTTCAAGGTGAGGCTCAAGATGAGTCTCTATCCGACCCCTCCATCTCCAGAAGATCTAATGAAGGAAGCTGCACCTCAAGAACCCCCTATTAATGCTACCGAGCAAGATTTGAGGAATGTAGTCCAATTATTGACTCGTATAGTTGCTGGCCATGGCCAAAGGCATGAAGGTCTAGTTGCGGGTACTGTGGTGTAGATAGAGCAGCTGGCACGCGGATACATGATTTCCATAATTCGGGCCCTCCATCATTCACCGGGTCAGATCCTAATGAAGATCCACAAGACTATATAGATCAGATCCAACACACTTTCTATGTTATGCATGTAAGTGGTAAAGAAGCGCTCGAGCTAGCATCATATAGATTAAAGGGTGTGGCTATATTGTGATATGAAGCTTGGAAGCAATCTAGGGGAACAAATGCACCTTCAGCTATATGGAAAGAGTTCAAAAAGGCATTCCTACTCTACAGCTAGTGCCCCACCTTGGTTTCAAGAGTCATAGGCAATCAGTTTGGGCAAAGAGGTGAAAGCCAAGGTTCACGAGTAGCGGGGTACCAAGAGCAGGGAAGTATGGGCCAATCAAGGCCACCTCGATAATCTTGTAAACAATGTGTAAGAAATCATTTAGGTGCATGTCGGTTTGGGACAAATCTTTGTTTTTGGTGTGGCACACAACCTACTAGATCAGTTGTTGCATCCTCATCATCAACACATTCTTTAGGTAGGGGACATATGCCTACTGGTCGTGGCAGAGGAGCTAGGGGAGCAGCTAGTTCTAGTGGAGTTCAAAATCACACATATGCTTTCGGGGATCGAGAAAATTTAGAAGCCTCGTCGGGTGTGGTTACAGGTACATTGTCCATCTTTTCACATATTATATATGTATTAATTGATCCGGGGTCTACACTATCATATGTTACTCCATTGATTGCTGAAAGTTCAAAATAATACCAGTATTATTAGTGAAGCCATTTGAAGTGTCCACACCGATTGGTGAGTCTATTATAGCTAGAAGGGTTTATCGTAATTGCATTGTAACTGTTTGTGATCGTGATACATTGGCTGACCTTGTTGAGCTAGAAATGGTGGATTTTGATGTTATAATGGGTATGGATTGGTTAGCTTCTTGTTATGCCACGGTAGATTGCCGAACTAAGATGGTGCATTTCCATTTTTCAAAAGAGGCCGTCCTTGAATGGAAAGGTAATATTGGGACACCAAGAGGTAAATTTATTTCTTATCTTAAGGCAAAGAAGATGATGTCCAAAGGATACATATGTCATCTAGTGACAGTGAAAAATATAGATGCGGAGCCACCAACTCTTCAATCCATTCCAGTGGTAAATGAATTTCCCGATGTATTTCCCGAAAATCTTTCGGGTTTACCTCCAGAACGAGAAGTAGAGTTTGGTATTGATGTGATTCCAGATACTCAACCTATATCCATCCCTCCATATAGAATTGCCCCGGCAGAATTATGGGAGTTGAAGGAGCAATTAAAATACTTATTAGAAAAAGGATTCATAAGGCCTAGCACCAGTTTTATTTGTACGCAAGAAAGATGGCTCGTTGAGAATGTGTATCGACTACCGGCAATTGAATAGGGTAACGATTAAAAACAAATATCCCTTCCTAGAATTGATGATTTGTTTGATCAGTTACAAGGTGCTAAGTGTTTTCAAAGATCGACTTAAAGTCGGGGTATCACCAAGTAAGGGTCAAACACAAAGATATTCCCAAGATAGCTTTTCGGACACGGTATGGTCATTTTGAGTTTTTAGTCATGTTATTCGGGCTAACAAATGCACCAACAGCTTTTATGGATTTGATGAATAGGGTATTCAAGCCAATTCTAGATGCGTTCGTGATAGTATTCATAGATGACATTTTGGTGTGGCATATACAACACATGTTGACTTGTTGAACCGATACATGTGACAAGTGAAACTATGAATTTAGATGATAGCTTTACAATGTCTACAAAGCCTCTACTAGAATCCATGACTGTACCGCTGAGTAATGTGCTTCTATTGGGGAGATCTACTAATTGAGTACATGTACTTGCAGCATGAAATGCAGCGTCCTATAAGGGACGTCAGTACGAAAGAATGTACTGAATATGTAAGGCATAATACAACCATATGTAAAATGAGAGCTCAAGTGAAACCAAATACCAATATATAAGGATTAGAGACTACCTTTGCTTATACTTGTGGAATCGTGTATGTTACATTATTTTCTTTACTTTTCTTTGCATTATAATATTTATAAGACATATGATACAAATGACCAACTGATCAACGGTAGAAGATGATGACTTATTCTAGGCGTTTTAACCCCTAGGATATTTTCCTCATAATTCCACAAACTAGGATCGGCCCATGCTAGGCTTTCTCCCTTGGGCTGCCACCCTCTTATACCAATTGGGATCGGCCCATGCTAGGCTTTCGCCCCTGAGCTGCCACCCTTCTATACCAATTGGGATCGACCCATGCTAGGCATTTGCCCCTGGGCTGCCACCCATAATTATATAGATTGCTTCACTTAGATTCTTTAATCTTTGAGATTGTTGTTTTGATGTTCATAACTCTTTCGAGATTGATCTTTTGATGATCATAACTCTTTTGAGATTGTTGTTTTGGTGGTCATAATCATTGTTGAGATTTGGAACTATGGACCAGTAGTAGAAGACATATGAATATGGACTTACGTTAATAAAAATGACCTGGGAAGCAAATGTGACATGAATGTGTAATACTTAGGAGCTTCTATGACTTAGTAAGCATTTTGACATCTTAAATTGAAGCACATATCAAGTGAAGACATTTAACATTTAGCCAAGATATTTGAACTCTATATGATTGCCAAATACTCACTAACTATTATCAAATACAAGGTATACGTGAACGTGGAACCAAGGGAGAACGTGGGCAGATTCAACTTTAGGACAGATACATATTCCAAGTAAGTACATATAAAATGTACAATAGAGCAAGTAGGGATCTTGTGAGGTAACATTATAGTCTAACACAAAGGGAGTAATAACCAATAAAGGGAACATATGAATATGTGAAAAGATGACATATATATGGATAATTAAAGCAAGTTGGCATGATATGGGTAGATTGTATATCTAACATATAAACATATGTACCATGTGTAATCTAGGATCATTTTGATTTATATAAGGGAAACACGTGCCAAGGGTACTTTGACAATGAAACAAGTTTAAACCTTGCATGCTAATACTTGGTAGAGTAAGCACGTACATTTAGTAACAAACTCATATTAGAGTACTCACTTTACTGCTCTAGGGAGTAGGAACTGCAACTATGGATCAGTCACTACCAATGGCACTTAGAAAGCTTACTTTTTGTAATGCAATTGTTGGATTCATGCCAAAGAAATAGGAAATCGAATATCCTTACATACCTTGCTATACAATTCAATACGTATGACTTAAGCTCCTTCTCTTCAGATTACTAATCTACAATAAAATAAGTTGTAAGACTAGTGTTAGTAGCTAATCAATCAATTTGAGCTACTTGATCTCACCTAAATAGTAACCAAGCAGTAAGCATGCAATTTATCTTGCCAGTGTTTTCTTTCCTTCCCTTTCCCTTTAATCGTGTCTATATACTGTACAATCTTCGTATCAAGTCCTCCCCTAAACTCCCTGCAATATTTAAGTCCTTTAACGTCTCCATAACTTTCCCGCACATCCAATCACATCCCTTATCATAACATACATAAAACAATCCTTAAACATAATAATGTAACAGAAGAAAATATGAAACACGATTTCTGATCACCAAAACTTGAAGAGCTAATATTACTTTTAAAGTGCTCAAATAAGCTCATAACTGAATTTAAAGAGGACTCCCCTCCATGGCTGTCCCAACATGCACTAATCACCAGAACATCCACCCCAATATTACACTATCTAAAAGTAACAATTTCCAACTCACTAACACATACCAAGTGTCCTAATTTACTCAAGTACAATAGGGAGAAAATTGCAGTAGCTTACCTTGTTGGACAGAACTACCACTTGCTAAGACTTGAATTCTTCAAGGTAAAGGTTGTCCTCCTTAACTTGCCTTAAATTATACCTTCCAATAGCTTGAACTCCCTAATGTTCAAGAACCCTAATGGTATTTAATGGCTGTTGTATGAAGCTAAGAGTGAGAAGAGAGAAAGCTCTAGAAATCAGATTTTTTTGTCAAAGTAAAAATGGCTGGAAAAAGCTGATATCTATCCCTTTTAAAGGGACCTGCTTTGGCCAAATTTCTCACTCATTTTGGGCCATAATTTGTCAAGTAGGTGACTCACCTACTTGGACTTTTCACTTGGGCCCTTTTGGACTTAAGAACATTGGGCCTTGGCTGTCCATTTCCCCTTATTCTTCTAATCAACTTGGGCCATATTAATTCAAGTAGGTGGTAGTGCACTTGGCCCAATAATATGGTCAAAAGAGTCCTAGTAGGTGATGCACCTACTTGGTCCTTTGGGCTGGTCAACAAGTCAAAGTAGGTGATGCGCCTACTTGTCACCTGCTAGCTTAGTGTAGTCAATCAAGCACCTCAATATCTTATTCCATTTCTAGACCTTAATTCCTTTAATTTAACTTAAAATTTATATACACTATGTCAATTTAAACTTTAGACTCAAATACCACCTTACGATCTCAAGTTTAAATACTTCCATCAACGTCAACTTAATCGGGTTGCATTAAAATCTATGGGCAATTCAGTTTAAACCTATTCTATTGTCACTAGTCGCATAGAAAACCAAGTCCATAATTATACCACACGGCAATTTTTAAGAGTCATATAAATAGAACTAGTACACGTAGAATACGGAGTGTTACAATGCTAATCACTTGCGGCAGGTTTTACAAATTCTTCGTGATCGTAAGTTGTATGCGAAGTTCTCTAAATGTGAGTTCTGGTTGAAATCTGTGGCATTCTTAGGTCATATTGTATCCGATGAAGGAATAAGGGTTGATAACCAGAAGATAGAAGCCGTGAAAAACTGGCCAAGACCTACAACGCCTACGAAGATCCGTAGTTTCCTTGGATTGGCAGGTTATTACAGAAGGTTCGTTGAAGGATTCTCTTCCATTGCTGCACCCTTAACAAAGCTACACACAAAGAAACCAAGTTTTAGTGGAGTGATGAATGTGAAAGAAACTTCCAAGAGCTGAGGAATTAATTAACTCCTACACTTGTATTGGTACTTCCAGAAGGAACAGAAGGGTATGCAGTGTATTTTGATGCTTCGGGAGTGGGCCTAGGATGTGTATTGATGCAGCATGGTAAAGTAATAGCTTATGGCTCAAGGCAGCTACGGCCACATGAGAAAAATTATCCAACTCGTTATCTAGAGCTAATAGCAGTTGTATTTGCTTTGAAGATATGGCACCAGTACTTGTATGGAGTTCATGTTGACATATACACTAATCACAAGAGTTTCCAATATATCTTTAACCAAAAGGACCTAAATCTGAGGCAGCGAAGATGGCTGGAGCTATTAAAAGATTTTGACATTGATATCTTGTATCATCCCAGGAAAGGAAATGTAGTAGCTGATGCGTTAAGTCGTAAAATAATGGCAAGCACTTATGGGCAGTCTGTGGAAAGACAAGGAATAACTAAAGATCTATGTCAACTAGATAGCTTGGGGGTTCGCCTTCTTAAATCTCTAGACGAAGGGGTTATTCTGCAAAATGCGGCAGAATCCTCATTAGTAGTGGAAGTGAAAGAGAAGCAGTACACTGATCCTATTCTAATAAAGCTTAAGGAGAATGTACAACAGGGCATGACAAAGACATTTGCGCTTACGCAAGAGGGAGTACTTCGATGTCAAAATAGATTGTGTATACCTAATGTAGATGAATTAAGAAACATGATTATGACGGAAGCACATCATTCGAGATATGCTGTCCATCCGGGGTCAACTAAAATGTATCATGACTTGAAAGAAGAACATTGCGGAATTTGTGGCTCAATGTCCAAATTGTCAACAAGTAAAAGTAGACCACCAAAAGCCCGGAGGTTATATGCAGTGTATAGAACTTCCAATTTGGATGTGGGACATGATCAACATGGATTTTGTCACTGGTTTGCCTCGTTCATTTCGGAAGTTTGATTCTATATGGGTAATTTTTGATAGACTGACCAAATCAACGCACTTCTTACCAGTCAAGACTACTTATACAGTTGAAGAATATGCGAGGTTGTATATTAAAGAGATAGTTCGTCTACATGGAGCCAATCTCTATTATATCTGATAGGGGAGCTCAATTCACTACAAATTTCTGGAAGTCATTTCTTAAGAGTTTGGGCACACAAGTAAGTTTAAGTACAACCTTTCACCCCCAAGCAGACGGTCAGACAGAGCGTACAATTCAAACATTTGAGGATATGCTGCGAGCTTATATATTGGAATTCAAAGATACTTTGGATGATCATTTGCCATTGATCGAGTTTGCATACAACAATAGCTACCATTCAAGTATTAAAATGACACCTTATGAAGCTTCATATGGTAGAAAATGTAGATCCCCAATTGGCTGGTTTGAAACAGGTGAAACTGCCTTATTTGGGCCAGATCTTGTTCATCAAGCTATGGAAAATGTCAAAGCGATACAATAGCGGATAGAAACAACTCAAAGTCGACATAAATCATATGCGGATGTTAGAAAGAGAGGACTAGAATTTTCTATAGGGGATTGGGGGTTCTTGAAGGTGTCACCAATGAAAGGGGTAATGAGGTTTGGTAAAAAGGGAAAGTTCAGTCCATGCTATATAGGGCCATATAAGGTTATCCGAAGAATTAGCCAAGTTGCGTATGAGTAAGAGTTACCTCAAGTGCTTTCAACCGTTCATCCGGTGTTTCATGTCTCAATGCTTCGAAAATGCGTAGGTGACCCATTTCGTATTACTCCTACTGAAGATGTACAGGTTACGAGAGATCTCACTTATGAAGAAGTACCCATTGCTATTCTGGATAGACAAGTTAGGAAGTTAAGAAATAAAGAAGTAACTTCTGTAAAAGTATTATGGAGGAACCAACAAGTAGAAGAAGTTACATGGGAAGCAGAAGAAGCAATGAAATTGAAGTATCCTCATATCTTTCAGATCGATGAGAAGGATGAAGATGCGTGGTTGAGGCGTTGAAAAGTATAAGTCTATATGTATTATGTGATTATTAGTAGTACTAACTTAGGCTTGAACCTGTTTGGGCTGGATAGCCATGCTAACAATCGAGGACGAATGTTTTAAAGGGGGAAGGATGTAACAGCCCGTATTACGCATATGCTTGTTATATTCTTGTGATAGTTGACATAGCCTTATAGTATAGGTGAGGGACCATAATTCTTATATGATTAGTGTTGGTTTAAACTATCTCGGAAGGTGATGTGATGCCTTGCATGTTTCAACATGTGTACTGCAAGTTAACTCCAACGGGAGTATTTAAGAGACAGTAAGGTAGTAATTGAGCTTAAAGTTGAAAGTTAAGGGCTAAGTTAAAGCAAAAGAGATTAATATTTAGAAAATGCAATAAAATAAGTGAGTTGCTTGCTTGACTTAACTAAGCTAGCAGGTGACAAGTAGGTGCATCACCTACTTTGACTTATTGACCAGTCCAAAGGCCCAAGTAGGTGCATCTGGTACTTGAGCTATATGGATCTAGTTTAAAAGGTCAAGGTTTATGGATCAGATTTGGGCCTATGCTAATGGACTTACTTGAGGCCCAAACTAAGTTAAATAAAAGGAAAATGAAATTTATGCCTAGCAGCCAAATCTGTCAAGGCCCAATATTTAAGCCCAAGTGAAAGCAAGTAGGTGCATCACCTAGTTTGACCTTTTGAGTTGTTTGATGTGTACATAAGCAGGTGCATCACCTACTTGACCAATTAGTGGCTGAAAATGAAGCTTTCTAGAGGATATTCTTAAAGGTGAAAAAAGCTCAATATAAGATATATTGGCTGCTATTCTCACTCATTTTAACACACAATATTGATGATTAACTTCAGCTCTCTCTCTCTCTTTTCTCTTAAGGATTAAAACAACAGCCTTAAAGTTCTTCTAGGGTTTTTGAAGAAACCCTCATCTATGTAAGACAAGCTAAGTGAAAACACTTATGGATTTAGCTTAATTCTCCCATGGATGATTAGAAAAACATGTTATTCATGCTCAAGTATAAGTATAAAGGCATAATATTTTCAGAAGCTACTGCTCATTTCCTTGGTTATTAAGATACTTTTCTCTTCTTCTTTGTTTTAAGTGTAAAGGGAAGTTGAAGTTCTTGAAGATTCCAAGTTAAAAGGGAAAGTTGCATAAATTAAGGTAAGGTGACTGCTTTTTTTGTTGTCCTCCTTATGTATGAGTGAGGAATTATGGGTGTGCTCTCATATTTGTAACATCCAGTATTCTCCGTGTACTAGTCCTATTTTATATAATGCTTATAAATTGCCTTGTGGTATAGTTATGGACTCAGTTTCCTATGCAACTAGCGACAATGGAATAAGTTTAAAGTGAACTACCCATAGATGTTCATGCGACCCAATTAAGTTAACGTCGACAGAAGTATTTAAACTCGAGATGGTAATGTGGTAATTGAGCTTAAAGTTGAAAGTTAAGTGCTAAGTTAAAGAAAATGAGATTAATATTTAAAAAATGGAATAAAATAAGTGAGTTACTTGCTTGACTTAACTAAGCTAGTAGGTGACAAGTAGGTGCATCACCTACTTTGACTAATTGACCAGTCCAAAGGACCAAGTAGGTGCATCACCTACTTGAGCTATATGGATCTAGTTAAAAAGGTCAAGGTTTATGGATCAGATTTGGGCCTATGCTAATAGACTCACTTGAGGCCCAAACTAAGTTAAATAAAAGGAAAATGAAATTAAAGCCCAGCAGCCAAATCTGCCAAGGCCCAATATATTTAAGCCCAAATGAAAGCAAGTAGGTGCATCACCTAGTTTGACCTTTTGAGTAACTAGATGTGTACATAAGCAGGTGCATCACCTACTTGACCAATTAGTGGCTGAAAATGGACCAAAAAAAGAGAGGTTCTAGAGGATATTCTTAAAGGGGAAGAAAGCTCAATATAAGATTTATTGGCTGCTATTCTCACTCTTAACACACAATATTGAGAATTAACTCCAGCTCTCTCTCTCTCTCTCTCTTCTCTTAAGTATTAAAACAGTAGCCTTAAAGTTCCTTCTACGGTTCTTGAAGAAATCCTCATATCTGCAAACCAATGTAAGAGAAACACTTATGGATTTAGCTTAATTCTCCCATGGAAGACTAGAAAACATGTTATTCATACTCAATTATAAATAGAAGGCAGAAGTTCCCACAAGCTACTGCTCACTTTCCTTAATTATTAAGATACTTTTCTCTTCTTCTTTGGTTTACGTGTGAAGGGAAGTTGAAGTTCTAGAGGAATTCAAGTTATAAGGACAAGTTGTAGAAATAGAGGTAAGGTGACTGCTCCATTTTCTTCATCCTCATGTATGAGTTTGAGTGAGGAATTATGGGTCTGCTGTCATAAAAGAACTCAAGGGGGTGGTGAGTTCAATAATTGGTTGTATGATAAAGAATATTTGAGGCTGTTTTATGTGTATTGTGGTTGGTGCAGCTTGTGTAATCTTGGAAAAGGATATATAATGTATGTATTGGGCAAAGAAGGAGGGGGTGGTGATACACATTATTTTAAGGGCTGTATGGGCTCATTATTCATCAATGTTAGCTACTGTTTTACGGGGCTCACGGTGTGATAGCTGCTAATTTTAATTTATCATGACTTATATTGTAGATTAAAAACCTAAAAGGGAGGGCTGAATCGTGATAGTTGTATTGGTCAGAGGATAAGGTACGTAAGGCTATTCAATTTCCTATTTCTTTGGCATGAATCCAACACTTGTATTACAAAGTAAGCTTTCTAAGTGTCCGTGGTAGTGATTGATTAAAGTGAGTACTCTAATATCGTCAAAGTACCCTTGCACGTATTCCCCTTATATAAATTAAAATGATCCTAGATTACATATGGTACATATGTTTATATGTTGGATATACAATCTGCCCATCAACTTGCTTCAATTGTCTATTCCATCATATATGTCATCTTTTCACATGTTCATATGTTCCCTTTATTGGTTATTACTCCCATTGTGTTAGACTATAATGTTACCTCACATCTTCCCTACTCTATGGTACATTTTATATGTACTTACTTGGAATATGTATCCGTCTTAAAGTTGAATCTGCCCACGTTCTCCCTTGGTTCCACATTCATGTATACCTTGTATTTGATATTAGTTAGTGAGTATTTGGCTATCATATAGAGTTCAAATCTCTTGGCTGAATATTAAATGTCTTCACTTGATATGTGCTTCAATTTGAGATGTCAAAATGCTTACTGAGTCATATAAACTCCTAAGTATTAAACGTTCATGTCACATTTGCTTCCCATGTCATTGTTATTATCGTAAGTCCATATTCATATGTCTTCTACTACTGGTCCATAGTTCCAAATCTCAACAATGATTATGACCACCAAAAAGCAATCTCTAAAGAGTTATGATCATCAAAAGAACAATTTTCAAAGAGTTATGAACATCAAAACAACAATATAAAAGATTAAAGAATCTAAGTGAAGCAATCTGTATAATTATGGGTGGCAGCCCAGGGGCAAATGACTAGCATGGGTCGATCCTAATTGGTATAGAAGGGTGGCAGCTCAGGGGAGAAAGCCTAGCATGGGCCGATCCCAATTGGTATAAGAGGGTGGTAGCTCAGGGGAGAAAGCCTATCATGGGCCGATCCCAGTTTGTGGAATTAAGAGGACAGCATCCCAGGGGTTAAAATGCCTAGAATGGGTCATCCTCTTCTACTGCTGATCAACTGGTCATTTGTATCATATGTCTTATAAATATTATAATGCAAAGAAAAGTAAAGAAAAGAATGTAACATACATGATTCCACAGGTATAAGCAAAGGTGGTCTCTAATCCTTATCTATTGGTATTTGGTTTCACTTGAGCTCTCATTTTACATATGGTTGTATTATGCCTTACATATTCAGTACATTCTTTCATATTGACGTCCCTTATTGGGGACGCTGTATTTCATGTTGCAGGTACATGTACTCAACTAGTAGATCTCCCCAATAGAAGCACATGATACTCAACGGTTGTTGGTGAGCTCCAAGTTGATTCGGGGCTTTACTGAGTCTTTACTATGTGTATTTCATAGTGGTACAGTCATGGATTCTGTAGAGGCTTTGTAGACATTGTAAAGCTATCATCTGAATTCTTAGTTTCACTTGTCACATGTATCGGTTCAACTAGTCAACATGTGTTGTATATGAAACTTCATTAGTAAATATATCTGCATAGTAGTAGTTTACTTTCTTATCATAGGTGACTTGTAAAACATATGTTCATATGGTACTTGTCTGCCTCACTAGGGTTGGGGTGTGACAAAAGTGGTATCAGAGCAGTTCGTCCTAGGGAGTCTACAAAGCCGTGTCTAGTAGAGTCTTACTTATGAATGTGCTGCGTGCCACATTTATAATTAGGGGGCTTCTTGGACATTTAGCAAAATTTACCCTCCTTCGTAATCCAGATCGTGCGATAGAGCGAAGTTAAGAAGTCAGTTTCCACTTTCACTTGATCATGCTATTCATATTATGCTTACGATGGTTAAGGTTAACGGTAGCTAAAATGTCAACATACAATTTACAGAAAAGGATCTGAAGTTATCAAAATTTAGACTACATTGAGCTCATTTTATTCAACCGTCCCACTCCATAAGGTATTTAAAGGCTTTTATGTTATATGCATTTTAAGTTGCATTTTTACCATTTGTATCACGTTGGTTCAATTGAGAATGATATTGTATGGTTATCCATATATGAGCTGTAGCATTTCTAAACACATCTTCTTGGGAGGATGTATCCAACTCTTGGGTTCTATATTTCCTCCATATTTATAGGATTTATTCCTACAGAGGACACTTGTTCTTAGTCTGTGATATACATAGAATTTTCAGCATTACACATGTTCTTGAAATTGATGATGTTGAACTAGATTTTTCTTCGGAAGAGGGCAGTGGACAATCTGATAGTGGATGTATCAGTGCAAAAGTGTTACTATAGATACCCCTAATTGACAAGGACCATATTCTCACCATATATCATCTCGAATATGTTAATATTTGGCTTTATATGGTATGTGCCAACAACCCCGAATAAGTACTAATAACATTTGTATTCTTTTCATGGTTATAAAACTTAGCGATAAGTGTGCCAATTTCTGCAAATGATATATGTATGGTAGTTCCTAGTATGATCTATGTTTTGGCTATGGAGGATTAGTATGCGACTAAAGGGTAAGGTTAACAAAAGGAAAAAACATTGATTGGTTAGACCTAAGTTGTGATTAGTCAGGTTGTACATAGTGGGATTAGATTACATGAAGCTACTAGTTTTGATTAAAAGGTACTTGTTAGATAGGAAGCATGTGAGAATGAAGCTTGAATTACACGGGCCGAATATGTACGTTGAGCTTCTCGTTAGAAAGAGATGGGATATGTCAAATTCCCTAAACATAGGAGTAGGGGTGATATGAGGATGCTATAGAGGAGTGAGATAGGTGATTATGAAAGAGAGGTTGCTAAGTGTATGAGGCAATAAAAAGGTATCAACTCTTCAATCCTAATGAGTTATAATAGCGCACCAGGAACAACTTTGTGAACCTTTGTTAGACAGAGACGTCATTTTATTATTGATTCAAGTCTTGATATTTGGCCCTGATAACAACAAGAAAAAAAAGAGGGAAATAGAAAGGTTACCTAGATAGAAGATACATGGACCTAGTTCATCTACATCATTAGTACAAAAGAGAAGTAGAGCATTATTCACATGTATAGACTTCCATCAATTTGAATAGAGCTACTTTAGGGTTCATATAATATATATGCCTGCAGTAATTCTTTAGTCATAGTTCAGTTAAGGGAGAGGAAAAATTGATCATATGCTAGTTGTTATTATTTGCTATCTTGCATGGGAAAAGAGTCGGAGCACCCTCACTTGTTTATATTAAAAAAAATCTATTAGTATGGCCAAACCTATCTAGTTAACCCAAAGGGGTTAACTCTAAGATTTTATGAATCATGATATAACTTTATAGGTACCTGATACATGTTATTAGAGTTCATGTTTTATGGTGTGTTCAAGCTTCACTATTTGTGATAGCATCCAAGGAAGCTCTACTCCATTGAAGGACAAGGATGAAGCCTTTAGAAACTCCAAGGAGGCCCATAACAAAATCTCAAACCAAGGAGTTCAATGATAAGCTCAACGGGCTTCAATCGCAGATCCAAAGGTGTCTTATTGGGGAAGAAGAGCTCAAGCCCAAGGGAGAGGAATTGTCCAAATGCTACAATTATTTGGTGGCCCAAATTCAAGCCCAAGATGAGGAATTTTAAGGTCCAATTTCGTGCAAATAAGGTCAAGAAGGGTCCAAGAATCTGGGGTTTACCTTATTTATTTATATATAGGTTATTAATATTTTCCTTAGTCTATTTATGGTGTCCTAAGTACCATTTAATGCTTTCCTAGAAGTACTAAATTTGTTCCTAGTTAGGTTACTTTATTTCCTTTCTAGAGTAGGATTCCTTGTAATTGTCTTTCTAGGGTTGGCTAACCTTTTAGTTCTTATAAGGGGTCTTGGACGTTTTTCCCCCTTCTCCTATATATAGTAGTCCTTTTCTTTCATTAAAGACAATTTAGATTGATATTAATAATATTTGAGAGAGTTCTTTGAACCTTTGTGACTTGTTCTTTGAGAATTTATCTTTAAACCTTTACTAGTTTCATAGTTTAAGGTATTAAGTAACTTCTTCTGGTGATATCTTTGGTTTCTTTTTGGTATTCTTTAGAAGGTGATTAGTTTCTACATACTAATTATTGTCTTTAGTTACTCATAAAGCGGTCAAGATCCGAATCTATCATTTTGATTCGTTTTCTCAAGTAAAGGCGTTAGATTTCTTCTATAAATATACGTTATTACTTGGATCTTTTCAAGACTTTAGAACATCTAATCCTTGGAAATTCGTGGATCTTTCCTTCGAATTTCCCATATCTTTAGTTAGTTTTTTTTGTTTCTTTTCTTTGTGATTCCCCATTCTAATATTCAATTCTCTATTTGTGATCTCCTTAACCCTGTTGTTGTCAAGTTGTATCAGAGCGGTTCTATCAAGATTCCGTTCTTGATAAATCTTGGGATTTCTTCTTATATTATAGCGTGAACAGTAGCGTGAACAAAAAAATTTTACAGTAGCGTGAACAGAAAAAAAAAAGTTATAACTTGCTCTCTAAGAAATTTGATTACTTGTCCTCTAAGAAATTTGATTACTTGATACCCAAGAAAGCTTATTACTTGCTATTCAAGAAATCTTATTGCTTGCTCTCCAAGTTTTGCATTAATTTGTTTCCAAGCAAGAAGAGGGGATTTTAGATCTTTAAGAATAAGAGGAATTTTTTTTCTTTTTCTTATAATTCTAAAATAAGTTCCTTTTTATTCGTGTTTCGTTTCAACTAAATCCTACTTGTTCTAGGACTAGTTCTTTACTTTCTTTTTGTACCCCAAGATTTCATACTTTATTACTACGAACTTGATACATGTTTTGGTTTAATTATAAATCTACAAAGTATTCTCGTTCAAAGGTTATTTTGAGTGGAAAAAGGCAAGTGTGGGTGAGTTTAAAAGAGGGTAAAAGCCATATTAAAAGTGTGATACTTGATCATTTATTCTTTTTTTTAGATGTCTAATTCAGGTGGTGATGAGGAAAGGGCTCGTTTAGAAGTTGCAGTCAAAGAAAGGAACGACTTCACCCTTCAAGCTATGCTCCAACAATTTGAGAGATGGACCCTTCAATTTCAAGAGATGAGGGATATGATTATCGAGCAGAATGACACCATAACTGCAATTAGGAGGGAGAATGATGTTGTACCCCCAAATAATGTTAGACCCCAAGTTAGAAGGAGTGTACCCCATCCCTTTTGTAAATCCTGAATATGACAATGATGATTTTGATGTTGAATTTAATCGAGGGGACAAAGAGGTAGAGTAGAAGATGATAATATAAATAGTATAAAGATGAAGATGCCATCTTTCAAGGGGACAAGGGATCCATACTTTTACCTTGATTGGGAGAGACGAGTTGAAGCCATCTTTGATTGCCATAACTACTCTGAGGGTAAGAAAGTTAAACTTGTTGTTGTTGAGTTTTCTGATTATGCTGCTTCTTGGTGGAAAAAGCTTGCTAGGGACAGATTGCAAGATGAGTTACCACCTATTGCTACGTGGGCAGAGATGAAGAGGGTAATGAAGAAGCGATTTATTCCATCATACTTCCAAAGGGATCTACAGTCTCGCCTTCAACACTTGAAGCAAGGCTCCATGTCGGTGGATGAGTACTTCAAAAGCATGGATTTGGCTATGATCCAAGCTAACTGCATGGAGGAAGAAGAGGCTACAATAGCTAGATTTTTAAATGCTTTAAATACAGAAATAGCTAATGTAGTAGAGATACAACAATATGTAACTTTAGATGAGTTAGTTCATTTGTCTGTAAAAGTTTAAAAACAAATTGAGAAATAGCAACAAAATAACTCATAGAGAAGTCGACCAAACACTATCTCTAAGAAGCCATGGTCAACTCAAGAGGGGAAAGCTCCTTCCAAACCTTAAGATGATAGAGGTAAAGGTAAAGGTAAAGTTGAGGAGGGAGATAAAACCTTTAATCCTAAATCTTCTAAACCTTCAAGTTCTATTCAATGTCACAAATGTCATGGAAGGGGGCATATGATGCATGAATGTCCAAGTAGAAGAAACATCCTACTTAGAGAGAATGGAGAATATGAGAGTGAAAAAAGTGAGGGGGAAGAAGAAGAGGGAGAAGGTGTAAGTGAGGAAGATGATTTGGAACTGCCTAATGATGGTATAATTGGGGTGGTTAGGAGAATTATGACTATCAATTTGGGTAGTGTTGATGAAGGGAAGAGAGAGAATTTGTTTGATACTAGGTGTGGGATAAAAGGGAAGACTTATTCTATGATTATTGATGGGGGAAGTTGTGAAAATGTGGTGAGTTCATACTTGGTGGATAAACTAGGAATTGCATGCATGAAGCGCTCTACCCCATATAGGCTCCAATGATTGAGGAGAAGTAAAAGTAAACAAACAATGCATGATTTCATTCAATGTTGGTAAATATGAAGATGAAATTCTTTGTGATGTAGTTCCAATACAAGCATATCATGTTTTACTTGGACGACCTTGGTAGTATGATAGGGGTACTACTCATCATGGGAGAAAGAATAGGTATAGTCTTCTGCATAATGGTAAGAAGTATACTCTTGCACCATTATCTCCTTCTCAAGTGTTTGAAGATCAAAAACGATTGAGGGAAACAATGGGAAAACAAAAGGGAGAGGTAAAAAGTGAGCTTGAGGGAAAAGAAAAAGGCCAAGAGATAGAAAAAATGAGAGATTCCCGAGAGAAAGAGAGAGAGGGCAGCGATCTAAGTAAAGAGGTAAAAGAGGGTGTGAGTAAAAAAATAAAATGTTTTGGTGAGAGGAAAGAGGCTAAGGAAAAGAAAAATGAGAGCCTTTATATAAAAGCCAAAGAGTGTTTGAATGCTAGGAGAGAGGGGCTGCCCATAATATTACTTACTTACAAAGAAGTATTGATTAATTTTGAACAACTAACTCCATCTTTGCCAAATAGTGTTTCTTCTCTTTTGTAGAATTTTGAAGATGTTTTTCCTAATGACACTCCAAAGGGATTGCCACCTTTGAGAGGGATTGAGCACCAAATAGACTTTGTGTCTGGGTCTCAACTTCCTAATAGGCCTGCCTATAGGAGCAATCCTGAAGAGACTAAAGAATCACAAAGGCAAGTTGAAGAATTGCTTGAAAAGGGATTTGTTCGTGAGAGTATGAGCCCATGCTCTGTTCCAGTCCTATTGGTCCCCAAAAAGGATGGAACATGGAGGATGTGTGTAGATTGTTGAGCCATCAACAAGATAACGGTAAAGTATCGCCATCCTCTCCGTCGTCTTGATGACATGTTGGACCAACTGTATGGTTCCAAAATCTTTTCTAAAATTGATCTGAAGAGTGGTTACCATCAGATTCTTATGAATCCTGGAAATGAGTGCAAAACTGCTCTTAAGACCAAATATGGACTTTATGAGTGGTTAGTTGTGCCCTTTGGCTTGACTAATGCTCCAAGCACTTTTATGAGACTAATGAATCATGTTTTTAAAGATTTCCATGGAAAATTTATTGTGGTGTATTTTGATGACATCTTGATCTTTTCTCAAAATCTGGATGAACACCTAGAGCACTTAAAACAAGTTTGTGAAGTTCTTAGAAATCAGCGCTTATTTGCTAATCTCAAAAAGTGTACTTTCTGTGTGGATCGTGTGGTTTTCTTAGGTTTTGTGGTCCGTTCTAAGGGATTTGAAGTAGATGATGAGAAAATCAAGGCAATAAAAGAATGGCATAAACCTAATAGTGTAACTGAAGTTAGGAGTTTTCATGGACTTGCTAGTTTTTATAGGAGGTTTGTGCGAGACTTTAGCACCGTTGCTGCTCCTTTAACTGAAGTTATTAAAAAAGATAAGGTTTTTACATGGGGAAAGGAACAAGAGGATGCATTTAACTTGCTGAAGGATAAATTGTGTTCTGCTCCTCTTTTGCAATTGCCTGATTTTTCTAAGTCTTTTGAAGTTGAGTGTGATGCCTCTGGTAAAGGCATAGGTGCAGTTTTGATGCAAGACTCCAAGCCAATTGCCTACTTTAGTGAAAAGCTAAGTGGAGCAACATTGAACTACTCAGCTTATGGTAAGGCGCTATATACCTTGGTAAGGGCGTTAGCTACATGGCAGCACTACTTGTAACCTCGAGAATTCGTGGTCAAGACTGATCATGAGTCATTAAAATACTTGAAGAACCAAGGTAAACTTAGTCGTAGGCATGCTAAATGGGTAGAGTTTATTGAAACTTTTCCTTATGTAATTGCTTACAAACAAGGAAAGGAGAATGTGGTTGCTGATGCACTCTCAAGAAGGGAAGCACATTGTGGAGCACTAATGGGACATTTTGGTGTAAGAAGAAGGCTGATATGATGAAGAAAATTCATGAACAAACAAGGCTTGCAATTGAAAAGAAGAATAAGGAGGTTGCATTGCGAAGGAATAAGGGTAGAAAATACGTTGTTTTTAAACTTGGTGACTTGGTTTGGGTGCATATGAGAAAGGAAAGATTTCCTTCCAAAAGAAAGACCAAACTAGATCCTAGAGGAAGTGGGCCATACAAAGTCCTTGAGGGGAATGATAGCATCCAAGGAAGCTCTACTCTATTGAAAGACAAGGATGAATCTTTAGAAACTCCAAGGAAGCCCACAACAAGATCTCAAACCAAGGAGTTCAATGATAAGCTCAACGGGCTTCAATCGCTAATCCAAAGGTGTCTTATTGGGGAAGAAGAGCTCAAGCCCAAGGGAGAGGAATTGTCCAAATGCTACAATTATTTGGTGGCCCAAATTCAAGCCCAAGATGAGGGATTTTAAGGTCCAATTTCGTGCAAATAAGGTCAAGAAGAGTCCAAGAATCAGCCACAACAAGAGTTGCTTTCTGCCCAAGTTTTGAGAGAAGACTAGTCAAACTTTCCAAGATTGTCAAGATTATTTTCCTAGTTGGGATTTACCTTATTTATTTATTTATATATAGGTTATTAATATTTTCCTTAGTCTATCTATGGTCTTCTAAGCACCATTTAATGCTTTCCTAGAAGTACTAAATTTGTTCCTAGTTAGGTTACTTTATTTCCTTTCTAGAGTAGAATTCCTTGTAATTGTCTTTCTAGGGTTTGGCTGACTTTTTCGCTTCTTATAAGGGGTCTTGGACGTTTTCCCCCCTTCTCCTATAAATAGGAGTCCTTTTCATTCATTAAAGACAATTTAGATTGGTATTAATAATATTTGAGATAGTTTTTTGAACCTTTGTGACTTGTTCTTTGATAATTTATCTTTAAATCTTTACTAGTTTCATAGTTTAAGTTATAAAGTAACTTCTTCTTGTGATATCTTTGGTTTCTTTTTGGTATTCTTTAGAAGGTGATTAGTTTCTATATACTAATTATTGTCTTTAGTTACTTATAAAGCGGTCAAGATCCGAATCTATCGTTATGATTCGTTTTCTCAAGTAAAGGCGTTAGATTTTTTCCATAAATCTATACGTTGTTACTTGGATCTTTTCAAGACCTTAGAACATCTAATCCTTGGAAATTCGTGGATCTTTCCTTCGAATTTCCCACATCTTTAGTTAGTTTTTTTTGTTTCTTTTCTTTGTGATTCCGCATTCTAATATTCTTTATTTTCTATTTCGACCTTTAAAGGGAACCAGGTACACAAGATAGTAATAAAGGCAAAGTTGACCTCGGCCTCCTACTCTAAAAGATGAACTATTGAGGATTTTCTTTTTATATCTTGACTGTAGTATTTATATTGACCTAGACGGAAGCCAAGTCCCAATAGCAGAACACCTATAAGAATTCTTAGGAGATTGAAGAGAGTAGATGGGGAAATAAATTGTATGTGTTTTGAGGTGAGTAAGGAATATGAGTAGACTATCCCATCTGTGACTGAACGTTTAAGACAGTGTGTTTGCCCTTATTATGGTAGAGTGGTTCTATAGGATATCTCGTAGTTTCCAAAGATGGTTTGTTATAATTATACATGCTGCATGTTCTATAACTTATCTATTTGTATGTCATTTGCCCTTTGTGGATTACCTTCTCACAGGTTACCTAATGTCATAGAATGCGCAAATGTAAGTATTATCCGTTTCAGAGCTGATGTAAAACGGATTACACCAAGGCCATTTACGAGGAGCTAGGCCCAAAACCTTCAAAGGATGCAGGGGCTATTCATGAAGATGGAGGTTCTTGAGATGGTATTGACATCAAACAAGGGATTCCACGCCTTTAAAGTTGCAGCTGGACACTTTGGTGAGCCAGAGCCAATTGGCGGATCACCCAAGTCCCTAGGCGATGACCCCAACTCGCCCATTGTTCCAGAACGTGGCTAAGCTGAAGGACCACGCAGGATTACTCACCAACTGGGTCGGTACATCGCCCAATCCACTAGGCGAACCGACCCAGCTCGCCCTTTGGCATTTCGGGTCACTTTTAGGCCCTTTATTTCTAAAACTATAAATAGCTAGCTTGGGTTCATTTTAGACTCAGATTATTAGTGATGTTAAAAACTGAAAAATCATGTCTGAGTGTAAAGAGCTTGGTTAAGCTTTTGTTGCCTTTTGTTAGAAACATTGGTTGTTTGGAATATCGATTCCCTTGAGGTCATCGTAAGAGATTCGGTGCTTGACTGTGGATCAATCGATTGAGGTCTTTAGGTTTAATATACCTTTAGGTTGCTTTTGATTTCCTTTTCTTGTGTCAATCTATTTATCTTTACTTTCCGTCTTTGATTTCAGCTTTAGATCGTAGTTCTTCTTGTGAGAATTACATCATTTGGTATCAGAGTCGAGTCTAGCTTCGTTCCTACGAATCTAGTTTTGGGGTTTTGTTACAAAAAAAATCTGTTCATTTTCATTTTTTGTGAATTTGCTGAAATGGGTTTCTTAGATTTGAGTCTTGTTTGAGTTTCTAAGGTTGGAATAGTGTTCTCCAACCCTCTTTGAGTCTTAGGCTGAGATTGGAACGAGTTTGGAGGCTTGTTGAAGAATCCACCATTGAAGAAGCTTGTAGAAGACAAAGTGGGTTTTAAAATTTGAAGGATTTGGTTTGGAATTCAAGGCTAAAAAGTATTAGGGATTGTTCCCTATATCTAAGAGAGCTTGTATCTCAAATTTCGTGAAATTTCGAGCTAAATATCTTCAGGGTTTTATTTTGGGTCTTCATCTTGTTCTTGAAGTTTTAAAGAGTATTCAAAGCTTCAAAGGGAAGAACATTTGAAAAGAAGGGGTTTGATCCAAAAGGGGAAGAAAGAGAAAGAGTACAAGTGTTAATTAAAGGGGCAAGTACTAAAAGACTAAAGGACAAGAGCAGGGGGGACCACCAGATTTCAAATTTCAGAGAATTGAAGGAATTGTAGAGGGTCCATTGGGCGAGCAAAAGCGTGCATCGCCTAACCAACCGGCGCCTCACCCTTTGGGCAGGTTGCTCGCCGATTTGGTCACCCATTTGAGGGAGATACTGGAATATTCGGTGGAACCAACCCTTGGTCGTCGAGTCCCATCGGTGCATCGCCGAACTACCACCCCTATCGCCAAGTTGCCTTGTCCGTTTGCAGAGTTTGGCGAGTCCATCTTTAAGTTGGCGAGCTGAACTTCAACTTAAAACAGGTCATTCGGCGATCGAAAATTCTAGTTATTCCCAATCTCAGTTTTTGAATTCTTAGTTTCTTTTCTTTTGATTCTCAAACGTTTCTCAAGAATCCTAAACCGATTTTCAACTTGTAAATAAATACTCTACTTGTTGACCATTGGTTATTGAATTCACTTCTTTGTTTGTGCCTTTTCTTTTCATGCTTTTCTCATTTTACTTAGTAGTTAATTCTTGATTCCAGTCTGTTTGTTTAATCGAGTCGTCCGTTCTTCTTCAAACAAGAATCCATTCCGACCTAGAGTTGAAATTGGTACCTTGTGATCGACGGAATGTAACAATTGTCAACATTAGCCACGCCAATTGAGAGGCAATCAAAGGTGTATAAACATGAGTGATTGAGAGTTCAATTTATTAACGCTAACGTTGATGTAATTCTCACAAGAAGAACTACAACAAACAGTGGAAAAGAAGAAAGATAGAAGAAGAGACACAAGATAAGAAACAATTGGCAACTAGGATGTATTAAATCCAATAACCTCCAATCTCTTCCTAACAAGTACCACATCCGGATAAATAAGATAGACACAAAAAGAGGAAACAAAGAGAAACCTAAGGTTATATTAAACCCATAGACCTCACCTCGTTAATCCGTCAAGAAGAAACTAACTCTTACGAAGACCTCTAGGGAATCGATATCCCAAGCAACCCTCGTTTCTAAACAATGTTCAACAAAAGCCTACCAAGCTTTCAACACTCACATAAGGAGTTAAATTTATCATTCATCAATATTCAAAATAATCTTAGTCTAAAATGAAACCCTAAAGGCCTATTCATAGTATTAGGCATTATGACATAGATGGGCCCAAAAGTGACCCGAAATGGGCCAATGGGCGAGCCAAGTCGGGATCGCCTACTGGATTGGCGATGCGCCCAATGAACTCGGCGAGGAACTCTGTTCCTGCCCTTGACTGGGAAGCTGCTAGAACTTTGGGCGGTCTGGGAACCATCGCCCAATCCATTTGGCAATGCGCCAATGGTCTTCAGCTCGCCTAGTGAGCAGTTTTCCCCTTTGTAGATCCTTGGGCAGTTGGCGATCTTGGGAACCCTCGCCAAAGGGATTTTGGCGAGTCGCCGAAGTGTCCTGCAGCTCGCCGAATGGAGCACATTCTTCACTAGCTCCTCCTCGCTTCATTAGGCCTCCCATGCTCCAAGCTATCATCCAAGCATGGTGTTGCCCAACTTGGAGCCCCTTCAAGGTGCATATGTTCCCATGCAAGGCGTGGAACTCCCTCCTTGGCATCCATACATGTCAAACAACCTCCATCCTTGTGAACACTCCATCAAAGTATTGAAGTTCGTGAATGGATAGGCTTGATGTAATCCATTTTACATCATTCTCCCCTTCTTGAAAAGGATTCGTCCTCGAATCTAGACGTTGAAAAACCATAGGGGAAGCAAACAGTACAAAGATCCTCATGCATGAGGGTTAGCGTTAGCAATAACAATCTCATCACCATGACTAGGATGCACAAATTTAACACATAACCAAGCATCACACAATTAACCAAGGGTTTGTAACCCATCAAAGCAATAGATACTTGGCTAAGTAAGAAACATTGAGACCCATCCAATGCACTAGATAACTTCAATAGAGTAATCATTCCCAATTCAAAAGCAGGTACAAGTACATAAGTATTCCCCACCCAAATTGGTAAACATACCTCATTCAAGTACATTGGATCAAATAATAACACCACGGAAGAATCATGCAAATGATAGAAGGTGTTACTACCACATTCAGCACACTTAAGGACGGCACTGGGATCACATGGAAAAGGATCGTATAGCATCGTCAAGGAGACTCTCATTTGCCCAATTTAAACCACTACTAACATAAGATATGTAACCCACACAAGTATGAGTATCATGATATGCAAGTAGATAAAAGTGAGTCCTCGAATCCAAACCTTGTAAAACCATATAGGTCATAAGCAAGAAGCTTATCCTCAAAGCATGATGGGTAATACAAAGGTTAACATTTAAAGCGATTATTCGAGGAGACTCCAACCCAAGGAACAACCAAACATCCTTTATTGTCATGGCTATTAAGCCCACAAATCGAGAACAAGGACAATGGTTATTCTTCTCAACAACATGGTAGTACCACCCAAAAGATGATACTCCTACCAGTTCAAATACCCTCAAACATCCACCGGGATCAAAAGGGTAGAAGGTCCACAGAATTGGATCAAGTGCTCCTCCATTTATTAGGTGGGCACTTATTCCTCCCAACAACATACTCCACTCAACAGCATGAGCATCATCATATGTAAACAAGTAATAGAGAAAGGCGTCCCGCAATTCAACTTCCTCCAAGGTGTTTTCATGGGTATGACTACTAATAAATTCAAACTCATGGGTCATACCATTGACAATTGGGACACACCAAGAACAAATGGGAATGGGAAAACAAACACCACCTTCCTCCTCATCACATTCCTTCCCTACAAGAGTACTCTCATCTTCTAAGATGAGATTTCCATCTTTGGGAGGAAAAGCTTCACACCATAGTGGGTTATTATAGCAAGTATAGTTATCAAGAACTATACTACTCTCATGATTCACACCACTAGGTACATCACTAGGAGTGATTTCAACATCTTCAAAAAGGATATTGTACTTAAAGAGGGAATGGTCAACCATTAGGGAAGAAGTAAAACATGCAAGTTCACCCTTAAAAAGACACATCATCTTTCGAAGCACCTTCAAGCACATGATCTCTATGAGCAAATCAAGCAATTGGATCAGCCACAAAAGACATGCTCAAAGAGTCACTCCTAATCAAATGATCAACAATTTTATCAGTACCACCAAATTGAGGTTCCTTAATCACATTACAAGAACCCTCAACCAATGAACTACACTCACAAACAGGTTGATCAACACAGTCATTACCAAATAATGAGATAGCATTCAAAGCATAGGTGTCAACACTAGGTGGACGCAAATCGATCTTACTAGAAGAATCAATTCGGTCATCAATAGGATCAACTAGTGTATCCACACTCTCAACAAGTACATTATCAATATAAGGTAAAGAATCAATAGGCTCACTTAAATTCAAGCTAACATTCACACTTTGTTCAATTGTAATGGAAAAAGGGTTAAGCTTAGCTATTGTACCTTGATGCCCGCAAGAAAGATCTTATTTACCTTGGATGTTGGAACATCCCGCTAATGCATCCATCACACCTTTAATTGTAGGCTCTTTGTCTGGAACTTGTGTTCCTCCATTTATCATGCTTGTACCTACATAAGAATCCTTACCAAGTGAAGGAAGAACAAAATTATTAGATTGAGATTGTGGCAACCCTCTCACTTCACTCCCCTCAACCTCTCATTTTTCCTCTCTAAGGTTGCCACCTAGCTTTCCCTTACTCCTCTCAATCTTTTGTCTCTCACTTTTCACCTTTGGAGGAGGAAATAGATGTGTTCCCCAATGATCCACAACACACTTGTACCCGTTCTGCTCATTTGGGACCCTATGCTCATTGAACTAATCGGCCCCCAAACTTAGGTGACAAGAAGCCATGGGAATTATATCACACCAAACCTCCTCATAGTATTTGCCGCGTGTGAAAGAGACTCTTACCCCTTCGGTAACCTTACAACCCTCCATGGTGTATGGATAGGTCCTTTGTAGTCGAGGTAGTCCCAAGTAGGCTACCACCTCTGGAGTGATGTAGTTCATATTGTACCCATCATAGAGGACAAGGTCAAGTCCCAAACCTTTGTCCTAAGAACTAGTCTTCTTGGATCGACATTGAAAAGCTTTGTGTACCCTTATCCTTTTGGCACATACTTGAACCTCGTCATCCCTTTCAATCCTTCCCATGTCAATGGGCGGGTATTTCCTTGGAGTGTCCGGAGCCTTTCCTCTTGAGTCCACCAACCCAATGCAAGATCTTTCAAATTACCAAGGGCATACAAGGGTTGCTCTGGACCTCTCAAATCATGGCGTTGGAAAATCTGGTCACATTGCCACTCCCAATCAAGATAAGCCTCGAGATCACGCCATCCCTTAAAGATGGGAAAATCAATCCTTTTGGTACCAAGACTCTTGACACATCCTTCATACCTGCCTTGGTTCCCATATCCCGATAAGTGTGCATTACCTCAAAAGGTATAGGATATAGTATCCTTAGACTTTAGAGTAGCACACTCTCTTCTTCCCCTCGGATGACTTTGATTTGAGCTAGTGTATCCATACTGTCACACCTCACCCTAGGTTAGGCGAACAAGTACCATATGAACACATGCTTTACAAGTGACGTATGACGAGAAAGTGAACTACTACGCATATAGATTTGCTACTGAAAAGCTGCATATACAACACATGTGGACTAGTTGAACCAATACCTTTGACAGGTAAAACTATGATTACAGATGATAGTTTTAAAATGTCTACAAAGCCTCTACTAGAATTCATGACTGTACAACTATCAAAATACGTATAGTAAAGACTCGGCAAAGCCTCGAATCAATATGGAGCTCACCAACAACCGCTGAGTATAATGTGCTTCTATGGGGGAGATCTACTAGTTGAGTACTTGTACCTGCAACATGGAATGCAACGTCCCCAATGAGGGACGCAGTACGAAATAATGTACTGAATATGTAAGGCATGTAACCATATGTAAAATAAGAGCTCAAGTGAAACCAAATACAAATAGGTAAGGATTAGAGACCACATTTGCTTATACTTTTGGAATCATGTATGTTACATCCTTTTCTTTACTTTTTTGTGCATTCTAATCTTTATAAATCATATGATACAAATGACCAGCTGATCAGTGGTAGAAGAGGATGACCCATCCTAGGCATTTAACCCCTGGGATGTTGTCCTCATAAGTCAACCAATTCGGATTGGCCCATGCTAGGCTTTTCCCCCTGAGCTGCCACCCTTCTATATCAATTGGGATCGGCCCATGCTAGGCTTTCGCTCCTGAGCTGCCACCCTTCCATACCATTTGGGACCGACCCATGGTAGGCATTTGCCCCTAGGCTGCCAGCCATCATTATACAAATTGCTTCACTTAGATTGTTTAATCTTTGAGATTGTTGTTTTGATGTTGATAACTCTTTTGAGATTATTCTTTTGATGATCATAACTCTTTTGAGATTGTTGTTTTGGTGGTCATAATCATTGTTGAGACTTGGAACTATGAACTACTAGTAGAAGACATGTGAATATGGACTTGCAATAATAACAATGACATGTGAAGCAAATGTGACACCAACGTAATATTTAGGAGCTTATCAGACTCAGTAAGCATTTTGACATCTCAAATTGAAGCACATATCAACTGAAGACATTTAGCATTCAACCAAGAGATTTGAACTCTATATGGTAGCCAAATACTCACTAACTAATATCAAATACAAGGTACATATGAAAGTGGAACCAATGGAGAACGTGGTCAGATTCAACTTTAGGATGGCTACATATTCCAAGTAAGTACATATAAAATGTACAATAGAGCAAGTAGGAATCTTGTGAGGTAACATAATAGTCTAACACAATGGAGTAATAACCAATAAAGGGAACATATGAACATGTGACAAGATGACATGTATGATGGAATAGACAATTGAAGCAAGTTGGCTTGATATGGGTAGATTGTATATCCAACATATAAACATCTGTACCATGTGTAATCTAGGATCACTTTGATTTATATAAGGGGAATATGTGCCAAGGGTACTTTGGCTATGAAACACATTTAAACCTTCCATGCTAATACTTGGCAGAGTAAGCACACACATTTAGTAATAAACTCATATTAGAGTACTCACTTTAATGCTCTAGAGAGTAGGAACTGCAACTATGGATCAGTCACTACCAAGGGCACTTAGAAAGCTTACAAGTGATGGATTCATGCCAAAGAAATAGGAAATCGAATAGCCTTACATACCTTGCTGCACAACTTTGGATATTACAATGAGTTAACCGTCTTCCTTTTAGATTATTTATCTACAATGGAATAAATAATAAAACTAGCATTAGTAGCTGATAAACAAGTTTGGGCTACTTGATCAGACCAAAACAGTAATTGGCAGTAAATCTATAATTGATCCCATCAAGGATGTTCTTCCCACCCATTCTCCTCTAAATTTTTTTCATGTACTATACAACCCTTCTTATATGGTCCTCCGAAATTCCTCAGGCTTCATAATGTTTGGAAATCAATATACAAAGGGATGGCAGGAAGTAAGCTCATGCAACACTCAATTAATTGGTGTATCACTACACTTTCAATGTTCTATCCTATAACCAGTTCCCATCACTTCTCTGCACATAACCAGCCATACCCCCTTATTTTACGATACACATTTTAGTCCCTAAGAATCACAATGTGGAAATAGCAATATGACATACGGCTTCCGATCAACATCCCGTGAGTTCCAACTAACATTACATTTAAGATGCTCAAAACGAGCTCACAATCAAAATTTAAGGGGACTGCACTCCATAGCTGTCCCAACCAGCACCTCCTTCCTGAACATTTACCAAGCTCACACCATATAGAGACAACACTCCTTAGTTCATTAACACATAATTTTTTTTACAAACAATGCAAGAACGAGAGAGGGATGAAAATTTCCATAGCTTACCTTGCTGGACAGAAACCTCACTTGCTAAGACTTGGATTCTTCAAGGTTTAGGTTGTCCTCTCCCCCTTAACTTGATGTTAAACCAGATTATTCACTTGAGTTCTAACTTAAGATGGGATATGTTCTACTAACTTGTACTTTAAAAACAAAGGGTTTGCTTCAGATTTTAATGGTGAAGCTATAGACTAGAACTCTTGGAGCTTCTATGGCTTTCCTTGGGAGCAATTTTCTGGAGAATAAGTGATGAAGTAGATGTGATAAGCTTGAGTACTTTAGAGGTCCCTTTTGGACGTTTTCACATAATAAATTGGAGAAATAAAATGGTCCTTTACTTTTAAGCAAGCAAGTGCATCACCTCCTTAATTTTTGCCCTAAGTTTTTAAGTAGGTGCATCAACTACTTGCTTTTCACTTAAATGCAGTCCACTTATCTAAGTAGGTGCATCCCCTACTTTCCCCTTTTAACTTAAAATTCAGTCCACTAATTCTAAGTAGGGGCATCACCTATTTGGCCTTTTCACTTAAAATGCAGTCCACTAATTCTAAGTAGGTGCATCACCTACTTGTCACCCACTAGCTTAGTTTAGTCAAGCAAGCACCTCACTTATTTAACACCATTTTCTCAATCTTCGTTTCTTTACAAGACTGTAGCACTAATACGCACTGGACCACTTTGACTTTTACATCAAATACCACCTTTTACTATCCCGAGTTCGAAATTTTTTTAAGTTCACTTCGTCATATATGTGTTGGAAGGCAAGGCGTATTGCAACTTCAAACTTATTTTATTGTCACTAGTCGCATAGGAAATCGAGTCCATAACTATACCACAAGGCAATTTATAAGCGTCATATAGATAGAACTAGTACACGTAGAATATGTGGTGTTACACATACACGCTACTTCGACTAGGGTAAAGATTAGCACAAGAGTAAGAATATGAATCTTCACAAGCCTTAGGGACATGCTTCTCATACTTCTTATATAATAGAGTATTGTACTTCACCTTACCTTCATCCTGGGAGTGGGAAGTGTAACATGTTCCGGTAACATCATAGGAACCACCACAAGAGCCTTCTTCCTCTCTATCTTCACCATAAGAGCAGTGTTCAACATTTTTCTCATATTCTCCTCCGGAATAGTAGCTCTCATTCTCATTCGGCTCTTGATCATGGCTATCTTCATAGCCCCCATAATCTCCATCATCCTCACATCCATAGCCCTCATCATCACAACCATAATCACCCATATCATAGTCACATGTGTCCGAGGCTATTGAGGACATGCTTCCTTATAACTCCGTGTACCTACAAAGTGACAACTCACAAAAACAACAAACAACGTTAGCATTAATAAAATGAGCTCACAATCACTCGTGTTTGCACACCTTTGACTGCCTCTCAAATTGGCGCGGCTAATGTTGAAGATTGCTTATACTCAGTTGATCACAAGGTCTCAATTTCTACTCTTGGTCGGAGTAGATTTTTGTTCACAGAAAAACGGACGACTCAATTAAAGCATACGGACTTGAGTCAAGAAGTTACTACGAAGTAAAACGAATAAATATCACAAAAAATAAAAGGCACTAACAAGGTAGTGAATTCAAGAACCAATAGTCAACAAGTAGGTAATTACAAGTTGAAAATCAGTTTAGGATTTGTGACAATGAACTAGAAACAAAAGAAAAGAAACTAGAATTAGGACCTGAGAAGAAAGGGTCATAGGTTGAGCTTCTGATCACCAAATGCACTGTTTTCTTAGCCTAACGTGAAGTTCAGCTCGCCAACTTGAATATTGACTCGCCAAACTTGCCAACCAGACAAGGCAACTTGGCGATCTGGCTGGAAGTTTGGCGATGCACCGAGTGATTCGGCGATCAGGGCTTATCTCGCCGAAATTTCCAGTGGCACCTTCCAAAACAAGGTCAACTCGGCGACCTACCTGCCCAACGGGCGAGGCGCCGAGTGGACTAGGCGAGCAAAGTCGGGGCTCGCCCAATGTCCTTTCGCTGCAACTTTACAGCTCCAAAATTGGACCTACTATGGTCCCCCACCTTCCTTTGTCCCTTAGTCTTTACCCTTTTAGGTAAATTCCCCCTTTACAAACACTTTTATACTTTCTTTTTCTTCCTTTTTGGAATCAAACACCTTTTTCTCAAATTCCCTTCCTTGAAGCTTTGAATGTTCTTCTAGAACTTCAAGAACAAGATGAACCTAACAACAAAACCCTTAAAATTTTTGTCTCGGAATTTCACGAAAATCTAGGTGAATGCTCTCCTTGATGAGGGGAACAACACCCAATATCTTTAAGCTCTCAATTCCAAATCGAAACTTTCAAATTTCAAAACCCATTTTCATCTTCTTCAAGCTTCTTCAAGTCTTCAATGGGGGAACCTTCAATAAGGCACCAAATTCCTTCCAATCTCAACCTAAGACTCAAATATAGTTGAAGAAAACTATTCCAACCTTAGAAACTCAAGCAAGACTCAGATCTAAAAAACCCATTTCTGAAATTTCTCAAAAATGTTTTGAACTTATTTTTTGTAGCAACAAACCCAAGACTAGAATCGTAGGAATGATACTAAGCTTGGCTCTGATACCAAATGATGTAATTCTCACAAGAAGAACTACAACAAACAGCGAAAAATAAGAAAGATAGAAGAAGCGACAAAAGATAAGAAATAATTGGCAACTAAAGGATTTATTAAATCCAATAACCTCCAATCTAGATCCTAACAAGAACCAAATTCGGATAAATAGATAGACACAAGAAGAGGAAAGGAAGAGCAAATTAAGGGTATATTAAACCCAAAGTCCTCACCTCGTTAATCCGTCAAGAAGCACCTAACTCTTATGAAGACCTCGAGGGAATCGATATCCCAAGCAACCCTCGTTTCTAAACAATGTTCAACAAATGCTTACCAAGCTTTCAACACTGACACAAGGAGTTAAATTTATCATTCATCAATATTCAAAATAGTCTTAGTCTAAAATGAAACCCAAAAGGCCTATTTATAGTATTAGCCATTATTACATAGATGGGCCCAAAAGTGACCCGAAATGGGCCAATGGGCGAGCCAAGTCGGGCTCGCCTACTGGCTCGGTGATGCGCCTAATGAACTCGGCGAGGAACTCTGCTCCTGCCCTTGGCTCGCCCATTGGCCCATTTCGGTGGGAAGTTGCTGGAACTTTGGGTGGTCTAGGAACCATCACCCAATCCACTTGGCGATGCGCCAATGGTCTTTCGCTCGCCTAGTGAGCAGGTTTCCCCTTTGTAGCTCCTTGGGCAGTTGGCGATCTTGGGAACCCTCTCCAAAGGGCTTTTCAAGAGTCGCTGAAGTTTCCTACAACTTGCCGAATGGAGCACATTCTTCACTTGCTCCTACTCGCTTCGTTAGGCCTCCCATGCTCCAAGCTATCATCCAAACATGGTGTTGCCCAACTGGAACTCCCTCATTGGCATCCATACATGCCAAACAACCTCCATCCTTGTGAACACTCCATCAAATCATTGAAGTTCGTGAATTGATAGGCTTGATGTAATCCATTTTACATCAAACATTGTTTGCTGTTTGTTTTTGTGAGTTGTTTTAATGTCAGGTACAATGGAGGCAGGAGGAGATACTCAAGCACCCATTGGAGAAATTACTTTGGCAACTTTTCTGGAAGTGTTGAACATTGTTAGAGGTGATATAGCACGAATGGATGGTAGGATTGCTACGGTGGAAGGGTGAGTCAATTCCAATGACTCTACACCACAAGCTACTTTTCGTGCTTCTACCAGTGGGCACGAACACACTCACTCTCCCCCTCTCACACCCGGAACCCTCCACCAAACCTTGAACCCAACATTTGTGCAATTGGGTTCAAATAGCCAAAGTACCCATCGACCATTCCATTTTCCGCTTAGTCAAGAACGTCCACCAAATCAAAGTCATCCTTACCGAACACCATCTAACCAGAATATTCTCTACCAAAGACCACAACCACTACCCAATCCCGTGAATGAGGTGAGGAATGATGAAGATCAAGGAGGTTATAAGGGTGAAAGTGAAAAAGCCACATGAAATGAGTCACCAAGGAATTGACCAAGAGGTCAATTATTGCAAGGTGGACCAAGAGGTAGATTGAGTCCAATGCCATTTGATAGGAGACAACATGGGAACCACCCTCAAAGTGGAAATCAATGGGTAGCCAATGTCCATCCTGAAGTCTGCCAAGATGCTACAGAAGAACATGGTAACCGCTATTAAAGGGGTTATCACTATAATGACCAAGGTAGCCATGGAGGCTGAGATGTTGGTATCAATTCTTTCAAAACGAATCTTCCAACATTCAAAGGGGAATGCAATCCCGATACTTACTTAAAATGGGAGTCGCAATGTGACCGAATTTTCAATGTTAATGAAATGGCGGAGGTCAAAAGTAGTTACTATGCTATCTCCCAATTCGAGGGGTATCCTGTAACATGGTGGGAATACACATGAAGAGGTATCATTAATGTAACAACCCGTATTATGCATATGCTTATTCTATTCTTGTGATACTTGACATAGCCTTATAGTATAGGTGAGGGACCATGTTTCTTATATGATTAGCATTGGTTTAAACTAGCTCGGAAGGTGATGTGATGCCTTGCACATTGCAGCATGTGTACTGCAAGTTATAACACCAACGGAAGTAATTAAACTCGAGACGAAAAGGTGGTAATTGAGCTTAAAGTTGAAAGTTAAGTGCTAAGTTAAAGAAAGAGAGATTAATAATTAGAGAATGGAATAAAATAGGTGAGCTGCTTGCTTGACTTAACTAAGCTAGTAGGTGACAAGTAGGTGCATCACCTACTTTGACTTATTGACCAGTCCAAAGAACCAAGTAGGTGCATCACCTACTTGAGCTATATGGATCTAGTTAAAAAGTCCAAGGTTTATGGATCAGATTTGGGCCTATGCTAATGGACTCACTTGAGGCCCAAACTATGTTAAATAAAACAAAATGAAATTAAAGCCCAACAGCCAAATCTGCCAAGGCCCAATACATTTAAGCCCAAGTGAAAGCTAGTAGGTGCATCACCTAGTTTGACCTTTTGAGCTGCTTGATATACATAAGCAGGTGCATCACCTACTTGACCAATTAGTGGCTGAAAATGAAGCTTTCTAGTGGATATTCTTAAAGGTCAAAAAGCTCAAAATAAAGATTTATTGCTTGCTATTCTCACTCATTTTAACACACATTATTGAGGATTAGCTCCAGCTCTTTCTCTATCTTTTCTCTTAAGGGTTAAACAACATCCTTAAAGTTCTTCTAGGGTTCTTGAAGAAACCATCATCTCTGCAAGTCAAGGTAAGTGAAAACACTTATGTATTTAGCTTAATTCATCCATGGATGATTAGGAAAACATGTTATTCTTGCTCAAGTATAGGTATAAAGGCATAATATTTCCAGAAGCTACTGCTCACTTCCTTGGTTATTAAGATACTTTTCTCTTCTTCTTTGGTTTAAGTGTGAAGGGAAGTTGAACTTCTAGAGGAATTCAAGTTATAAGGAGAAGTTGCAGAAATAAAGGTAAGGTGACTGCTCCATTTTCTTCCTCCTCATGTATGAGTTTGAGTGAGGAATTATGGGTGTGCTGTCATAAAGAACTCAAGGGGGAGGTGAGTTCAATAATTGGTTGTATGATAAAGAATACTTGAGGTTGTTTTATGTGTATTGTTGTTGGTGCAGTTTGGGTAATCTTGGAAAATGATATATAATGTATGTATTAGGCAGAGAAGGAGGGTGTGGTGATACATATTGTTTTAGGTGCTGTATGGGCTCATCATCCGTCAAAGTTAGCTACTGTTTTACGAGGATCACGGTGTGATAGCTGCTAATTTAAATTTATGATAACTTATATTGTAGATAAAAACCTAAAAGGGGAGGCTGAATCATGATAGTTGTATTGATCAAAAGATAAGGTATGTAAGGTTATTCGATTCAATATTCTTCGGCATGAAATCTGATACTTGAGGTTAATATCAATAAGTGAATTTCCTAAGTTCTATTCCTAGTAAAGGAAACATAGTGGCAGCGTATGATCTCCAAATAGCTAACAATATTTCCCCCCTCTCCTTAGTGTATAGAATTACTTCATTATATGTTTAGTACTCTATACTTGCCTTACATATTCAGTACATTTTCTCATACAGATGTCCCTCGCGGGGGACGCTGTATTTCATGCTACAGACACATGTACTTAAGGTAGTAGACCTCCTCGATAGGGGAACACGACACTCAGCTACTTTTGGTGAGCTTCAGATTGATTCGGAGCTTTACTGAGTCTTTGGTAGATTCATTTTTGGTATTGTATCGTAGTTAAGAGTAAGGCAGGGTCTGTCCGGACCTACTCTTAGGTTTTCTATCTTTTAGAGGCTTTGTAGACTTATGTTTATGGTTCAGTTGCGTCTTAAGAAGTTGTGGCCTCAACGGCCAAGTGTTGTATATAAGTTTTGGGTCTACTTATGTTAGTTCGTATCACTGCATACTATGTGAACTTATCACAAGATTGTCATAGTTATCTGCATAGTAAGCACAGGTTACATGTTGGTTCTCTCGGGCATAGAGGCCATCGGGTGCCTGTCCGTCTTAATGGGATTTGGGACATGACACGCTCATTGTTCCGGAACGTGGCTAAGCTGAAGGACCACGCAGGATTACTCACCAACTGTGTCGGCACATCGCCCAATCCACTAGGCGACCCGACCTAGCTCGCCCTTTGGCATTTCGGGTCACTTTTGGGCCCTTTATTTCTAAAACTATAAATAGCTAGCTTGGGTTCATTTTATACTCAGATTATTATTGATGTTAAAAACTGAAAACTCATGTTTGAGTGTTGAGAGCTTGGTCAAGCTTTTGTTGCCTTTTGTTAGAAACGTTGGTTTCTTGGGATATCGATTCCCTTGAGGTCATTGTAAGATATTCGGTGCTTGATTGTGGATCAATCGATTGAGGTATTTAGGCTTAATATACCTTTAGGTTGCTTTTGATTTCATTTTCTTGTGTCAATCTATTTATCTTTACTTTCCGTCTTTGATTTCCGCATTAGATCGTAGTTCTTCTTGTGAGAATTACATCAATAGCACCCTTGTTTATTGTTATATGTTTTCATAGGACCTTTTGCTTACATGTTATTTATTCCACTGGTTACTTTCCACATGTCACTTGTCCATATTGTGTGGGTACTGCATGCTAATTGATCATATGCTATAAGCAAAATTAGTGCTCGTGGGTTATATGACTCACATATCACTTGTTTACATGTCATATGCATCATCAACCATTTCTATGTATATTATATGCCTCGTAGCCTATTTGCTTAAACATTACAGGCCTTACAGCTTTTCTAGCCATGTGTCATGTGTTCACTTGCTCATATTTCATAAGTGTACTTACTGACATGTTAGGTCACTAATCCATGCTATATAACACACTTGATCTATGTGAATTGTGTTCTGTAGTTCATATTTCATATAATGTACTTCCTTACATATTATATATTTTGTCGCTTTAGTACTAATGTATCATGTGCTCATCTAGTCCATTTCCTACATTCCTTATAGTTCATTCGCTCACACGCTACCCTATGAATATGCGTGCGCACACCATATATTTCTATAGCTATGCCCGTATATTATGCACTCCTCTTTGTGCTAATCTTCCTATGTGTCATACCCACTGTGACTTATTTATTTGTACATTATGCCCCTCTGTGATTATTGACTTGAGTTTTGAACATTTTGGGAAAACATTTCCTTGTATCATTATGTTGTGAAGATTTTGACCAGAAAAGTTTGGGCATATATGTAAATTTTATCACAACTATGGATAAATAACTTAGCATAATGCCCTATTCGAAGGTGCGGCATAAAACTTTAGAGTTTATATTAACAGCTATGCGTTCTTATAAGTCTCAACTCTGCAAAGCGTCATGAGATAAAAGAGAAGGGAAAGTAGAGCCCTGATAAGTTAGGTCTATGATTTTATGTTCGTTCCATATACGAAAATTTGGGAGATACCATAGTTATTCTTGATTGTTAAGGCCCGGAAGCTAAGCTCAAAAGGTTTATTGTGGAAGGAATATAATATAACATAAGATACTTGGGAATATAAATTGGTAGAGATCCTAAATTCCCCTACTCATTCTAAGCATCAACATAAGGATCTGAGATCATGTGGTCCCCTTATATGATCATAAATCCTACTAGCAGTTGGTCAAGTAGGTGATGCACCTACTAGCTTTCACTTGGGCTTAAATATATATTGGGCTTTGGCAGATTTGGCTGCTGGGCTTTAATTTTATTTTCCTTTTATTTAACATAGTTTGGGACTTAAGTGAGTCCATTAGCATAGGCCCAAATCTGATCCATAAACCTTGGCCTTTTTAACTAGATCCATATAGCTCAAGTAGGTGATGCACCTACTTGGACCTTTGGACTGGTCAATAAGTCAAAATAGGTGATGCACCTGGTTGTCACCTACTAGCTTAGTTAAGTTTTAACCAAATAGCTCACTTATTTTATTCCATTTTCTAAATATTAAACCCTTTTGCTTTAACTTAGCACTTAACTTTCAACTTTAAGCTCAATTACCACCTTACTGTCTTGAGTTTAAATACTCCCATTGGAGTTAACTTGCAGTACGCATGCTGAAATGTGCAAGGCATCACATCACCTTCCGAGCTAGTTTAAACCAACGCTAATCATATAAGAAACATGGTCCCTCACCTATACTATAAGGCTCTGTCACGTGTCACAATAATAAAACAAGCATATGCATAATACGGGATGTTACATCCTTCCCCCGTTAAAACATTCGTCCTCGAATGTTAGCATGGTTATCCAGCCCAAACAAGTTCAAGCCTAAGTTAGTACTACTATTAATCAGATTGAACATATAGACTTATACTTACTTGTTAACGCCTCAACTCAACATTTTCATCTTCTTCATCGGTCCGGAAGTGATGAGGATACTTTAATTTCATTGCGTCTTCCGCTTCCCATGTAATTTCTTCTACTTGTTGGTTCCTCCATAACTCTTTCACAGAAGCTACTTCTTTATTTCTTAACCTCCTAATTTGTCGATCCAGAATAGAAATGTGTACTTTTTCATAAGTGAGATCCCTCGTAACTTGTACATCTTCAGTAGGAGTAATATGAGATGGGTCACCTACGCATTTTAGAAGCATTGAGACATGAAACACCGGATGAACGGTTGAAAGTTCTTGAGTTAGCTCCAACTCATACGCAACTGTAACACCCCATATTCTATGTGTACTAGTTCTATTTATATGACGCTTAGAAATTGCCGTGTGGTATAATTATGGACTTGGTTTTCTATGCGACTAGTGACAATATAATAGGTTTAAAGTTAACTGACCATAGATTTTGATGTGACCCGATAAAGTTGATTGATGGAAGTATTTAAACTTGAGATCATAAGGTGGTATTTGAGTCTAAAGTTTAAATTGACATAGTATATATAAGTTTTAAGTTAAACCCGATAAGTGGTACATCACCTACTTTGACTTATCGACAAGCCCAAAGGACCAGGTAGGTGCATCACCTACTTTGACTTATTGTCCAGCCCAAAGGACCAAGTAGGTGCATCACCTACTAGGACTCTTTTGACCATGTTATTGGGCCAAGTACACTACAACCTACTTGAATTAATCTGGCACAAGTTGATTAGAAGAATAAGGGGAAATGAACAGCCAAGGCCCAATGTTCTCAAGTCCAAAAAGGCCCAAGTGAAACGTCCAAGTAGGTGAGTCACCTACTTGACAAATTATGGCCCAAAATGAGTGAGAAAGTTGGCCAAAGCAGATCCCTTTAAAAGGGATAGATATCAGCTTTTTCCAGCCATTTTTACTTTGACAAAAAAATTTGATTTCCAGAGCTTTCTCTCTTCTCTCTCTTAGTTTCATACAGCATCCATTAAATACCATTAGGGTTCTTGAACATTAGGGAGTTCAAGCTATTAGAAGGCATAATTTAAGACAAGTTAAAAAGGACAATTTTTACCTTGAAGAATCCAAGTCTTAGCAAGTGGTAGTTCTGTCCAGCAAGGTAAGCTACTGCAATTTTCTCCCTCTTGTGCTTGAGTAAATTACGACACTTCATATTTGTTAATGAGTTGGAAATTGTTACTTTTCCATGGTGTAATATTGGGGTGGATGTTCTGGTGATTAGTGCATGTTGGGACAGCCATGGAGGGGAGTCCTCTTTAAATTCAGTTTATGAGTTTGTTTGAGCACTTTAAAAGTAATGTTAGTTATTCAAGTGTTGGTGATCAGAAACCATGATTCATATTGCTTCTGTTATATTATTATGTTTAAGGATTGTTTTATGTACATTATGATAAGGGATGTGATTGGATGTGCGGGAAAGTTATGGAGAAATTAAAGGACTTAAATATTGCAGGGAGTTTTGGGGAGGACTTGATACGAAGGTTACTAAGTCATATAAGCTTCTAAGTATTACACATTCATGTCACATTTTCTTCCCAGGTCATTGTTATTATCGTAAGTCCATATTCATATGTTTTCTACTACTGGTCCATAGTTCTAAATCTCAACAATGATTATGACCACTAAAACAACAATCTCAAAAGATTAAAGAATCTAAGTGAAGCAATTTGTATAATTATGGGTGGCAGCCCAAGGGTAAATGCCTAGCATGGGTCGATCCCAATTGGTATAGAAGGGTGGCATCTCAAGGGCAAAAGCCTAGCATGGACTGATCCCAATTGGTATAAGAGGGTGGCAACTCAGGGGCAAAAACCTAGCATGGGCCGATCCCAATTTGTGGAATTATGAGGACAGCATCCCAGGGGTTAAAATGCCTAGCATGGGTCATCCTCTTCTACCGCTGATCAGTGGGTCATTTGTATCATATGTCTTATAAATATTATAATGCAAAGAAAAGTAAAGAAAATAATGTAACATACAAATTCCACAAGTATAAGCAAAAGTGGTCTCTAATCATTTATCTATTGGTATTTGCCTTCACTTGAGCTCTCATTTTACATATGGTTGTATTATGCCTTACATATTCAGTACATTCTTTCTTACTGATGTCCCTTATTAGGGACGTGCATTTCATGTTGCATGTACATATACTAAACTAGTAGATCTCCCCAATAGAAGCACATGATACTCAGCGGTTGTTGGTTAGCTCCAGGTTGATTCGAGGATTTCCTAAGTCTTTACTATGTGTATTTCATAGTCGTCCAGTCATGGATTCCAATAGAGGCTTTGTAGACATTGTAAAGCTATCATCTGAATTCATAGTTTCACTTGTCACATGTATCGGTTCAGCTAGTCAACATGTGTTGTATATGAAACTTCTCATTAGTAAATATACTTGCATAGTAGTAGTTTACTTTCTCATCATAGGTGACTTGTAAAACATGTGTTGATATGGTACTTGTCCGCCTCACCTAGGGTTGGTGTGTGACATCAACTTGTTCAATTCTTCGGATAATCTTATATGGCCCTATGTAGCGTGGACTCAACTTACCCTTTTTACCAAACCTCATTACCCCTTTCATCGGTGACACCTTCAAGAACACCCAATCCCATATGGAAAATTCTAGTCCTCTCCTTCTAACATCCGCATATGATTTATGTCGACTTTGAGCTGTTTCTAGTAGCTGTTGTATCACTTTGACTTTTTCCATAGCTTGATGAACAAGGTCTGGCCCAAGTAAGGCAGTTTCACCTGTTTCGAACCAGTCAATCAGGGATCTACATTTTCTACCATATAAAGCTTCATAAGGTGCAATTTTAATACTTGAATGGTAACTATTGTTATATGCGAATTCAATAAGCAGTAGATGTTCATCCCAGCTGCCCTTGAAGTCTAATACACAAGCTTGCAGCGTATCCTCAAGTGTTTGAATTGTACACTCTGCCTGACCATCTGTTTGGGGATGGAAGGTTGTACTTAAATTCACTTGTGTTCCCAAACTCTTCTGAAATGACTCCCAAAAATTTGCAATGAATTGAGCTCCTCTATCACATATTATAGAGATTGGCACTCCATGTAGTCGAACTATCTTTTTAATATACAACCTTGGATACTCTTCAGCTGTATAAGTAGTCTTCACCGGCAAGAAGTGTGCTGATTTGGTGAGTTTGTCAACTATTACCCATATGGAATCAAACTTCCAAAATGAGCAAGGCAAACCAGTGACAAAATCCATGTTGATCATGTCCCACTTCCAAATTGGAAGTTTAATACACTGCATATAACCTTCGCGCTTTAGGTGCTCTACTTTTACTTGTTGACAATTTGGACATTGAGCCACGAATTCCGTCATAATCATGTTTCTTAATTCATCTACATTAGGTATACACAATCTGTTTTGACATCGAAATACTCCCTCTTGCGTAATCTCAAATGCCTTTGTCATACCCTGTTGTACATTTTTCTTAAGCTTTATTAGAATAGGATCAGTGTACTGCTTCTCTTTCACTTCCACTACTAATGAGGATTCTGCCGCATTTTGCACAATAACTCCTTGAAAGCTTCTTTCACATGCATCACTCCATTGAAACTTGGTTTCTTTGTATGTTAGCTTTGTTAAGGGTGAAGCAATGGAAGAGAATCCTTCAACGAACCTTCTGTAATAACCTACCAATCCAAGAAAAATACGGATCTCCGTAGGCGTTGTAGATCTTGGCCAGTTTTTCACGGCTTCTATCTTCTGGTTATCAACCCTTATTCCTTCATCGGATACAATATGACCTAAGAATGCCATAGATTTCAACCAGAACTCACATTTAGAGAACTTTGCATACAACTTACGATCATGAAGAATTAGTAAAATCTGCCGCAAGTGATGAGCATGGTCATCTTCCGATCTTAAATACACCAAAATGTCATGTATGAATACTATCACGAACACATCTAGAAATGGCTTGAACACCTTATTCATAAAATCCATAAACGCTGCTGGTGCATTTGTTAGCCCGAATGACATGACTAAAAACTCAAAATGACCATACCGTGTCCGAAAAGCTGTCTTGGGAATATCCTTATCTTTCACCCTTACTTGGTGATAACCCAACCTCAAGTCGATCTTTGAAAAACACTTAGCACCTTGTAACTGATCAAAAAATCATCAATTCTCAGGAGCGGATATTTGTTCTTAATCGTTACCTTATTCAACTGCCGGTAGTCAATACACATTCTTAACGAGCCATCTTTTTTACGTACAAACAAAACTGGTGCTCCCCACGGGGACATACTAGGCCTTAAGAATCCTTTTTCTAGTAGGTCTTTTAATTGCTCCTTCAACTCCCGTAATTCTGCTGGGTCATTCTATATGGAGGGATGGAGATAGGTTGATGGTCTTCATCTGGCCTAATGAGCATCTTTCCCCTTCATAGCTCCTTGGGCCAGTTGGCGATCTTGGAACCCTAGCCAAAGGGCTTTCGCGAGTCGCTGAAGTGTCCTTCAGCTAGCCGAATGGAGCACATTCTTCACTTGATCCTCCTCACTTCGTTAGGCCTCCCATGCTCCAAGCTATCATCTAAGCATGGTGTTTCCCAACTCGGAGCTCCTTCAAGGTGCATATGTTCCTATGCAAGGCATGGAACTCCCATCTTGGCATCCATACATGCCAAACAACCTCCATCCTTGTGAACACTCCATCAAAGCATCGAAGTTCGTGAATAGATAAGCTTGATGTAATCCATTTTACATCATTCTCCCCTTCTTGAAAAGGATTCGTCCTCGAATCCATACCTTGCAAAACCATAGGGGAAGTAAACAAGAACAAGATCCTCATGGCATGAGGGTTAACCCTAGCAAAAACAATTTCATCACCATGCCAATGATGTACAAATTTAACATATAACCAAGCATCACATATATTAACCAAGGGTTTGTAACCCATCAAAACAACCTCATATGTAAGCCCTCATTGGTCCCACATTCAAACAAGCACAAGGCCTCCCTTATGTCAAGTATTACATGAATACTCTCATACCTAAGTGCGAAGGCATAAGTAGTGTTGATCCAAATTAAGACCCCATCCAATGCACTAGAGAACTTCAAGAAAGTAATTATTCCCAATTCATGAGTAGGTTCAAGCACATTAGTATTCCCCACCCAAATTGGTAAACATACCTCATTCAAGCACATTGGATCAAGTAATAACACCAAATAAGAATCATGCAAAGGACATATGGTGTTACTACCACACTCAGCACACTTAAAATTGACACCAGGGTCAAATGGAAACGAATTGCAAAGCATCGAGTCAAGGAGACTATCATTTGCCCTATTGATACCACTACTAACATAAGATACCCTACCCACACAAGTATGAGTATCACCATATGCAAGTAGATAGGATTGAGTCCTCGAATCTAGACCTTGTAAAACCATATAGATCAAAAGCAACAAACTTATCTGATAACAACATGGATAGCATGGATCGCGAAAAAGCATTAGAGGAGCTTGATGGACACAAAATCAAGAAGTACAATGTGTGGAAGGTCCATCTAAGTGAAGAGAAAGAAGAAAGAGGCCATTTGTGCAAATGGTCATCTCATAATTTCAAGAATTCACAAAAGAAGACAACCAGACAACGCCCTTACCTCATTAAGGGTAAAATTGTCAAATAAGTGTCTTTTTTGCATATGATGAGTTTCATATTTGTCTTAAATGGGCATTGCATTTCGGTCGAGGTATCATTGTGGTCTATACTTGTTTGTATGACCCCATTATGTGGACCTATTATCATTTTGACCCTGGTGAGCGTTTGAGCTTGTGGTAATGTTATATTTTGGGTGGTATTATCCTTTTTGATGTGAGGAATAGCCAATTTCCTTGTTCTCCAACTGCGGGCTTAATAGTCCTGATAATAGAGGATACTTGGTTGCTCCTTGAGATTGTGTCTGCTTGGTGTAATGCTTTTTGTGCTAACCATTATACTAATACTCATGCTATGAGGATATATTTGTTGTTTGTCCTTTTCATGGTTTTGCAAGGTTTGGATTCGAGGACGAATCCTTTACAAGAAGGGGAGGATGATAACAACATGGATAGCATGGATCGCGTAACAGCATTAGAGGAGCTTGATGGACACAAAATCAAGAAGTAAAATGTGTGGAAGGTCCATCTAAGTGAAGAGAAAGAAGAAAGAGACCATTTGTGCAAATGGTCATCTCATAATTTCAAGAATTCCAAAAAGAAGACAACCAAACAAGGCCCTTCTCATTAAGGGTAAAATTGTCAAATAAGTGTCTTCTTTAGTTTATTAGTATAAATAGTAGTCTCTTTTATTTTGGAAGGGGGAGACTATATGGATTTTGAATGTGAAATGAACAAACTCTTTCAAAAGTGTAGTTTAAGGGTGGAATCCCTTTAGGATAGCCTGGCTTAGTATAGCTTAATCTAGATTAGTGATGAATGGATTCTCATTGTTGTTTTAGGACTTCTTTAACCTTGATTTCACTTGAAATTGCTCATTTGTGGTTTTCAATTTGAGTTGTTTCTTTTCAAATTCAAGTTTCTCTTCTTCCTTGGTTGATTATTTATTTAATTGCCTTTCTGTCTTCTCTTCTCATCTCTTATTTCTCATCTATCTTACTTTTGTGTTGTTTCATTCCCCATTTGATTTCAATTGGTTTCATCCCTAATTGGAACCTTACCATTTGGTATGAAGAGCCTAGGTTTTTAGATTTGTTCTTACAAATCTAGTCTTGGTTTAAATAAAAAAGGAGTCCAAAAAGAATTGTCAAAAAAATAATCTGAATTTTTTTAATTTTGATTTGTTATTTTTGACACTAGATCCTTGTTCCCTAGTGTTTTTTTTTGAGTGTAGGTTTCAATTTTTATTCAATTTGGAGTTGTAGAAGTGAAGTTACCATTAAAGGGTTTCAAACTTTTCAAACTTTTCAAATTTTGAAAGTGGTCTTTTGATTGAGGCGAAATTGGAGCTTAATAATTAGTGGGCTTTGTTCTCTTAGTTGAAGGGAAGAAAATCCTAAATTTTGAGCCAATTTCGAGTTGATTTGAGTATATTGGGGTTTAGTGTGTGTTCTTGGTGGTCTATGTGTTCTTGGTATCTTCAAGTTGTTCTTGAAGAAGAAGAAATAAGAAAGTACATTTGATCCAACTTTTCAAGTCAAAGTTGGTCAAAGGTGTTTTTTTGGGGTCCATTAGTGGAATTTTGAAAAAAAAAAAGGAAATTCGAAAAAAAAAATTGAATTTCAAAAAATATAAAAATCCACGTGGACTGCCACGTAAGCAATCACCTGCCAACACACCAGACACTTCAGCGCCAGCTCAGTGCCACAACAGCAGCTCACTGCAAGGCCATCCCAAACGTGCCACGTGGCGCGTGTGGCTCAGATTCAGAGAGAAAATGTGCAGGTTTTTGCTTTAAGACCCCAAAAATATTCTAAGTATGGGAAGTTTTTTGGACCAAATTTTTTTTCTAAGTGTCCAAACTTCTTGATTCTTTTTCTATACTTTTTTCCTTCAATTCCTCAACTATTTAACAACTAATTAACATCTTTAATTACTTGTTAACTAGTTTTAATCATTAAATTATCCAATCAAAACCTTACAAGTGAAGAACTTTTTTAAGGCTTAAAAGTTTTTCTAAGTGTCCAAATTCACTTCTTCTTCTTCCACACTTTTTTTCTTCTATTTTTCAACTATTTAACAATTAATTAACATCTTTAATTACTTTTAACCAGTTTTTAATCATCAAATCTTTTATTTGATCCTTCAAATTAAGTAACAACAAGTAATTCTTCTACTTCTGTTACTTGGTTTATTTTGAGTCCGAATTTTTTTGGTACTTCTTTCTTCTGCTTTTGTCATCTTAATTCGTTGATAACCTTCTTGATTCCAGTCCTTTAGATTTTTGGGACATCCTTCTTTCAAGAGTCACAAGAATCCACTCTACCACAAAGAATTAATGATCTTGTGATTTGATTGGGCGAAGGTAGTTCTTTATCAACTTTGGGAAGACACTTTAGGAAGGTGAGTGTGAGATCAAATAAGAGAGGTCTGAGGAATTTTGCCACTAACCTTGTTTGCTAAGTTTTGTAGGTACCCAAGGTGATTACAAAGAAGAATGTCATCCGTAACTTTCGAATAATGTGGAGATGATATTGGTGAATACGCTTGTAGCAATATGAGCTATGAGCATGGTGAAAATGAATTTTGGGAGGGCTATGATGGTCCTTACGAGCATGGTAATGGGGCTCTTGTTTATGATGGTGATTCTTATGAGGGATATGATGGTCCATGGGATAATGAACAACATGGTGGTGAGAACTACTACTCCGAAGATGATTTTGAGATGAATGGATCTTATCACTCTTGTGATGATGTTGAAGGGATGGAAGAACCTTATGGTATATATCATTGTGGAGATGAAGGTTCTCATGCTAAGGACCATGGTTATGATGGTGATGTGAGGTACAATTCTTTCTCTCATAGGTGTTATGAATCCTTTGAGCTGAATATAGATAGAAATGGAGGTTGTGAGGTTGAATTTACTACCTCGTCTTGTGCTACTTCCTATCCTAAGAAAGAAGGCATAGATGTTTGGGTGGGACCATTTCAAAGTCGTCGTGTGGACCATAGAAGAAATACATTCCCTACTTCTCAAAATATGCTAACTTATTCTTCTCATCCTAGTTCCAATGTTTCTTGTTCTCTGTATGGTGATGAGGTTCAAGGTAGAGGGGGAGGAACACCAAGCCATGAAGTAGTAGAGTTAAGAGAATCTTTTACAATGGTGAGGGAAGATTTTGATGATTTCTTGCGGATGTTTGAAAGGTTACGTCTATGGTACAAAAGAGGCAAGTTATTCATCATGAAGATACGCCTACGGAGTTACCCTTGGAAGAAAAACAAGATACTCCTTGTAAGGTTGGCACTAAGGAGTTGCACATGGAAGTCAAAACACCCACTCCTTGTGCACCAAAATGGAAGTTGAACTTGAAGGGATCTTCTAACCCTTCAAAAGGAATCCTTGGCACTTGTCCTAACTCTCATCAAATTGAGAGACAAAAGATTGAGAGGAGTAAGGATGTGAAAAGTGACAACTCTAGAGTGGAAAAAAGAGAGGTTGGGTGGAGTGTTGTGAGAGGGTTCTCACATTTTTCTCCTAACTCATGTAACTTTACTTTCTCTAGTTGTTTGGAAACTTGTGCAGGTATCCTTGAAAGCAAGCCTAGTGAGGCACCTCAAAATGTGAAGAATCATGAGGTTCTTGAAAGCTTCCAAAATGAGAAAATGTGCTCTAATGTTGATAGCCATGGTGACGACACTTCTTCCTATGAGCTACAAGGTAACAATGCTAACGCCTACACTTTCTTGAACTTGGAACATCATTGTGTGGCTAGTAGCCCATTGAGTGTAAATAATAGATTGTCTTTATGTGAGCATAGTGAGTCTTTACCTTGTGATGTTCTTGATAGCACTTTCTTCTGTGATGATAATATCCTTGTTGTGAGTGATCAAGCACTTGATTCTTTTGATGACCGAATTGACTCTTCTAGTAAGGTCAATTTGTGTCCACCTAGTGTTGGCACTTGTAGCTTGAATGAGGGTACATTGTCCTGCGATGAAAGTGATGCTACACTAGTTGATCTTATTGATGTCCAAGTTGATTCTTCTAGAAAAATCAATTTGTGTCCACCTAGTGTTGGCATTAATGATTTGAATGAATCCTTAGACCATAGCACCATTTCTTGTTTTTCTCATGTGAATCTTGAGGTAGAATGTTTGTTAAAGGATAATCTCTTGTTTGATGATGACATGACTCTTGAGAGTGTGCATAGTGAAATGCCTTATAATGTTGGAAGTGTAGCCAATCTCAGCGGCTATCAATTGTTTGAGAATCCACTATGGTGTGATGACACACTTTCCAAAGATGGAAATCTCTTTTGTGAAGATGATAGTACATTTATTGGAGAGGGTAGTGTTAAGATGAAAGGGGACGCTTATGTGTTAAATGTTACTTCATCCTTGTGTGTTCCAATTCTTTATATGAATTGTGCTTAGTATATAAAGTGGAGGCCAAACTTGGGAACAACTTGATTGAAGTTTAATTATGTGACACCTTTCTTTACTACTTGTTTGCATATGATGATGTTACCACTTTTGAGTGGAGTACTATGATATTGGAAGATAAGGGTGCCAACCGGGTTAATAAAGGTGTGCTTGATCCATGTTCATGGATTCCCTTTCCATTTGACCCCGGTAATGAGTTGAATTGTGTCATTTGTTTAGTGATGCTTGGTCAAGAGGACAAGAACAATTTGGAGGAATTTGTTGGCTCCTTTCCCTATGATGGAAAGTTCTTCTTGAGGGTTTACAATTTACTTGAGGGACCTATGTTGTGCATGGGGAAGGGTAGTTTTCTAACCCCCTTTCTTTACTATCTCTTTGCGTATGATCTTGTTGATTGTGCATCTTATGGGGATAACAACTATTTGTCAAAAGAGGGGGAAGTTTATCTTAAATTCGTCATGTTGTCTTTGTGTGTTCCATCTTGTGATGTAATGAGTGCTAGGATCCTTAAACCTAGTTTTAATCTTGCTTAGAGGAACACCTTAGATGACCCTTATGTGCATGACACATTTCTCTACTATCTCTTTGCATAAGATGAGTTTCATATTTGTCTTAAATGGGTATTGCATTTCGGTCGAGGTATCATTGAGGTCTATACTTGTTTGTAGGACCCCATTATGTGGACCTATTATCATTTTGACCCTGGTGAGCGTTTGAGCTTGTAGTAATGTTATATTTTGGGTGGTATTATCCTTTTTGATGTGAGGAATAGCCAGTTTCCTTGTTCTCCAACTGCGGGCTTAATAGTCCTGATAATAGAGGATACTTGGTTGCTCCTTGAGATTGTGTCTGCTTGGTGTAATGTTTTTTGTGCTAACCATTATACTAACCCTCATGCTATGAGGATATATTTGATGTTTGTCCTTTTCATGGTTTTGAAATGTTTGGATTCGAGACGAATCCTTTACAAGAAGGGGAGGATGATAACAACATGGATAGCATGGATCGCGTAAAAGCATTAGAGGAGCTTGATGGACACAAAATCAAGAAGTAAAATGTGTGGAAGGTCCATCTAAGTGAAGAGAAAGAAGAATGAGACCATTTGTGCAAATGGTCATCTCATAATTTCAAGAATTCACAAAAGAAGACAACCAAACAAGGCCCTTACCTCATTAAGGGTAAAATTGTCAAATAAGTGTCTTCTTTATTTTATTAATATAAATAGTAGTCTCTTTTATTTTGGAAGGGGGAGACTATATGGATTTTGAATGTGAAATGAACAAACTCTTTCAAGAGTGTAGTTTAAGGGTGGAATCCCTTTAGGATAGCCTGGCTTAGTGCAACTTAATCTAGATTAGTGATGGGTGGATTCTCATTGTTGTTTTAGGACTTCTTTAACCTTGATTTCACTTGAGATTGCTCATTTGTGGTTTTCAATTTGAGTTCGTTTCTTTTCGAATTCAAGTTTCTCTTCTTCCTTGGTTGATTGCTTATTCAATTACCTTTCTTTCTTCTCTTTTCATCTCTTATCTTACTTTTGTGTTGTTTCATTCCCCATTTGATTTCAATTGGTTTCATCCCTAATTGGAACCCTTATCATTGTGTTGTTAACGCTTAAAATAATTAACCGAGGAGACTCAAAAACAAGGAACAACCAAATATTATCTATGGTCATGGCTATAAAGCCCACTAATGGAGAATAAGGACAATGGTCATTCTTCTCAACAATAGGGGAATACCACGCAAAAGATGATACTCCCACCAGTTCAAATGCCTTCATGCATCCACCGTGTCACGCCTCAAATCCCATTAAGACGAACATGTACTCGATGCCCTAAAGGCCCGAGAGAACCAACATGTGACATGTGCTTACTATGCATGTAGCTATGAAAGTTTTGTGACAAGTTCGCCAGGGACGCGACGATACGAACTAACATAAGTAGACCCAAAACTTATATACAAGACTTGGCCATTGAGGCCACAACTTGTTAAGATGCAACTGAACCATATATACAAGTCTACAAAGCCTCTAAAAGATAAAAACCCTTAGAGTAGGTCGGGACAGACCCCGCCTTATCCCTAACTACGATAAAATACCAAAATGAATCTACCAAGGGCTCAGTAAAGCTCTGAAGCAACCTGGAGCTCACCAAAAGTAGCTGAGTGTCGTATGCTTCTACTGAGGAGGTCTACTAGCGGGAGTACCTGCGCCTGCAACATGAAACGCAGCGTCCCCCGCGAGGGATGTCAGTACGAAAAGTGTACTGAATATGTAAGGCAACTACATATATAAAATAAGAGCTCAAACGAAACCAGGTATCAACGTATAAGTGGATAAATCATAATAGGAGGCCGCCTGTGTTAACTCTTGTGGGGTCATGTATGTTACATTTTTTTGTCTTTACCTTTGTGTGTGTTATGATCTTTATAAGGCATGTGATACGAATGACCAGCTGATCAGTGGTAGAAGAGGATGACCCATGCTAGGCATTTTAACCCCTGGGATGAACTCTATCCCCCATAGTAGCAACTACATTAGAAGCATACCTGGCCAAGGAATTAAATTTGAGACTGTACTCTCTCACGCTCATACTTCCTTGGTGGAGATTTAAGAACTGATCCGCACGGGCCACTCGGATCTCCAATGGCAGGTAATGGTCAAGGAATGCCTTTTTGAACTCTTTCCATATAGCTGAAGGTGCATCTGTTCCCCTGGATTGCTTCCAAGCTTCATACCACAATATAGCCACACCCTTTAATCTATATGCTGCAAGCTCGAGCGCTTCTTTACCACTTACATGCATAACTTCGAAAGTGCGTTGGATCTGATCTATAAAGTCTTGTGGATTTTCATTAGGATTTGTCCCAGTGAATGATGGAGGGTCCAAATTAAGGAAATCACGTATCCGCGTGCCAGCCGCTCTATCTACACTACTAATACCCGCAACTGGACCTTCTTGCCTTTGGCCGTCGCCAACAACTATATGAGTCAACAATTGGACTGCATTCCTCAAATCTTGCTCGGTAGCATTAATAGGGGGTTCTTGAGGTGCAACTTCCCTCCTTACTCTTCTGGCGATGGAGGGGTCGGGGAAGTCTGTGATAGAGACTCATCTTGAGCCTCACCTTGAACAGCTTGACTAGGTGGTGGTTGGCTGGTCCCTTCTTGGGCAGCCACATCCACTCGCTTACCTGTACTTTTACTCCTTCTCGTACCAGATCTTCACTATAATAAAACAATTCAGAAGTTAGGTACTATTCACCTACAACATTGGTTCTATCGCACGATCTAAGAAATGAAAGAAAAGAGACAACTCCATGTCCCGTAGCCTCCTGTTTATAAATGTGGTGCACAACACATCCTAAGCAAGACTCTACATAGACACGGCTTTGTAGACTCCCTAGGATGACCTGCTCTGATACCAGTTTGTCATGCCTCAAATCCCATTAAGACGGGGAGAACCAACATGTGACCTATACTTACTATGCATGTAACTATGAAAGTTTTGTGACAAGTTGGCCAGGGACGCAGCGATACAAACCGACATAAGTAGACCCAAAACTTATATACAAACTTGGCCATTGAGGCCACAACTTTTAAGATGCAACTGAACATATACATAAGTCTACAAAGCCTCTAAAAGATAGAAACCTTAGAGTAGGTCGGGACAGACCCCGCCTTACCCCTAACTACAATACAATACCAAAATGAATCTACCAAGGGTTCAGTAAAGCTCCGAAGCAACCTGGAGCTCACCAAAAGTAGCTGAGTGTCGTATGCTCCTACTGAGGAGGTCTACTAGCGGGAGTACCTGTGCCTGCAACATGAAAGCAGCTCCCCACGAGGGACTCAGTACGAAAAGTGTACTGAATATGTAAGGCAACTACATATATAAAATAAGAGTCAAACGAAACCAGGTATCAACGTATAAGTGCATAAATCAGAATAGGAGGCCGCCTCTGTTAACTCTTGTGGGGTCATGTATGTTACATTTTTGTCTTTACCTTTATGTGTGTTATGATCTTTATAAGCATGTGATACAAATGACAGCTGATCAGTGGTAGAAGAGGATGACCCATGCTAGGCATTTTAACCCCTGGGATGCGGTCCTCAACATTGCACAAATCGGGATCGGCCCATGCTAGGCTTTCGCCCCTAATCTGCCACCCTTTTATACCCATTGGGATCGGCCCATGCTAGGCTTTCGCCCCTGAGCTGCCACCCATAGTTATACAAATTGCTTCACTTAGATTCTTTAATCTTTGAGATTGTTGTTTTGGTGGTCACAATCATTTTTGAGATTTGGAAATACGAACAGTAGTAGGAGACATGAAAATAATACTTTAGGACAGTAGCTACAATATAAGGAGCTATGTAACATTAATGCATTACTTGAGAGCTTGAATGACACAATTGACTTCAATTGACTATAGAGTACTGAACGTTAACTAAGTAATTATGTACACTTAGGAGGGGGGATATTGTTAGCTATTTGGATATCGTACGTTGCCACTATGTTTCCTTTACTAGGAATAAACTTAGGAAATTCACTTATTGACATTTATCGCAGTATCAGATTTCATGCCAAGGAATATGGAATCGAATCACCCTACATACCTTATTTTCTGACCAATACCACTGTCACAATTCAGCCTCCCTTCTTGGATGCTAATCTACAATATAAGTCACAATTAAGCTAATGTCAGCAGCTAATCACATTAAGGCCCTAAAAACAGTAGCTAACACTTGACGGAAAGTAGGCCCATACAACCCTTGCACCAATGGTGAACCACCACACCCTTCTTCTTCTATACATTAATACAATTCATACATCCTTTTCCAAGATACCCAAACAGCCCCCAACAACAATATACATAAGGCAGCCACTATCAATCCCTAAAAATCTTTCAGCATAATAGGAGATATTGACTCAAGGATTTATCATCATCCATTAGTTCGTGATAAATATATACAAAATTCTCCACCCCAAATCTGTATTTAAAGAGAGGCAAAAATGGGCAGTAGTTTTACCTTAGTTTCTAGGAATTTATCCTTTAAACTTGTACTCCAAGAACTGAAACTCTCCTTCAAACTTTTACTTGAAAATGGGGCAATACTCAAGGACCAAGGTTTTCTATTGAAGCCAAGAGAGACCAAGAGAGAAACTTAAGAAATCTAAAATTTTGCAAGTTAAAAATGAAGCAAAAGATCTGATCTTTATCCCTTTAAAAAGGAGGTGTAATGGCCAATTTCTTGACTAATTTTGGCCATATATTGTCAAGTAGGTGACCCACCTACTTGGCCTTTTAACTTGGGCTTTTGGGAACTTCAACACTTGTTGGGCCCTACTCTGAATTATCCCTCTATTCATGTCATTTGGGCCTAATTAATGCAAGTAGGTGGTCCACCTATTTGGACTTTTCACTTGGGCCTTTTTGGACTTAAGACTATTGGGCCTTGGCTGTCTATTTTTCCCTTATCCTTCTACTCAACTTGGGCCAAATTAATGCAAGTAGGTGGTAGTGCATTTGGCCCAATTACCACTTTACTACCTCTAGTTTAAATACTTCGTCGGAGCTAACTTGCAGTACACATGCTGAAACGTGCAAGGTGTTACATCACCTTGCGAGCTAGTTTAAACCAACACTAATCATATAAGAAGCATGGTCCCTAACTATACTATAAGGTTACGTCAGTATCAGTGAATAGAACTAGCGTACGCATAATACAAGTTGTTACATTCTTTCCCCCTTAAAAACATTCATCCTCGAATGTTCGCATGGTTATCCAGACCAAACAAGTTCAAGCCTAAGTTAGTGCTACTATTAATCACATAATACAAATAGACTTATACTTGTCAGGTTTAGACTAAGCATTTTCATCCTTCTCATGGATCTGAAAGAGTGAGGATACTTCAATTTCATTGCTTCTTCCGCTTCCCATGTAACTTCTTCTACTTGTTGGTTCCTCCATAATACTTTTACAGATGCTACTTCTTTATTTATTAACTTCCTAACTTGTCGATCCAGAATAGCAATGGGTACTTCTTCATAAGTGAGATCTCCCGTACCTGTACATCTTCAGTAGGAGTAATATGAGATGGGTCACCTATGCATTTCCGAAGCATGAGACATGAAACACCGGATGAACTGATGAAAGCTCTTGTGGTAGCTCTAACTCATAGGCTACTTGGCCAACTCTTCGAATAATCTTATATGGCCCTATATAGCGTGGACTCAATTTTCCTTTTTTACCAAACCTCATTACCCCTTTTAATGGTGACACCTTCAAGAACACCCAATCCCCTATAGAAAATTCTAGTCCTCTCCTTCTAACATCCGCATATGATTTATGTCGACTTTGAGTTGTTTCTAGCCGCTGCTGTATCACTTTGACTTTTTCCATAGATTGATGAACAAGATCTGGCCCAAATAAGGTGGTTTCACCTTTTTCAAACCAGCCAATTGGGGATCTACATTTTCTACCATATAAAGCTTCATAAGGTGCCATTTTAATACTTGAATGGCAGCTTTGTTGTATGCAAACTCGATCAATGGCAAATGATCATCCCAACTACCTTTGAAGTCCAATATACAAGCTCGCAGTATATCCTCAGTGTTTGAATTGTACGCTCTGCCTGACCATCTGTTTGAAGGTGAAAGGTTGTACTTAAAATCACTTGTGTTCCTAAACTCTTCTGAAATGACTTCCAAAAATTTGCAGTGAATTGAGCTCCCCTATCAGATATAATAGAGATTGGCACTCCATGTAGACGAACTATCTCTTTAATTTACAAACTCGCATATTCCTCAACTGTATAAGTAGTCTTGACCGGCAATAAGTCGCTGATTTGGTCAGTCTATCAACAATTACCCATATAAATCAAACTTCCGAAATAAACGAGGCAAACCAGTGACAAAATCCATATTGATCATATCCCACTTCCAAATTGGACATTGAGCCATGAATTCCGCAATGTTATTCTTCATATCCCCCCACCAATACATTTTTTTTAAGTCATGATACATTTTAGTTGACCCCGGATGGACAGAATATCTCGAATGAAGCGCTTCCATCACAATCCTCTTTCTTAATTCATCTACATTAGGTACACACAATCTGTTTTGACATCGAAGTACTCCCTCTTGCGTAAGCTCAAATGCCTTTGTCATACCCTATTGTACATTCTCCTTAAGCTTTAATAAATAGGATCAGTGTACTGCTTCTCTTTCACTTCTACTACTAATGAGGATTCTGCCGCATTTTGCACAATAACCCCTTTGTCAGGAGATTCAAGAAGCCGAACCCCCAAGCTAGGTAGTTGACATAGATCCTTAGTTCTTCCTTGTCTTTCCATAGACTGCCCATAGGTGCTTGCCATTATTTTACGACTTAACACATCAGTTACTATATTTGCTTTCCCGGGATGATACAAGATATCAATGTCATAATCTTTTAATAGCTCCACCATCTTCGCTGCCTCAGATTTAGGTCCTTTTGCTTAAAGATATATTGCAAACTCTTGTGATTAGTGTATATGTCAACATGAACTCCATACATGTAGTGGCGCCATATCTTCAAAGCAAATACAACTGCTGCTAGTTCTAGATCATGAGTTGGATAATTTTTCTCATGTGGCCGCAGTGCCTTGAGCCGTAAGCTATTACTTTATCATGCTACATCAAAACACATCCTAGGCCCACCCCCGAAGCATCACAATACACTGCATACACTTCTGTTCCTTCTGGAAGTACCAATACCGGTGTAGAAGTTAATTTATTCCTCAGCTCTTGGAAGCTTCTTTCACATTCATCACTCCACTGAAACTTGGTTTCTTTGTGTGTTAGCTTTGTTAAGGGTGCAGCAATGGAAGAGAATCATTCAATGAACCTTCTGTAATAACCTGCCAATCCAAGGAAACTACGGATCTCCGTAGGCGTTGTAGGTCTTGGCCATTTTTTCACGGCTTCTATCTTCTGATTATCAACCCTTATTCCTTCATCGGATACAACATGATCTAGGAATGCCACAGATTTTAACCAAAACTCACATTTAGAGAACTTTGCATACAACTTACAATCACGATGAATTTGTAGAACCTATCGCAGGTGATTAGCATGGTCCTCTTCCGATCTTGAATACACCAAAATGTCATCTATGAATACTATCACGAACACATCTAAAAATGGCTTGAACACCCTATTCATCAAATCCATAAAAACTGTTGGTGCATTCGTTAGCCCGAATGACATGACTACAAACTCAAAATGACCATATCGTGTTCGGAAAGCTGTCTTGGGTATATCTTCGTCTTTGACCCTCACTTGGTGATAACCCGACCTCAGGTCAATTTTTGGAAAACACCTAGCACCTTGTAACTGATCAAACAAATCATCAATTCTAGGGAGGGGATATTTGTTCTTAATCGTTACCTTAATCAACTGCCGATAATCGATACACATTCTTAACGAGCCATCTTTCTTGCGTACAAATAAAACTGGTGCTCCCCATGGGGACATACTAGGCCTTATGAATCCTTTTTCTAATAAGTCTTTTAATAGCTCCTTCAACTCCCGTAATTCTGCCGGGGGCATTCTATATAGAGGGATGGATATAGGTTGAGTATCTGGAATCACATCAATACCAAACTCTATTTCTCGTTCTAGAGGCAAATCCGGAAGATCTTCAGGAAATACATCGGGAAATTCATTTACCACTGGAATGGATTGAAGAGTTGGTGGCTCCGCATCTATATTTCTCACTCTCACTAGATAACATATGTATCCTTTGGACATCATCTTCTTTGCCTTAAAATAGGAAATAATTTTACCTCTTGGTGTCCCAATATTACCTTTCTATTCAAGAACGGCCTCTTTTGGAAAATGGAAATGCAGCGTCTTCGTTCGGCAATCTACCGTGGCATAACGAGAAGCTAACCAATCCATACCCATTATAACATCAAAATCCACCATTTCTAGCTCAACAAGGGCAGCCAACGTATCACGATCACAAACAGTTACAATGCAATTACGATAAACCCTTCTAGCTATAATAGAGTCACCAATCGGTGTAGACACCTCAAATGGCTTCACTAATAATTCTGGTGTTCTTTTGAACTTTTCAGCAATCAATGGAGTAACATATGATAGTGTAGACCCCAGATCAATTAATACATATACAATATGTAAAAAGATGGACAATGTACCTATAACCACATCCGGTGAGGCTTCCAAATTTTATCGATACCGGAGAGCATATGTGCGATTCTGAACCCCACTAGAACTAGCTGCTCCCCTAGCTCCTCTACCTCGACCAGTAGGCATCTATCCTTTACCTAAATAAGGTGTTGATGACAAGGATGCAACAACTGACCTAGTAGGTTGTGCCACACCACCTACACCCCTATGAGGGCAATTTCTCATCATATGACCTGGTGTACCACACCAAAAACAAGCATTTGTCCCAAACCGACATGCACCTAAATGATTCCTTCCACATTGTTTACAAAACTCTTGAGGAGGTCTTGATTGGCTCATACTTCCCTGCTCTTGGTATCCCGTTGTTCGTGAACCTTGGCCTTCACCTCTTTGCCCAAACTGATTGCCCCTAGACCATTGTAATTGAGGTGGGGCAATAACTGTAGAGTAGGAAGATGATAGCCTCGGCGGTCTGTTAAAGAACCGAGGCCTAAACTAACCTTGTGATGGTGTAAATTGCCCTATAGATCTAGCCCTCTTAGAATACCCTATTTCTGACTCTTGTGTCCTTCTTCTTTGCCTTTGATCCTCCAGATTTTGCGCGAAAGCTTGCATCCTTGCTATATCCATATCTTTATTCAATGAAGAAATGGTACAGTCTCTAACCAGATATGAATCTAATCTATCCATATATGGATGAACTTTATCCCCCATAGTAGCAACTAGATTAGAAGCATACCTGTCCAAGGAATTAAATTTGAGACTGTACTCTCTCACGCTCATACTTCCTTGGTGGAGATTTAAGAACTGATCCGCACGGGCCTCTCGGATCTCCAATGGCAGGTAATGGTCAAGGAATGCCTTTTTGAACTCTTTCCATATAGCTGAAGGTGCATCTGTTCCCCTGGATTGCTTCCAAGCTTCATACCACAATATAGCCACACCCTTTAATCTATATACTGCTAGCTCGAGCGCTTCTTTACCACTTACATGCATAACATCGAAAGTGCGTTGGATCTGATCTATAAAGTCTTGTGGATCTTCATTAGGATCTGTCCCGGTGAATGATGGAGGGTCCAAATTAAGGAAATCACGTATCCGCGTGCCAGCTGCTCTATCTACACTACTAATACCCTCAACTGGACCTTCTTAACTTTGGCTGTGGCCAACAACTATACGAGTCAACAATTGGACTGCATTTCTCAAATCTTGCTCGGTAGCTTTAATAGGGGGTTCTTGAGGTGCAGCTTCCCTCCTTAGCTCTTCTGGCGATGGAGGGGTCGGGAAAGTCTGTGATAGAGACTCTTCTTGAGCCTCACCTTGAACAGCTTAACTAGGTGGTGGTTGGCGGGTGCCTTCTTGGGCAGCCACATCCACTCGCTTACCTGTACTTTTACTCCTTCTCGTAACTAGCATCTTCACTATAATAAAACAATTCAGAAGTTAGGTACTATTCACCTACAACATTGGTTCTATTGCACGATCTAAGAAATGAAAGAAAAGAGACAACTCCTACATGTCCCGTAGCTTCCTGTTTATAAATGTGTTGCACAACACATCCCTAAGCAAGACTCTACATAGACACGGCTTTGTAGATTCCCTAGGATGACCTGCTCTGATACCACTTTATCACGCCTCAAATCCCATTAAGACGGGAGAACCAACATGTGACCTGTGCTTACTATGCATGTAACTATGAATGTTTTGTGACAAGTTTGCCAGGGACGCAGCGATACGAACCAACATAAGTAGACCCAAAACTTATATACAAGACTTGGCCATTGAGGCCACAACTTTTTAAGATGCAACTGAACCATATACATAAGTCTACAAAGCCTCTAAAAGATAGAAACCCTTAGAGTAGGTCGGGACAGACCCCGCCTTACCCCTAAGTACGATACAATACCAAAATGAATCTACCAAGGGCTCAGTAAAGATCCGAAGCAACCTGGAGCTCACCAAAAGTAGCTGAGTGTCGTATGCTCCTACTGAGGAGGTCTACTAGCGGGAGTACCTGTTCCTGCAACATGAAACACAGCTCCACCACAAGGGAGATTAGTACGAAAAGTGTACTGAATATGTAAGGCAACTACATATATAAAATAAGTAGTTGTAGAAGAGGATGACCCATGCTAGGCATTTTAACCCCTGGGATCTTTATAAGGCATGATACAAACGACCAACTGATCAGTGGTAGAAGAGGATGACCCATGCTAGGCATTTTAACCCCTGGGATGCGGTCCTCAACATTGCACAAATCGGGATCGGCCCATGCTAGGCTTTCGCCCCTGAGCTGCCACCCATAGTTATACTATTTTCTTCACCTAGATTCTTTAATCTTTGAGATTGTTGTTTTGGTGGTCACAATCATTTTTGAGATTTGGAAATACGGAACAGTAGTAGGAGACATGAAAATAATACTTGAGTTTAGTATCTACAATATAAGGAGCTATGTAACATTAATGCATTACTTGAGAGCTGGAATGACACAATTGACTTCAATTGACTATAGAGTACTGAACGTATAACTAAGTAATTATGTACACTTAGGATGGGGGATATTGTTAGCTAGTTGGATATCGTACGTTGCCACTATGTTTCCTTTACTAGGAATAGAACTTAGGAAATTCTCTAATTGACATTTATCGCCAGTATCAGATTTCATGCCAAGGAATATGGAATCAAATCGCCCTACATACCTTATTTTGACAATATATTGTCAAGTAGGTGACCCACCTACTTGGCCCCACCTACTTGGCCTTTTAACTTGGGCTTTTGGTAACTTCAACACTTGTTGGGCCCTACTCCGAATTATCCTTCTATTCATTTCAATTTGGGCCATAATTAATGCAAGTAGGTGGTCCACCTATTTGGACTTTTCACTTGTTCCTTTTTGGACTTGAGACTATTGGGCCTTGGCTGACCATTTTTCCCTTATCCTTCTACTCAACTTGGGCCAAATTAGTGCAAGTAGGTGGTAGTGCATTTGGCCCAATAACCACTTTACTACCTATAGTTTAAATACTTTCGTCGGAGCTAACATGCAGTACACATGCTGAAACGTGCAAGGTGTTACATCACCTTGCGAGCTAGTTTAAACCAACACTAATCATCTAAGAAGCACGGTCCCTTACCTATACTATAAGGCTATGTCAAGTATCACATGAATAGAACTAGCATACACATAATACAGGTTGTTACACACCAGATCAAAATAATAGGACGTCCACAGAACTGGATCATACCAACAAGTGTAGACCATAATGAAATCCTGATCCACATGCAATGCACATTTAATCCACTAGGGATTTCATCATATGCAAAGAGATAGTAAAGGAAGGTACAAACTTTACCTTCTCTAGGCAAATATCTCCTACCCTCATGAGATGCACATTCAACAAGATCATGCTTAGGGTAAGAAATAGACAAGGGGTCTAGGAAGATATCCTTCCCCACACACAATGTAGGCTCTTCAAGTGAATGGCAAAACCCCAAGAAGAGTTTTCCTGCATAAGGAAAGGAATCAACATTGCCGAAGCCCATATGCTTGCCATTTCGACCAAACATTCCAGCACAAAGGTTACAATTCAACACACTACTGGGGTCAAATGGGAAGGCAAGCCATGTACTAGGATCAAGTGCACATCCATTTACCATTTTGACACTCTTTCCTTCAAACAACACACTCCACTCAATAGCATGAGCTTTATCGTATGTATACAAGTAATAGAGAAAGGTGTCTCTCAAATCAAGTTCCTCTAGGTTGTCTACATGGGTATGACTACGAGTAGGCTCAAAAGTACTGGTCATACCATTAAGAAGTGAAACACACCAGGAAGAAGAGGTAATGGGGAAACAAACACCACATTCCTTCCCCACAAGAGTACTCTCATCTTCCAAGAAGATATTTCCATCTTTGGGAGGGAAATCCTCACACCATAGTGGGTTACTATAACAAGTATAGCTATCAAGAACTATACTACTCTAAAGATTCACCCCACTAGGTACATCACTAGGAGTGATTTCATCATCTTCAAATAAGATATTGTACTTAAAGAGGGAATGATCAACCACCAGGGAAGAATTAAAACATGCAAGTTCACCCTCAAAAAGGCACATATCATTTTTCGAAGCATTTTCAAGCATATAATCTCTATGAGCAAATCAAGCAATCGGATCTTCCACAAAAGATATGTTCATAGAATCACTCCAATTCAATTGATCAACAGTATCATTAGTACCACTAAATTGAGGTTCCTTAATCACATTACAAGGATCCTCAACCAGAAAACTACACTCACAAGTAGGCTGATCAACACGATTATCACCAAATAATGTACTATCTTTCAAGGCACAGGTGTCAACACTAGGTGGACACAAATCGATCTTACTAGAAGAGACAATTCGGTCATCAATAGGATCAACTAGTGTATCCACATTCTCAACAAGCACATTATCAATATAACATAAAGAATCAATGGGCTCGCTTAAAGACAAACTAACACTTTGTTAATTTGCAATGGTAAAAGTGTTAAGATTAGCTATTGTACCTTGACTCCCGCAAGAAGAATCTTCTTTACCTTGGATGTTGGAACATCCCACAATGGCATCCGTCACACCTTTAGTTGTAGGCTCTTGGCTGGGAACTCGTGTTCCTCCACTCTTTACGCTTGTACCTACATAAGAATCCTTAGAAGGTGAAGGATAAACAACAGGGTTAGGTTGAGGTTGCGGCACCCTATTCGAAGGGATGTTCGACCTCCCCTTCGTTCCTCACAGCCTACCCTCCACGGAGGCCATCCACTCTTTCATGTTCGCTATTCTCCAACTCACATCAACAATGGCCTCTACTATGGATTCCAAGGTAACCTTCCCCTTAAGTGGGAGGGTCTCACTTCTGGTGGCCATGGTACATAACAATTAAGACAACTCAACAAAAAAACACACAATGTTAGCATTAAGTTAAATGAACTCACAATCACTCGTGTTTGCACACCTTTGATTGCCTCTCAAATTGGCGCGGCTAATGTTGAAGATTGCTAATACTCAGTTGATCACAAGGTCTCAATTTCTACTCTTGACCGGAGTGGATTTTTGTTTAAAAAAAACGGACGACTCAATTAAAACAAACGGACTTGATTCAAGAAGTTAACTACGAAGTAAACGAATAAAAGCACGAAAAGAAAAGGTATAACAAAGATGTAAATTCAATAACCAATAGTCAACAAGTAGGTAATTACAAGTTGAAAGTCAGTTTAGGCATCTTGATTACGAACTAGAATCAAAAGAAAAGGAACTAAGAAATTAGAACCTGAGATGAAAGGGGTCATAAGATGAGTTTCCCATCGCCAAATGGCCTGTTCTCTTCACCTAAGTTGAAGTTCAGCTCGCCAACTTGAAGATTGACTTGCCAAACTCGCCAACCGTACAAGGCAACTTGGCGATCTGGGTGGAAGTTCGGCGATGCACCGAGTGATTTGGCGACCAGGGTTTCTCTCGCCGAAATTTCCAGTGGCACCTTCCAAAACGGGTCAACTCGGCGACCTACCTGCCCAAAGGGCGAGGCGCCAAGTGGACTAGGCGAGCAAAGTCTGGGTCGTCCAATGTCCCTTCGCTGCAACTTTACAGCTCCGAAATTGGACCTGCTATGGTCACCCACCTTCGTTTGTCCCTTAGTTTTTACCATTTTAGGTAAATTCCCCTTTTACAACACTTTTACACTTTCTCTTTAATCCCTTTTGGATCAAACTCCTTTTTCAAATATTCCCTGCTTGAAGATTTGAATGTTCTTCAAGAACTTCAAGAACACTATAAAGATCTAAAATAAATTCCTGAAGATTTTTAGCTCGGAATTTCACGAAACTTTAGATGACTGCTCTCCTTGATATAGGGAACAAATCCCAATACTTTTTAGCACTCAATTACTTGCCAAAACTTCCAGATTTCAAAATCCACTTCGTCTTCTTCAAAGCTTCTTCAACCAACAATGGTAGAAACTTCATTAGTAAATCAAACCCTTTCAAATCTCAGCCCTAGACTAGAATCGTAGGAACGAATCTAAGCCTTGCTCTGATACCAAATGATGTAATTCTCACAAGAAAAACTACAACAAACAGCGGAAAACAAGAAAGATAGAAGAAGAGACACAAGATAAGAAATAATTGGCAAGTAAAGTATGTACTAAATCCACTAACCTCCAATCTAGATCCTAACAGGTACCAAATTCGGATAAATAGATAGACACAAAAAGAGGAAAGAAAGAGCAACCTAAAGGTATATTAAAACCCAAAGACCTCACTTCGTTAATCTGTCAAGAAACACATAACTCTTACGAAGACCTCGAGGGAATCGATATCCCAAGCAACCCTCGTTTCTAAACAATGTTCAACAAAAGTTTACCAAGCTTTCAACACTCAAACAAGGAGTAAAAATTATCATTCATCAATATTCAAAATAGTCTTACCCTAAACCCTAAACCCAAACTCTAAACCCTAAACCCTGAATCCTAAACCCTAAACCCTAAATTCTAAATCCAAAACTTAAAAACCTAAACCCTAACCCTTAATCCTAAACCCTATTACCTAAATCCTAAATCCAAACTCTAAATCAAAAATCCAAACTTTAAACCCTAAACCCTAAATCCTAAACTCTAAACCCTAAACCCTAAACCCTAAATCCTACACTCAAAACCCTAAACCCTAAACCCTAAACCCTAATCCTAAATCCTAAACCCTAAAACTAAACCCTAAACCCAAAACACTTAACTCCAAACCCAAACCCTATACCCTAAACCTTAAACCCTAAACCCTAAACCATAAACCCTAAACCTAAAACCCTAAACCCTAAACCTTAAACCCAATCCCTAAACATTAAACCCTAAACTCTAAACCCTATATCATAAACCCTAAACCCTAAATGCGAGCTCTAAACCTTAAACACCAAACCCTAAACCCTAAACACTAAACTCTAAACCCTAAACCCTAAATCCTAAACTCAAAACCGTAAATCCTAAACTCAAAACCATAAACCCTAATCGTAAACCCTAAACCCTAAAACTAAACCTTAAACCATAAACCTAAGCTGATGTAATTCTCACAAGAAGAACTACAACAAACAACAGAAAACAAGAAAGATAGAAGAAGAGACACAAGATAAGAAACAATTGGCAACTAAAGCATGTATTAAATCCAATAACCTCCAATCTAGATTCTAACAAGTACCAAATCCAGATAAATAGATAGACACAAAAAGAGGAAGCAAAGAGCAATCTAAGGGTATATTAAACCAAAAGACCTTACCTCGTTAATCCGTCAAGAAGCACCTAACTCTTACGAAGACCTCAAGGGAATCGATATCCCAAGCAACCCTCATTTCTAAATAATGTTCAACAAAACCTTACCAAGCTTTCAACACCCACACAAGGAGTTAAATTTATCATTCATCAATATTCAAAATAGTCTTACCCTAAAATGAACCCTAAGACACCTATTTATAGTGTAAGGACTTATTACATAAATGGGCCAAAGGGCGATCCAACTCGGGCTCACCAAATGGCTCAGCTATGCGCCCAATGTGGTCGGCGAGGAATCATGTTCCTTGCCTTGGCTGGGGAGCTACTGGAACTTTGGGCGGTCTGAGGACCATCGCCCAATCCACTTGGCAATGCGCCGATGGTCTTCGGCTGGCCTAATGAGCATCTTTCCCCTTCATAGCTCCTTGGGCCAGTTGGCGATCTTGGAACCCTTGCCAGAGGGCTTTAGCGAGTCGCCGAAGTGTCCTTCTGCTCGCCGAATGGAGCACATTCTTCACTTGCTCCTCCTCGCTTCGTTAGGCCTCCCATTCTCTAAGGTATCATCCAAGCATGATGTTTCCCAACTGGGAGCTCCTTCAAGGTGCATATGTTCCCATGCAAGGCATGGAACTCTATCCTTGGCATCCATACATGCCAAACAACCTCCATCTTTGTGTACACTTCATCAAAGCATTGATGTTCGTGAATAGATAGGCTAGATGTAATCCATTTTACATCATAAACCCTAAATCCTAAACTCTAAACCCTAAGCCCTATACCCTTAACTATAAATCCTGAACCCTAAACCCCAAACTTTAAATCATAAACCCTAAACCCTCAACCCTAAACTCTAAAACTATATATAAACCCTAAACCCTAAACCCTTATACTCTAAACCCTAAACAATAAACCCTGAACTCTAAACCCTAAACCCAAAACCTTAAACCCTAAACCCTAAACCCTAAACTCTAAACCTTTGTATTGAGAGGAGTTCTCTCCTTAGGTGCATAGTTCTAGGTTTTCCATTATAGTATGGGACTGAGTTGACTAACCTTAGTAGGTAGGTCGACTTGTGACCCACCATAGGATCGGAGGTTAGGTTTATGTCCCCCTCCTTGTACTTTTTTGAGCTCATTTGAGCTTTTATTTATGCTAAGGCTTGGGGGTGTTGCTAAGCCCCTGACCCCCCCAAGGGTCGTTCAAATAAAAAAAAAAAAAAAAAACCCTTACTCTAAAACATAAACCCTAAACCCAAACCCTGAGACCTAAATCTTAAACTCTTAAATGTTAAACCTTAAAACCTAAACCCTAAACCATAAATAATAAACCCTAAATCCAAAATCTAAATCCTAAACACTAAAATCCTAAATCCTAAACTCAAAACCCTAAACCATAATCCTAAATCCTAAACTCAAAAACTAAACCCTAAACCCGAAACATTTAAATCTAAACCCAAACCCTAAACCCTAAACCTTAAACCCTAAACCCTAAATCCTAAACTCTAAACCCTAAACCCTAAACCCTAACATTAAACCTGATCCCGAAACATTAAACCCTAAACCCTAAAATCTTTAACCCTTAACCCTTAACCCTAAACTCTAAACCCTAAACCCTAAACCCTAAATCAGAACTGTAAACCTGAAACCACAAACCCTAAACCCTAAACTCTAAACCCTAAACCCTAAACCCTAAATCTTAAACTCAAAACCCTAACCCTAAATCCTAAAATCTAAACCTTAAACCCAAAACCCTAAACCATAAACCCTAAATCATAAATTAAGAACCTTAAACCCTAACCGAAAAACCCTAAACCCTAAATCATAAATTAAGAACCTTAAACCCTAACCGAAAAACCCTAAACCCTAAAACTAAACCTTAAATCCAAAACCCTAAACCCTAAACCCTAAACCTTAACACTAAACTCAAAAACTTACACCATAAACCTAAACCCTAAACTCTATATCCTAAACTCTAAACGTTAAACCCCATATCATTAACTATAAACCTTGAATCCTAAACCCCAAACTCTAAACCTTAAACCATAAACCCTAAACTCTAAACCCTAAACCCTGAACCCTATATCCTTAACCATAAACCATAAACTCTAAACCCTAAACACTAAACTCAACACTCTAAACCCTAAACCCTAAACCCTAAACACTAAATCCTAAACCATAAACCTTAAACCCTAAACCCTAAACCCTAAACCATATACTCTAAACCCTAAATCCAAATTCTAAACCATAAACCCTAAACCCAAAACCCTAACCCCTAAACTCTAAACCCTAAATCCTAAACTCTAAACCCTAAACCCTACATTCTAAAACCATAAGCCCTAAACCCTAAAATCATAACCCTAAATCATAAACATTTAACGCTAAACCATAAACCCTAAACCCTTAACCATAAACTCTAATCCTAAACCCAAAACCCAAAATCCCTAACCCCAAACTCTAAACACTAAAGACTAAACCCTAAACCCTAAACCCTATGCCCTTAAGCATAAACACTAAACTCTAATCCCTAAACCCTTAACCCTAAATCCAAACTCTAAACCCTAAACCCTGGTATGAGTTAGAGAGTTGGAAATTGTTACTTTTACATGGTGTAATATTGGGGAGGATGTTCTAGTGATTAGTGCATGTTGGGACAGCCATGGAAATGAGTCCCATTCAAATTCAGTTATGAGCTTGTTTGAGCACTTCAAAAGTAACATTAGCTCTTCAAGTGCTGGTGATCAGAAATCATGATTCATATTGCTTCTGTTACATTATTATGTTTAAGGATTGTTTTATGTATGTATAATAAGGGATATGACTGGATGTGCGGGGAAGTTATGTAGACGTTAAAGGACTTAAATATTGCAGGGAGGTTTGGGAAGGATCTGATACGAAGGTTGTACAGTATCTAGACGCGATTTAAGGGAAAGGGAAGGAAAGAAAACATTGACTAGATAAATTGCATGCTTACTTCGTGGTTATTATCTTGGTGAGATCAGGTAGCTCAAATTGATTGATTCGCTACTAATACTAGTCTTACAACTTGTTTTATTGTAGATTAGTAATCTGAAGAGAAGGAGCTTAAGTCATACTTTTTGAATTGTATAGCAAGGTATGTAAGGCTATTTGATTTCCTATTTCTTTGGCATGAATCCAACACTTGTATTACAAAGTAAGCTTTCTAAGTGCCCTTGGTAGTGACTGATCCATAGTTGCAGTTCCTACTCCCTAGAGTATTAAAGTGAGTACTCTAATATGAGTTTATTACTAAATGTACGTGCTTACTTAATCTACCAAGTATTAGCATGCATGTAACATAGATTACACATGGTACATATGTTTATATGTTGGATATACAATCTGCCCATATTTTGCCAACTTGGTTCAATTGTCTATTCCATCATATATGTCATTTTTTCACATGTTCATATGTTCCCTTTATTGGTTATTACTCCCATTCTGTTAGACTATAATGTTACCTCACAAGATCCCTACTTGCTCTGTTGTACATTTTATATGTACTTACTTGGAATATGTATCCCTTCTTTAGTTGAATCTGCCCACGTTCTTCCTTGGTTCCACGTTCATGTATACCTAGTATTTGATATTAGTTAGTGAGTATTTGGCTATCATACAGAGTTCAAATCTCTTGGCTGAATGTTAAATGTCTTCACTTGATATGTGCTTCAATTTGAGATGTCAAAATGCTTACTGAGTCATATAAGCTCCTAAGTATTACGTTGGTGTCACATTGCTTCCATTTTATTCTTATTATTCTAAGTCCATATTCATGTCTTCTGCTACTGGTCCATAGTTCCAAATCTCAACAATGATTATGACCACCAAAATAGTAATCTCAAAAGAGTCATCATCATCAAAAGAATAATCTCGAAAGAGTTATGAACATCAAAACAACAATCTCAAAGATTAAAGAATCTAAGTGAAGTAATATATATAATTATGGGTGGCAGCCCAGGGGCAAATGCCATGGGTAGATCCCAATTGGTATAGAAGAGTGGCAGCTCAAGGGTGAAAGCCTAGCATGGGCCAATCCCAATTGATATAGAAGGGTGGCAACTCAGGGGTGAAAGCCTAGCATGTGTCGATCCCAATTTGCGAAAATATGAGGACAACATCCCAGGTGTTAAAATGCCGAGCATGGGTCATCCTCTTCTACCACTAATCAGCTGTTCATTATATCATATATCTTATAAAATTATAACGCACAGAAAAGTAAAGAAAAGAATGTAACATACTGGATTCCACTAGTATAAGCAAAGGTGGTCTCAAATCCTTATCTATTTGTATTTGGTTCTACTTGAGCTCTCATTTTACATATGGTTGTATTATACCTTATATATTCATTACATTCTTTCGAATTGACGTCCCTTATTGGGGACGCTGCATTTCATGTTGTAGGTACATGAACTCAACTAGTAGAACTCCCCAATAGAAGCACATGATACTCAACGGTTGTTGGTGAGCTACATGTTGATTCGGGGCTTTGCCGAGTCTTTACTATGCGTATTTCATAGTGGTACACTCATGGATTTCAGTAGAGGTTTTGTAGACATTGTAAAGCTATCATATGTATTCATAGTTTCACTTGTCACATATATCGGTTCAGCTTGTCAATGTGTTGTATATGAAGCTTCTCATCAGTAAATCTATCTGCAAAGTAGTTTTCTTTCTAATCACAGGTCACTTGTAAATCATGTGTTCATATGGTACTTGTCCGCCTTACCTAGGGTTGGGGTGTGACATGAGTCCTCACTTTAGGTACTTAGGCTCTTGGTTTACCTTTTTTGTAAGGGGATGAGTTGACTATCCTTGCAGGAAGGTTGACTATTGAACCACCATAGGTTCAGAGGTTAGGTTTATGCCCCCCTCGTTGCATTTTTATTTTATTTATGGAAAGGCTTGGGGGTGTTCCTCGCCCCCATCCACGGGTATTAAAATAATTTTTAAAATAACCTAAACCCTAAACCCTAAACTTTTAACCCTAAACCCTTAACCCTAAATCTATACTCTAAACCCTAAACCCTATATCCTAAATCCTAAACTCTAAACCATAATCCATTAACCGTAAATCCTAAATCCTAAACTCAAAACCCTAAACCCTAACCCATAATCCTAAACCCTAAACTTAAGCCCCCAAACCCTAAATCCAAACTCTAAACCCTAAACCCTAAATCCTACCCTCAACCCTAAAACCTAACCCTAAACCCTATTTTTTTAGGGTTTCTTTATGTTTAGGGTTAAGGCCAAAGGTTTAGGCTTTAGGGTTTCAGATTTTAGGTTAAGAGTTTTTTAGGGTTTATGGTTTTTTTAGGTTTATGATTTTTATGATCAGGGTTTTCAAATGTTTAAGCGCTTCTTAGGTTTTTTTATGAATTTAGATTTCTTAAGATTTAGGGTTACGTAGGATTTAGGGCATAGGATTTAAGTTTAGAATTTTTTTTAGGGCTTAGGGTTTTAAAGGAATTTATTTCCCCCCCCTGGTATTATAGTTTTAGGGGTTTTAATGGATTTTAGGATTTAGGTTTTCTTAGGGTTTAGGGTTTCTTAGTGTTTCATATGGTTTGGGGTTTAGGGTTTAGCCCTATGATTTAGAGTTAAGGATTTAGAGTTTCTTAGGGTATATGATTTAGCGTTTAAGATTTCTTAGGGTTTGGTATTTTTAAGGGATTATTGGATTTAGGGTTTTGGGCATAAAATTTTCTTGGGTTTTATTAGGTTTAGAGTAATTTTTAGGTTTAGGGTTTTAAAGGGTGTTTAGGATTTATATGGTTTTTTAAAATTAAGGGGTTCTTAGAGTTTAGAATTTTTATAGGGGTTTTTTTAAAAAATTTAGGGTTTAGAGGTTTTAAATGTTTTTAGGGTTTTTTTTATTTCTTAAGGTTTAGGGTTTCTTAGGGTTTAGCGCTAAGATTTAGGGTGAAGGGTTTAGGGTTTCTTTGGGTATAGAATTTAGCATTTAGGGTTTCTTAGGATTTAGGGTTTTTTATATATGCGTTTTTGAGGTGTAAGGTTAAGGGCTTAAGTTTTTGTAGAATTTTTTAGGTTTAGGATTTTAAAAGGGTTTTTGAAGATTTTTATGATTTTTTACGATTTAGGGGTTCTTAGGGCTTACCGATTTTTTGGGTTTACGGCTTAGGATTTTAGATTTAGGGTTTTTTAGGGGTTAGGGGTTTTATGGATTTTTATTAGGTTTAGTGTTTTTAAGGTGTTTTTAGGGTTTAGGATTTCTTAGGGTTTAGGGTTTGTTGGTGTTTCATAAGTCTTAGGGTTTAGGGGTTTCCCTAAGGTTTAGGGTTTAGTGTTTCTTGGGGTTTTGGGTTTATGATTTCGGGTTTCTTAGGGCCTTCATATTTTTTAGCTTTAGGCTTTTAAAGGTTTTTAAGGTGTTGATCTAATAAGCTTATGATATGCCAACTCAAGGTTAGCTGGCGGTCACTCGTGATTCTAGGGTGCCATGTTAGAATTTAGGTTTCTTAGGGTTTGAGTTTAACATTTAAGGTCTCCTAGGTTTTTTGGATCATTTAGGTTGTAGGGTTTAGTGTTTAGGATATTAGGTTTAGGGTTTTTCTAGGGTTTAGGATTTAGGGTTGTTAGGTTTAAGATTTTTTAGAGGATCATTTAGAGGTTTAGAGTTTTTAAAGTTTTTTTTTGTTTCTTAGGGTTTAGGGTTTTTTAGTGCTTTTCTGGGTTTAGGGTTTGGGGTTTTCTAAGGGTTAGAGTTTTGGGCTTACGGTTTTTAAGGGTTTACGAATTAGGGTTTCTTATGGTTTAGGGTTCAAGGTTTAGAGTTTGGGATTTAGGGTTCCTTAGGTTTAGAGGTTTTAAAGTTTTTTTTTTTTAGGTTTTCTTAGTGATTTTTAGGGTTTTGGTTTTCTTAGTGATTTTTAGGGTTTAGGGTTTCATAGGATTTATGGTTTTTTAAAAATAATTTTTAGGGTAAATTATGGTGTAGGGCTTACCTTTTTTTTTTAGGTTTAAGGTTTCTAGGGGTTTTAAAAGGTTTTTCCTTTTTTTAGAGTTTTTAGGTTTAGAGTTTTTTAATGGTTTTTAAGGTTTCATAGGGTTTAGTGTATTAGGGTTTCTTAGGGTTTAGGGTAAAAGGATCTTAGGTTTTAAGGTATTAGGGTTTATAAGGGTCAGGTTTAGAGTTTCTTAGGGTTTAGGGCTTAGGATTTTAGGTTTAAATATTTTTTTTATGAGTTTTTTTTAGGGTTTATAAGGGCTTATGATTTCTTAAGTGTATTTTAGGTTTAGGGTTTTAAAAGATTTTTAGGGATTTTAGGTGTGTTTTTAGGGTTTCTTTATGCTTAGGGTTAAGGCCAAAGATTTAGGGTTTAGGGTTTAGGCCCTAAGGTATAAGGTTTAAGGTTTAGGCTTTCAGATTTTAGGTTCAGAGTTTTTTAGGGTTTATGGGTTTTTTTTAGGTTTATGATTTTTATGAGTAGAGTTTTGAAATGTTTTACTATTTCTTAGGTTTTTTTTTAAGAATTTGGATATTTTAAGATTTAGGGTTACGTAGGATTTAGGGCATAGGATTTTAAGTTTAGGGTTTTTTTAGGGCTTAGGGTTTTAAAGGGATTTATTTGTTTTCCCGGGTATTATAGTTTTAGGGGTTTTAATGGATTTTAGGGTTTAGGTTTTCTTATTGTTTCATATGGTTTGGGATTTAGGGTTTAGCCCTATGGTTTTGAGTGAAGAATTTAGAGTTTCTTAGGGTATATGATTTAGCGTTTAAGATTTCTTAGGGTTTGGTATTTTTAAGGATTTTTTGGATTTAGGGTTTTGGCCTTAAGATTTTTATCACGTCCCAAATCCCATTAAGATGGACAGGCACTCGATGCCCTCTAGGCCCGAGAGAACGAACATGTAACCTGTGTTTACTATGCATATAACTATGACAATCTTGTGACAAGTTCACATAGGATGCAGCGATACGAACCAGCATAAGTAGACCCAAAACTTATATACAAGACTTGGCCATTGAGGCCACAACATATTAAGATGCAACTGCACCATATACATAAGTCTACAAAGCCTCTAAAAGATAGAAAACCTTACAGTATGTCCGGACAAACCCTGCCTTACTCTTAACTACGATACAATACCCAAAATGAATCTACCAAAGATTCAGTAAAGCTCCGAATCAATTTGGTTCTCACCAAATGTAGCTGAGTGTCGTGTGCTCCTACCGAGGAGGTCTACTAGCTGAAGTACGTGTGCGTGCAACATGAAATGCAGCGTCCCCCGCGAGGGACGTCAGTACGAGAAAATGTACTGAATATGTAAGGCAATAACATATATAAAATAAGAGTTCGAATGAAACCAAGGATCAATATATGTGTGCAAAAATCAGAACAGGGATCAGCCCATGCTAGGCTTATGCCCCTGAGTTGCCACCCTTCAATATCAATTGGGATCGGCCCATCCTAGGCTTTCGCCCCTGAGCAGCCACCCTTAATTATACAGATTTCTTTACTTAGATTATTTAATCTTTAAGATTGTTGTTTTGGTGGTCATAATCATTTTTGATATTTGGAACGACGAACCAGTAGTAGAAGACATGAAAATAATACTTCAAGGTAGTAACAATGACATAAAGAGCTATGTAACATCAATGCATTACTTGTGAGCTTAAATGACACAATTGACTTCAACTGACTAAGAGGAGGATTAACCAAACTTACTTTTGCAAATTCCATTTCTATACCAGCACATAGGATGATAATTACACAAGTATAGAGTACTAAACATATAATGAAGTAATTCTATACACTTAGGAGAGGGGGAAAATATTGTTAGCTATTTGGAGATCATACGCTGCCACTATGTTTCCTTTACTAGGAATAGAACTCAGGAAATTCACTTATTGATATTAATCTCAAGTATCAGATTTCATGCCGAAGAATATTGAATCGAATAGCCTTACATACTTTATCTTCTGATCGATACAATTATCACGATTCAGCCTTCCCTTTAAGGTTTTAATCTACAATATCAGTCATGATAAATTTAAATTAGTAGCTATCAAACCATGAGCCTCGTAAAACAATAGCTAACTTTGACGAATAATGAGCCCATACAGCCGTTAAAACAATATGTATCACTACACCCTCATTCTCTTCCCAATATATACATTATATATCCTTTTCCAAGATTACCCAAACAGCACCAACAACAATACACATAAAATAGCCCCTAGTATTCTTTATCATACAACCAATTATTAAACTGACCACCCCCTTGAGTTCTTTATGACAGCACACCCATAATTTTCACTCAAACTCATACATAAGGAGGAAGAAAATGCAGCAGTCACCTTACCTCAATTTCTGCAACTTTTCCTTATAACTTGAATTCCTCTAGAACTTCAACTTCCCTTCACACTTAAACCAAAGAAGAAGAGAAAAGTATCTTAGTAACCAAGGAAGTGAGCAGTAGCTTCTGGAAAAAATATGCCTTTATACCTATACTTGAGCATGAATAACATGTTTTCCAAATCATCCATGGGAGAATTAAGCTAAATCCATAAGTGTTTTCACTTACCTTGTCTTGCAGAGATGAGGGTTTCTTCAAGAACCCTAGATGAACTTTAAGGCTGTTGTTTAATCCTTAAGATAAAAGAGAGAGAAAGAGCTGGAGCTAATCCTCAATAATGTGTGTTAAATTGAGTGAGAATAGCAGCCAATATATCTTTATATTGAGCTTTTTTCAACATTAAGAATATCCACTAGAAAGCTTCATTTTTAGCCACTAATTGGTCAAGTTGGTGATACACCTGCTTATGTATATCAAGCAGCTCTAAAGGTCAAACTAGGTGATGCACCTACTTGCTTTTACTTGGGCTTAAATATATTGGGCCTTGGCAGATTTGGTTGTTGGGCTTTAATTTCATTTTGTTTTATTTAACATAGTTTGGGCCTCAACTAAGTCCATTAGCATAGGCCCAAATCTGATCCATAAACGTTGGCCTTTTTAACTAGATCCATATATCTCAAGTAGGTGATGCACCTACTTGTCACCTACTAACTTAGATAAGTCAAGCAAGAAGCTCACCTATTTTATTCCATTCTCTAATTATTAAAGTCTATTTCTTTAACTTAGCAATTAACTTTCAACTTTAAGCTCAATTACCGCCTTTCCGTCTCGAGTTTAAATACTTTCATTGGAATTATAATTTACAGTACACATGCTGCAACGTACAAGGCATCATATCACCTTCGGAGCTAGTTTAAACCAACGCTAATCATATAAGAAACATGGTCCCTTACCTATACTATAAGGCTATGTCAAGAATCACAAGAATAGAATAAACATATACATAATACTGGCTGTTACATTCTTCCCCCCCTTAAAACATTCGTCCTCGAATGTTAGCACGGTTATCCAGCCCAACCAAGTTAATCACATTGAAAATATAGACTTATACTTACTTGTTAACGCCTCAACTCAACATGTTAATCTTTCTCATCGGTTTGGAAGAGATGAGGATACTTCTTTATTTCTTAACTTCCTAACTTGTCGATCCAGAATAGCAATGGCTACTTACTTCTTCATAAGTGAGATCTCTCCTAACTTGTACATCTTCAGTTGGAGTAATACGAGATGGGTCACCTACGCATTTTTGAAGCATTGAGACATGAAACACCGGATGAACGATTGAAAGCCTTTGAGGTAACTCTAACTCATACGCAACTTGGTCAATTCTTCGGATAACCTTATATGGCCCTATATAGCGTGGACTCAACTTTCCCTTTTTACCAAACCTCATTACCCCTTTCATTGGTGACACCTTCAAGAACACCCAATACCCTATAGAAAATTCTAGTCCTCTCCTTCTAACATCTGCATATGATTTATGTCGACTTTGAGCTGTTTCTAGTCGCTGCTGTATCACTTTGACTTTTTCCATAACTTGATGAACAAGATCTAGCCCAAATAAGGCAGTTTCACCTTTTTCGAACCTCCCAATTGGGGATGTACAATTTCTACCATATAAAGCTTCATAAGGTGCCATTTTAATATTTGAATTGTAGCTATTGTTGTATGCAAACTCGATCAATGGAAAACGATCATGCCAACTACCTTTGAAGTCCAATATACAAGCTTGCAGCATATCCTTAAGTGTTTGAATTGTACGCTCTGCCTGACCGTCTGTTTGAGGATGAAAGGTTGTACTTAAATTCACTTGTGTTCCTAAACTCTTCTGAAATGACTTCCAAAAATTTGCAGTGAATTGAGCTTCCCGATCCGATATAATAGAGATTGGCACTCCATGTAGACGAACTATCTCTTTAATATACAACCTCGCATATTCTTTGACTGTATAAGTAGTAGTCTTGACTGGCAAGAAGTGCACTTATTTGGTCAATCTATCAACTATTACCCATATAGAATCAAGCTTCTGAAATGAACGAGGCAAACTAGTGACAAAATCCATGTTGATCATGTCCCACATCCAAATTGGAAGTTCTATACATTGTATATAACCTCCAGGCTTTTGGTGCTCTACTTTTACTTGTTGACAATTTGGACATTGAGCCACGAATTCTGCAATGTTCTTCTTCATGTCCCCCCACCAATACTTTTCTTTCAATTCATGATACATTTTAGTTGACCGGATGGACAGAATATCTCGAATGATGTGCTTCCATCATAATCCTCTTTCTTAATTAATCTACATTAAGTACACACAATCTGCTTTAACATCGAAGTACTCCCTCTTGCGTAAGCTCAAATGCCTTTGTCATACCCTATTGTACGTTCTCCTTAAGCTTTAATAGAATAGGATTAGTGTACTACTTCTCTTTCACTTCCACTACTAATGAGGATTCCACTATATTTTGCACAATAACCCATTTGTCTGGAGATTGAAGATGGCGAACCCCCAAGCTAGCTAGTTGACATACTTAGTTATTCCTTGTCTTTCTACAGACTGCCCATAAGTGCTTTGCCATTATTTCACGACTTAACGCATCAGCTACTACATTTGCTTTCTCGGGATGATACAAGATATCCAGTTCATAATTTTTTAATAGCTCCAGCCATCTTCGTTGCCTCAGATTTAGGTCCTTTTGCTTAAAGATATATTGCAAACTCTTGTGATCAGTGTATAGCTCAACATGAATTCCATACAAGTAGTGGCGCCATATCTTCAAAGCAAATACAACTACTGCTAGCTCTAGATCAAGAGTTGGATAATTTTTCTCATATGGCCGCAACTTCCTTGATCCTTAAGCTATTACTTTACCATGCTGCATCAATACAAATCCTAGGCCCACTCCCGAAGCATCACAATACACTGCATACCCTTCTGTTCCTTTTGGATGTACCAATATAGGCGTAGAAGTTAATTTATTCCTCAACTCTTGGAAGCTTCTTTCACATTCATCACTCCAATGAAATTTGGTTTCTTTGTGTGTTAGTTTTGTTAAGGGTGCAGCAATGGAACAGAATCCTTCAACGAACCTTCTGTAATAACCTGCCAATCCAAGGAAACTACGGATCTCCGTAGGCGTTGTAGGTCTTGGCCATTTTTTCACGGCTTCCATCTTCTGGTTATCAACCCTTATTCCTTCATCGGATAAAATATATGGAGGGATGGATATAGGTTGAGTATCTAGAATCACATCAATAGCAAACTCTACTTCTCATTCTGGAGGCAAACCCGAAAGATCTTCAGGAAATACATTGGGAAATTCATTTACCACTGGAATTGATTGAAGAGATGGTGGCTCAGCATCTATATTTTTCACTCTCACTAGATGACATATGTATCCTTTGGACATCATCTTCTTTGCCTTAAGATGAGAAATAAATTTACCTCTTGGTGTCCCAATATTACCTTTCCATTCAAGGATGACCTCTTTTGGAAAATGGAAATGCAGCATCTTAGTTCGGCAATCCACCGTGGCATAACAAGAAGCTAACCAATCCATACCCATTATAACATCAAAATCCACAATTTCTAGCTCAACAAGGTCAGCCAATGTATCACGATCACAAACAGTTACAATACAATTACGATAAACCCTTCTAGCTATAATAGACTCACCAATTGGTGTAGACACTTCAAATGGCTTCACTAATAATTCTGGTGTTCTTCTGAACTTTTAAGCAATCAATGGAGTAACATATGATAGTGTAGACCCCTGATCAATTAATACATACACGATATGTGGAAAGATGGACAAAGTACCTGTAACCACATCCGGTGAGGCTTCTAAATTTTGTCAATCCCCGAGAGCATATGTGCGATTATTAACTCCACTAGAACTGGCTGCTCCCCTAGCTCCTCTACCACGACCAGTAGGCATCTGTCCCCAACATAAAGAAGGTGATGATTATGAGGATGTAACAATTGATCTACTAGGTTGTGCCACACCACCCACACCCCTATGAGGGAAATTTCTCATCATATGACCTAATGTACCACACCAAAAACAAACATTTGTCCCAAACCGACATGCACCTAAGTGATTTCTTCCACATTGTTTACAAGACTATCGAGGAGGTCTTGATTGGCTCATACATCCCTTCTCTTGGTACCCTGCTGTTCGTGAACTGGTCAATAAGTCAAAGTAGGTGATGCACCTACTTGTCACCTACTAGCTTAGTTAAGTCAAGCAAGCAGCTCACATATTTTATTCCATTCTCTAATTATTAATGTCTTTTTATTTTAACTTAGCACTTAATTTTCAACTTTAAGCTCAATTACCACCTTTCTGTCTCGAGTTTAAATACTTCCATTGGAGTTATAACTTGCAGTACGCATGCTGTAACGTGCAAGGCATCACATCACCTTCCAAGCTAGTATAAATCAACGCTAATCATATAAGAAACATGGTCCCTCACCTATACTATAAGGCTAAATCAAGTATCACAAGAATAGAGTAAGCATATGCATAATACGGGCTGTTACACCCATGCTAGACATTTTAACCCCTGGGATGCTTTCCTCATAATTACGGAAACTGGGATTGGCCCATGTTAGGCTTACGCCCCTGAGCTGCCACCCTTCTATACCAATTGAGATCGGCCCATGCTAGGCTCTCGCTCCTGATCTGCCACCCTTAATTATACATATTTCTTTACTTAGATTCTTTAATTCTTTGAGATTGTGGTTTTGGTGGGCTTAATCATATTTTATATTTGGAACTATGGAACAGTCGTAGAAGACATGAAAATAATACTTCAAGGCAGTAACAACGACATAACGGGCTATGTAACATCAATGCATTAATTGTGAGCTTAAATGACACAATTGACTTCAACTGACTAAGAAGAGGATTCACCAAACTTGCTTTTGCAAATACCATGTCTATACCAGCACATAGGAGGATAATTACACAAGTATAGAGTACAAAACATATAATGAAGTAATTCTATACACTAAGGAGAGGAGGAAATATTGTTAGCTATTTGGAGATCATATGCTGCCACTACGTTTCCTTTACTAGTAATAAAACTTAGGAAATTCACTTTTTGATATTAATCTCAAGTATCAGATTTCGTGCCGAAGAATATTGAATCGAATAACCTTACATACCTATCTTCTGATCAATACAACTATCACGATTCAGCCTACCCTTTCAGGTTTTAATCTACAATATAAGTCAAGACAAATTTACATTAGCAGTTGTGAGCCTCGTAAAACACTAGCTAACTTTGACGGATAATGAGTCCATACAGCCCTTAAAATAATATGTATCACCACATCCTCCTTCTCTGCCCAAGACATACATTATATATCCTTTTTCAAGATTACCCAAACTGCACCAACAACAATACACATAAAACAACCTCAAGTATTCTTTATCAAACAACAAATTATTGAACTCACCACCCCTTTGAGTTTTTTTATGACAGCACACCCATAATCCTTAAGAGAAAAGAGAGAGAAAGAGTTGGAGCATATCCTCAATTATGTGTGTTGAAATGAGTGAGAAAAGCCGCCAATATATCTTTATATTGAGCTTTCTTCACCTTTAAGAATATCCACTAGAAAGCTTCATTTTCAGCCACTAATTGGTCAAGTAGGTGATGCACCTGCTTATGTAGATCAAGCACCTAAAAAGGTCAAACTAGGTGATGCACTTACTTGCTTTCACTTGGGCTTAAATATTGGGCCTTGACAAATTTCACTGTTGGGCTTAAATTTCATTTTCCTTTTATTTAACTTAGTTTGGGCGTCAAGTGAGTCCATTAGCATAGGCCCAAATCTGATCCATAAATCTTGTCCTTCTAAACTTGATCAATATAGCTCAAGTAGGTGATGCACCTACTTGACACCTGCTAGCTTAGTTAAGTCAACCAAGCAGCTCACTTACTTTATTCCATTTTCTAAATAGAAATCCCTTTTTCTTTCACTTAGCACTTAATTTTCAACTTTAAGCTTAATTACCTTTAAATACTCCCGTTGGAGTTAACCTGCCCTACACATGCTGAAACGTGCAGGGAATCACATCGCCTTCCAAGCTAGTTTAAACCAACGCTAATCATATAAGAATCATGGTCCCTCACTTATACTATAAGACTATGTCAAGTATCACAAGAATATAAAAGGCATATGCGTATTACGGGTTGTTACATCCTTCCCTCCTTAAAAACATTTATCATGGAATGTTAGCATGGTTATCCAGCCCAAATAGGTTCAAGCCTAAGTTAGTACTACTAATAATCACATAATACATATAGACTTGTACTTACTTGTCAACGCTTTAACTAGGCATCTTCATCCTTCTCATCGATCTGAAAGAGTTGAGGATACTTCTGTGACACCCAAAATCCCATCAAGGCGGACCGACACCCGTTGCCGAGAAGGCTCGGGAGTACCTGTAATCATGCTCTATTTATGAACATTTAAAGGTGCTGCCATAGTGGTTAACATGTTTTCATGAAAGTAGACAGTATTAACAATCCAAAAGAAAGTGCACATGACTTGGCCGTTGGAGCCATGATGTCTAAGACAAGAGACACAACCACAGTTCACTATACATAGTCTACAAAGCCTCTAAATGATAAAACATTATGGGGTTAAGTTCGGGATAGTCCCCGCCTTACACTCAACTACTATACAATACCAAAATATATGCTATAGACTCGAAAAGTCCCGAATCAACCTGGAGCTCACCAATAGCTTATGGATGTTCTGTTCTCCTATTGGGGAGATCTACTACCTCCTGTACCTGCAGCAATGAAATGCAGTCCCCCGAGAGAGAGACGTAAGTACGAGAGTATGTACTGAGTATGTAAGGCATAAAGTACTGGATGTGAAATAAGAACACAAATGAAATCATATACCAATGTAAGGATACAAGACCACCTTTTCTCATAGTATGGAATCATGTACTTTACATTCTTTTCTTTACTTTATCATTCTTTACTTTACACTCTGTGCACATCATATAATACGAATGACCAGCTAATCAGTGGTAGACATATAAATCAGGATTGACCCATGCTAGGCTTTCCTTTAACCCCTGGGATACCACCCGTAATATTGGGATCGACCCATGCTAGGTGATTCTTCCACCCTTGGGATACCACCCATCAATAAGCAAATTCATTTAATATCTTTCCTTTAACATTTGATATGATTCTTTTGGTGGTCATAGCATTTTTAGTTGTGGGACTCTATAGTCAACAAGTTACGTGTAATAATCATATAATGCAAGAACAACAACGTAGAGAGTAGTTACACAATTAGTGAAATGTATAGGAGCTGAAATAATATATGGACCTTATTTAATTAAAAGGAGAACTCATGCAAGGTATTAAATGTATATGTACATATTTGACAATGAACATGTATTGGAACGTGCAGACATGTTAAAGAGTGAGAACAAGGTCATAAATCGTGTTGGAGCTGGTAGGCTGTGATAGCATCCAAGGAAGCTCTACTCCATTGAAGGACAAGGATGAAGCTTTAGAAACTTCAAGGAGGCCCATAACAAGATCTCAAACCAAGGAGTTCAATGATAAGCTCAATGGGCTTCAATCGCTGATCCAAAGGTTTCTTATTGGGGAAGAAGAGCTCAAGCCCAAGGGAGAGGAATTGTCCAAATGCTACAATTATTTGATGGACCAAATTCAAGCCCAAGATGAGGAATTTTAAGGTCCAATTTCGTGCGAAAAAGGTCAAGAAGAGTCCAAGAATCAGCCACAACAAGAGTTACTTTCTGCCCAAGTTTTGAGAGAAGACTAGTCAAACTTTCCAAGATTGTCAAGATTCTTTTCCTAGTTGGGATTTACCTTATTTATTTATTTATATATAGGTTATTATTATTTTCCTTAGTCTATTTATTATCTCCTAAGTACCATTTAATGCTTTCCTAGAAGTACTAAATTTGTTCCTAGTTAGGTTACTTTATTTCCTTTCTAGAGTAGGATTCCTTGTAATTGTCTTTCTAGGGTTTGGCTGACCTTTTAGCTTCTTAGAAGGGCTCTTGGACGTTTTTCCCCTTCTCCTATATTCGTTAAAGACAATTTAGATTGATATTAATAATATTTGAGAGAGTTCTTTGAACCTTTGTGACTTGTTCTTTGAGAATTTATATTTAAACCTTTACTAGTTTCATAGTTTAAGGTATAAAGTAACTTCTTCTTGTGATATCTTTGGTTTCTTTTTGGTATTCTTTAGAAGGTGATTAGTTTCTACATACTAATTATTGTCTTTAGTTACTCATAAAGAGGTCAAGATTCGAATCTATCGTATTGATTCATTTTGTCAAGTAAAGGCGTTAAATTTCTTCCATAAATCTATACGTTGTTACTTGGATCTTGTCAACACCTTAGAATATCTAATCCTTGGAAATTCGGGGATCTTTCCTTCGAAATTCCCATATCTTTAGTTAGTTTTTTGGTTTCTTTTCTTTGTGCTTCCGCATTTTAATATTCAATTCTCTATTTGTGATCTCCCATAACCTTGCTGTTATTAGGTTGCCTCTATGTGTCGAGGACGAGTCTAGATTTCATGCCAATTAGTAGGAAATCGAAAAGCCATACCTTGATGTACCACCTTGTAGTTACCTTGAAGTACCTTCCTTTCTTTTCAAATACTTATCTACAATAGAGTAGGTGATAAACTAGTATTAGTAGTTACTAAACATGCTTAGGCAGTCCTATCACACTCAACAATAATGCTCGGGCAGCAAACCCGTAATTACCAAACTAAGGGTGTTCTTTCAACCCTATCTTCTTTTGTTGCATTTGTACCCTACACGGCTATATTTCAATATCAATAATTTACACCCTTGCCAGACATCAACCAAGCTGTCCCCAATTTGTTTACACATCAACCTGTCCCAAAACAGTGCTAACAATCCAACATATAATAGAGGACGTGAAACCATGGTTTCCCATCATCATCCCACGAGTTCTTATCAACAGTATACTTAAAATATCATACTTAGACTCGTGTTTAAGGAAGACAAAGATAGGGCAGTGACTTTACCTTAATTCTTATAACTCGTTTTCTTTTAACTTTAACTCTTCAATAACTTGAGCTTCCCATCACATAGGCCAAAAAAAGAAGAGAAAGGCCTCTCAATAACAAAGGAAAGTGAGCAATTAAAGTTTTTGACAGATTCAGTCCTCTACTTGTTCTTAACTAATAACATGTTTATCATTCTATGAGAGAACTAGGCTAAATCCATTAGTAATTTCACTTATCTTACCTTGCAAGGGCTTAAGTTTATCCAAGAATCCTACGAACTTGTGGTTGCTGCTATGCTTTGAAAGAGAGAGGAGAAGCTTAGAGAGAAATCTGAATTTTTATATCTATTCTTAAAAGTGAGGAAATGGCCAGCAACTTGGGATTATAAAGGTCTTATTTTTCCCCACCTCTTAAGTCTTAATATTAGCCACTTATTTATCAAATTGGTCCAAGTATGTGATGCACCTGCTTGGAATTATATATACACAAAATGGGCCCTTTATGTACTCATCTTGGCTGCAATCTTTCCCTTTTCTAACATTAAGCCATGGGCCAGAATTATACCCTTAATTTGGGCCTCAGTCTTTATTGGGCTCAAGTAGTTGGACTTGGACTGATTGGTGTGAGGCCTCATCTCCATTCCCTTTTCCTTTTTATTTAATTTGGGCCTCAAGTGAGCCCACTAATGCATGAACTAATCTTTTCCATCTACCTAGCCCATTTGATCAAAGCAAGGAGGTGACACCTGCTAGCGTTATAAAGTCCAACAAGCACCTCAATTTTTTTATTCATTTTCCGAGTGTAATCTCCTTAGTTTAACTCAAAACTTATATACAATTGATCACCTTAACTTTTAGAGTTACATATAGCCCTTCGATCCAGAATTTAAATACTTTTAAAATTTGATGTTCACTCGATCGTGCAATATTGCAATGTACGGGAGTTACCCCTATAGCTTCTTTATTGTCACCATTCATCTAGGAAATCAAGTTCATTACTTATACCACCAAGCTTACTCAAGTTCCATATGTGTAGGACTTGTACACATAAAATTCGGGGTGATACATCCTTCCCCCCTTAGGAACATTCGCCCTCGAATGCTAGCATAATCAGATAGCTTAAATAAGTTCAAACCTTAGTTTAAATCAACTATTAACCACATAATAAATACCCTTTCATGCATACCTATTAAGGCCCCAATTCAGCACCTTGGACTTCCCCTTTAGGTTCAAATAAATAAGGGTACTTGGATTTCATCGCTTCCTCAGCTTTTCACGTTACTTCTTCTACTTGTTGGTTCTTCCAAAGCACCTATACTGAAGCCATTTCTTTATTCCTTAGCTTTTTAACCTGACGATCCATAATAGCAATAGGTACTTCTTCATAGGTGAGATCCCTTGTAACTTGTACATCTTCAATAGGAGTGATATAGGATGGGTCACCTACGCACTTCTGAAGCATTGTGACATGAAACACCGGATGAATTGCTGAAAGCTCCAGAGGTAGCTCTAACTCATATGCAACTTGGCCAACTCTTCGAATAATCTTATATGGCCCTATGTAGCGTGGACTCAACTTTCCCTTTCTACCAAATCTCATTACCCCTTTCATAGACGATACTTTCAAGAACACCCAATCTCCTATAGAAAACTCTAATCCTCTTCTTCTAACATCTACATATAATTTGTATCGGCTTTGAGCTGTTGCTAGCCGTTGTTGTATCACCTTAACTTTTTCCATAGCTTGAAGAAAAAGGTCTGGTCCAAATAAAGCAGTTTCGCCTACTTCAAAACAACCAATTGGTGATCTGCACTTCCTTCCATATAAAGCTTAATAAGGTGCCATTTTGATATTAGAACGATAACTATTATTGTAGGCGAACCCAATAAGTGGCAAATGATCATCCCAACTACCTTTGAAGTCTAAGACACAAGCTCGAAGCATACCCTCAAGTGTTTGGATTGTGCGTTCTGCTTGACCATCCGTTTGAGGGTGGAAGGCTGTACTTAAATTCACTTGTGTTCCCAAACTCTTTTGGAATGATTTCCAAAACTTTGCAGTGAATTGAACTCCTCGATCAGATATAATAGAGATTGGAACCCCGTATAGCCGAACTATCTCTTTAATATATAACTTTACATACTCTTCAGCTGTATAATCAGTCTTAACGGGCAACAAATGTGTTGACTTGGTGAGTTTATCAACTAATACCCGTATGGAGTCAAACATACGAAACGAGCGAGGCAAACCAGTTGAAAAATCCATGTTGATCGTGTCCCACTTCCAAGTTGGAAGCTCCATACACTGCATATAACCTCCCGGCTTTTGGTGCTCTACTTTGACTCGCTGGCAGTTTGGACATTGATGTCACACCCCAACCCTAGGTAAGGATGACAAGTACCATATGAACACATGATTTACAAGTGACCTGTGATTAGAAAGTAAACTACTATGCAGATAGATTTACTGATGAGAAGTTTCATATACAACACATTGACTAGCCGAATCAATACATGTGACAAGTGAAACTATGAATACAGATGATAGCTTTACAAGGTCTACAAAGCCTCTACTGGAATCCATGACTGTAGTACCACTATGAAATATGCATAGTAAAGACTCGGCAAAGCACTGAATCAACCTGGAGCTCACCAACAACCGCATATCATGTGCTTCTGTTGGGGAGATCTACTAGTTGAGTACCTGTACCTGCAATATGAAATGCAGCATCCCCAATATGGGACGTAAGTACGAAAGAAAGTACTGAATATGTAATGCATAAATAATACAACCATATGTAAAATAAGAGCTCAAGTGAAACCAAATAGCAATAAATAAGGATTAGAGACCACCTTTGCTTATACTTGTGGAATCGTGTATGTTACATTCTTTTCTTTACTTTTCTTTGCATTATAATATTTATAAGACATATGATACAAATAACCAGCTGATCATTGGCAGAAGAGGATGAACTATGTCAGGCATTTTAACCCCTAAGATGCTGTCCTCATAATTCCACAAATTAGGATCGGCCCATGGTAGGATTTCACCCCTGAGCTGCCACCCTCTTATACCAATTGGGATCGGCCCATGCTAGGCTTTCGCCCCTGAGCTACCACCCTTCTATACCAATTGGGATCGACCCATGATACTCATTTGCCCTTGGGCTGCCAATTCTTTATCTTTGAGATTGTTGTTTTGATGTTCATAACTCTTTCGAGATTGTTTTTTTGGATAATCATAACTCTTTAGAGATTGTTCTTTTGATGATCATTATCTCTTTTGAGATTGCTGCTTTGGTGGTCATAATCATTGTTGAGATTTGGAACTATGAACTAGTAGTAGAAGACATAGAATATGGACTTACGATAATAACAATGACATGGGAAGCAAATGTGACATGCACATGTAATACTTAAGAGCATATGACTCAGTTAAGCATTTTGACATCTCAAATTGAAGCACATATCAAGTGAAAACATTTAACATTCAACCAAGAGATTTGAACTCTATATGGTAGCCGGATACTCACTAACTAATATCAAATAAAAGGTATACATGAAAGTGGAACCAAGGGAGAACGTGGTCTTTCAACTTAAGGACGGATACATATTCCAAGTAAGTACATATAAAATGTACAACAGAGCAAGTAGGGATCTTGTGAGGTAACATTATAGTCTAACACAATGGGAGTAATAACCAATAAGGGGAACATATGAACATGTGACAAGTTGACATATATATAGATAATTGAACCTAGTTGGCATGATATGGGAAGATTGTATATCCAACATACAAACATATGTACCATGTGTAAGCTAGGATCATTTTGATTTATATAAGGAAAATACGTGCCAAGGGTACTTTGACGGTGAAACAAGTTTAAACCTTGCAACCTAATACTTGGTAGAGTAAGCACGTACATTTAGTAACAAACTCATATTAGAGTACTCACTACCAAGGGCACTTAGAAAGTTTACTTTTTGTAATGCAAGTGTTGGATTCATGCCAAAGAAATAGGAAATCGAATATCCTTATGAAACGACCCCAAAAATGCCCGAAATTGTGCTTCGGAAACACCTATAATTGTAATTTCCATATATCTCAAAATTCGTGCATGATTTCGGAAATTCGACTTCATATTCTTATTCAGGGGGTAAAATTGAGTGGGAAATGGGTCTAACCCGAATTTTAGAGCAACCGTATCAAAATTCGAAAATCGCAAAAAATGCGATTTTCAGGGTCAACTTTAAAGAGGCATATCTATTAGCACACAAGGAACTGGAAAGGCCACTACCTATTAAATTAAAGCCTTTCGAGTTATCTTTCCAATGCAATTGGTTTCACCTCATTCCGAGTTAGGATGGAGGAGTTATGATCATTTTCGTAAAACCTGTCCGGGCAGAATTGCAATTTCCAGAGAGCTACGTTACTGTAGCGGCTGGGACGTTTTTCTTTTATAAAAAAGAGGATTGTCCCATACTTAGTTATATTTCTTTCTAGCTTCAAAACACTCAAAAACACTCACTAATCCCTCTCCAAAATTCCTCCAAGATCTTCAACCAAATTCAAACATCTCAAGTTCTAATTCCGGATTCAAGACTCAATCTCAAGCATCAATTCTCCATTCCAATCTTCATCAAGGATTCTCCAAAGTTTAGGTATGTGGGTTGATTGTGGAAACCTTCCTTTCCACAAGTCCAACCATTTATCCTCTATTTTACTTCAAGTTTATGGGTCCTTATGATCATTTATGAACTCTTGAATTATGGAATTACTACTACGCATTCTATTATGGTCTATTTTTGCATATTATCATGAAATGGAATTATTATGTGATGTTTATGATTTTCATGCTTCCATGATCAAATTATGAAGGTTGATATATATGTATGTTGTTGGTGGGCTGATTTATATGTATTTCGGAATTGGTTGGACTTAGTACTCTCGAAAGACATTATTTTATCTACATGAACAATAGCCCACCATGTGTTTGATAAAATGCCATTTATAGAATTCATAGGAAATGGAAGGTCCAATGTACATCCTATGAGTCGGATGATTATATAATTATTGAAATGATGATGAAAGGGATACATGTATATGATTTTCTCTATATAAGTGTTGTGAGTCGACCAAGCCTAGCTCGGGGGGTTGTAGGCCCGGGTAACCGTATCAAGGGGTTGGTACCTTGGTTGCCTAGTACGGGGGGTAGTAGGCCCGTATAACCACATCGAGGGGTTTGTACCTTGGTCCCTAGCTCGGGGGGTGGTAGGCCCGGGTAACCACATTGAGGGGTTTGTACCTCTTTCGCCTCTCCAAGGGGGTGGTAGGCCTTGGAAAATACTATATTGATGGTCACTCACCACACATGTACTACGTCCCACTAAATATGATTTTTATGTAAGCATCATTATACATATCATTTCTCTAATGTGCTATCTATCAGGTATGATTATGCATTTTTCCTATGATGTCCGTCTATTGTAGCGTTGCATTGCATCCCATATACTTAGTACATTCAAACGTACTAATGCATACTCTATGCCTACATGATGTCACCATGTAGGGACCGGAGCACCGCTTGACCATCCTCCTCCGCGTGGCTAATACAATTTCCTATCAAGGTTATTGGTGAGTCCTCCATTCCGGGGACGTTGCTCATGATCTTTTGCTATGTATAAGACTGTTTCTTTTTAGTTATGTTTTGACTATGAGGGTGAGCCCGGTAGTTTGTCTTGGCCCCCGCTAAGTACTCTTGTTTAGAGGTGGTGTTGGACAAGTTGTGTATTATGCTTGAGCTTGACTCATCTATGGTATTTATGTATTATTTCTTTTCTTTTTTTTTCTCTTGCTCCCTTAGTCCCGATTTCCCCCTTTGATTATGCTTATTGCTTATGGTCATTTTAATTGCTTCCGCGACCAGGGATGTGTAATGATACGCTATGAGGCTTGTTTGGGGTTCCTTCGGGTTCCCCATTCGCCGGTCACGTCTAGGCCCTAGGCTTGGGTCGTGACAAACTTGGTATCAGAGCACTAGGTTGATAGATTCTCGGAGTCCAACCCACCGCGTTGATTAGAGTCCGATTCATGGTTGTGTTGTGCACCACAACTATGAGTAGGAGGCTATGAGACGTTTTAGGAAATGTTTCCCTTCTCCTTTTTCTAAGTCGTGCTGTAGAGTTGAATTAAGGTCTTCCCTAACGGTTGTTCTTTGCTATGCTAGATCATGCCTAATACAAGAGGAAGACGAGCCCGAATTGTTGCGTGAGTCATATAAGGTGTCTACTCCTATTGGTGCATATATTGTTGCTAGGAAGGTCTATAGGGATTGTCCTATTTGCATCTTGCATAAAATATTGCCTTGTGGTCTTGTTGAGTTGAACATGGTCGATTTTGATGTTGTTCTTGGGATGGATTGGTTGCATGCATACTATGCTTCCATTGATTGTAGAACCCGTAGGGTCAAATTCCAATTTCCAAGTGAACCCATTCTTGAGTGGGAAAGCCAAAATGTGGTAGTCAAGGGTAGGTTCATCTCTTGCATTAAAGCCCGTAAGTTGATCTCTAAGAGGTGTCTCTATCACCTTGTGAGGGTTAAGGATGTGGAGTCCAAAACCCTTCCTATAGAGTCGGTTCCGGTTGTAAATGAATTCCTTAATGTCTTTCCTAATGACCTTCCCGGTGTTCCTCCCGAAAGGGAAATAGATTTTGGCATAGACCTCCTCCCCGATACGCAACCCATTTCTATTCCCCCTTACTGTATGGCCCCGGCGGAGTTAAAGGAGTTGAAGGAACAATTGAAGGACTTGTTGGAGAAGGGTTTTATTAGGCCTAGCCAATCACCATGGGGTGCTCCGGTGTTGTTTGTGAAGAAGAAAGATGGGTCCCTTAGGATGTGTATTGATTACCGGCAACTCAATAGGGTCACCGTCAAGAATAAATATCCTCTTCCTAGGATTGATGACTTGTTCGACCAATTGCAAGGGGCTAGCCATTTCTCTAAGATTGATCTTCGGTCCGGGTATCATCAAGTGAAGGTGAGGGAGTGTGACATTCCCAAGACAGCCTTCCGGACTAGGTATGGACATTATGAATTTGTGGTCATGTCATTTGGGTTGACCAATGCACCGGCTATCTTCATGGACCTAATGAATAGGGTCTTTAAACCCTACCTTGATTCCTTTGTTGTGGTCTTCATTGATGATATTTTAATCTATTCGCATAGCGAGGAAGAACATATGGGTCACTTGAGGGTTGTGTTGCAAAGATTGAGAGAGGAAAAGTTGTATGCCAAGTATGAAAAATGTGAATTTTGGTTGAAGGAGGTTGCCTTCCTAGGTCATGTGGTGTCGGGGGATGGTATTAAGGTAGACCCTAAGAAGACCGATGTGATTAGAAATTGGCCTAGACCATTGACCCCGTCGGATATTAGGAGCTTCTTGGGCTTAGCGGGTTACTACCGGAGATTTGTGAATGGGTTTTCTTCTATTGCTTCTTCCATGACTAAGTTGACACAAAAGAAGGCTAAGTTTGAGTGGACCGACGAGTGTGAAAGAAGTTTTCAAACCTTGAAAGATAAACTTGTGTCCGCTCCTATATTGTCACTACCAGATGGGCTTGAGGGATTCGTTGTGTATTGTGATGCTTCTAGAGTTGGCTTGGGTTGTGTCCTAATGCAAAATGGTAAGGTGATAGCCTATGCGTCTAGACAACTCAAAGTGCATGAAAAGAACTATCCTACGCATGATCTTGAATTAGCCGCGGTGGTGTTTGCTTTAAAGATTTGGCGTCATTACTTGTATGGGGTACATGTTGATGTGTTCACCGATCATAAGAGCCTTCAATATGTCTTCACCCAAAAAGATCTCAACTTGAGACAAAGAAGGTGGCTAGAATTTCTTAAAGATTATGATATGAGTGTGCATTATCATCCCGGTAAAGCTAATGTGGTGGCGGATGCTTTGAGTAGGGTGTCTATGGGTAGCCTAGCTCATGTTGATATTGGTGATAGGGAAATGGCTAGGGAGGTGCATCGGTTGGCTAGGTTGGGGGTTAGGTTGGAAGAGGTTGGTAATGGTGGTGTGGTCGTTGTTGATGGTGCTAGGTCTTCCTTGGTTGATGAGGTGATAGCAAAACAAGATCTTGACTCTTCCTTGTTAGAATTGAAGGCCTTGGTTAAAGAGGGCAAGGTGGAAGTTTTCTCCCAAGGGGGAGATGGTGCCCTTAGGTACCAAGGTAGGTTGTGTGTGCCTTGTGTTGATGGTTTGAGGGAGAAAATTCTTGAGGAGGCTCATAATTATTCCTACTCCATCCACCCCGGTTCCACCAAAATGTATAGAGATTTGAGGGATGTGTATTGGTGGGGAGGCATGAAGAAGGACATTGCCAAATTCGTCTCTGGTTGTCATAGTTGTCAACAAGTCAAGGCCGAAAATCAAAGGCCGGGTGGTCTAACCCAAGACATAGAGATTCCTACTTGGAAGTGGGAAGAAATTAATATGGATTTTGTAGTTGGTTTACCCAAGACTAGAAAAGGTTTTGATTCTATTTGGGTGGTGGTTGATAGGATGACAAAATCGGCTCATTTTCTACCGGTAAAGACAACATATGGGGCGGAAGATTATGCAAGGTTATATATTCATGACTTGGTAAGGTTGCATGGGATTCCTCTATCCATCATATCGGACCGTGGTACTCAATTTACTTCACACTTTTGGAAGTCCTTTCAAAGGGGTCTAGGTACGAGAGTTAAGCTTACTACGGCCTTTCACCCGCAAACGGATGGACAAGCCGAAAGGACTATCCAAACACTTGAGGATATGCTTAGGGCTTGTGTATTGGAGCTTAAGGGTAGTTGGGATGATCATCTTCCATTGATTGAGTTTTCCTATAACAATAGCTATCATTCTAGCATCGGTATGGCTCCTTTTGAGGCTCTCTATGGGAGGCGTTGTAGTTCACCGGTTGGGTGGTTTGAGGTTGGTGAGGTGGCCTTGTTAGGACCAGATCTAGTTATGGAGGCTCTTGAGAAGGTTAAGATGATTAGAGAAAGGTTGAAGATGGCCCAAAGTCGCCAAAAGTCCTATGCCAATGTGAGGAGAAGGGCTCTTGAATTCCGAGTTGGTGATTGGGTCTATTTGAAGGTGTCACCCATGAAGGGTGTGGTTCGTTTTGGTAAGAAGGGCAAGTTGAGCCCAAGATACGTGGGTCCTTATAAGGTGATGAGGAGAATTGGCAAGGTAGCTTATGAGTTGGAATTGCCTAGCGAAATGAATTTGGTTCATCCGGTATTTCATGTGTCTATGTTGAGGAAGTGTGTGGGTGATCCAAATGCCATTGTGTATTTTGATGTTGTGGGTGTTGTTGAAGATAATTTGACCTATGAAGAGGTTCCGGTCCAGATTTTAGATAGACAAGTGAAGAGGTTGAGAAACAAAGATGTGGCTTCCGTTAAAGTCCTTTGGAGAAATCAACAAGTTGAAAGTGCTACTTGGGAGGCCGAAGCGACATGCAAAGGCGATATCCTAATCTTTTCCAATCCACTCAAGCCTAAGGTATTAATTTAAGCCCTTTATAAAATCTCAGGTCTTAAGTTCAACCCCATGTCATTGCATACATTCATGTTTAAATTGACAAGTTCATTGTGGTTTTACAACTATGTTGAGGTTTTTGAAATAAGATGTAAGTGCATTGTTGCATCCTTATGTGGGCTGATATTGCCATGTTTGTGTCCCTCATGTACGTTTCTTTAACATTCGGGGACGAATGTTCCCAAGGGGGAGATATTGAAACGACCCCAAAAATGCCCAAAATTGTGCTTCGGAAACACCTATAATTGTAATTTCCATATATCTCAAAATTCGTGCATGATTTCGGAAATTCGACTTCATATTCTTATTCAGGGGGTAAAATTTAGTGGGAAATGGGTCTAACCCGAATTTTAGAGCAACCGTATCAAAATTCGAAAATCGCAAAAAATGAGATTTTCAGGGTCAACTTTAAAGAGGCATATCTATTAGCACACAAGGAACTGGAAGGGCCACTACCTATTAAATTAAAGCCTTTCGAGTTATCTTTCCAATGCAATTGGTTTCACCTCATTCCGAGTTAGGATGAAGGAGTTATGATCATTTTCGTAAAACCTGTCCGGGCAGAATTGCAATTTCCAGAGAGCTACGTTACTGTAGCGGCTGGGACGTTTTTCTTTTATAAAAAAGAGGATTGTCCCATACTTAGTTATATTTCTTTCTAGCTTCAAAACACTCAAAAACACTCACTAATCCCTCTCCAAAATTCCTCCAAGATCTTCAACCAAATTCAAACATCTCAAGTTCTAATTCCGGATTCAAGACTCAATCTCAAGCATCAATTCTCCATTCCAATCTTCATCAAGGATTCTCCAAAGTTTAGGTATGTGGGTTGATTGTGGAAACCTTCCTTTCCACAAGTCCAACCATTTATCCTCTATTTTACTTCAAGTTTATGGGTCCTTATGATCATTTATGAACTCTTGAATTATGGAATTACTACTACGCATTCTATTATGGTCTATTTTTGCATATTATCATGAAATGGAATTATTATGTGATGTTTATGGTTTTCATGCTTCCATGATCAAATTATGAAGGTTGATATATATGTATGTTGTTGGTGGGCTGATTTATATGTATTTCGGAATTGGTTGGACTTAGTACTCTTGAAAGACATTATTTTATCTACATGAACAATAGCCCACCATGTGTTTGATAAAATGTCATTTATAGAATTCATAGGAAATGGAAGGTCCAATGTACATCCTATGAGTCGGATGATTATATAATTATTGAAATGATGATGAAAGGGATACATGTATATGATTTTCTCTATATAAGTGTTGTGAGTCGACCAAGCCTAGCTCGGGGGGTTGTAGGCCCGGGTAACCGTATCAAGGGGTTGGTACCTTGGTTGCCTAGTACGGGGGGTAGTAGGCCCGTATAACCACATCGAGGGGTTTGTACCTTGGTCCCTAGCTCGGGGGGTGGTAGGCCCGGGTAACCATATTGAGGGGTTTGTACCTCTTTCGCCTCTCCAAGGGGGTGGTAGGCCTTGGAAAATACTATATTGATGGTCACTCACCACACATGTACTACGTCCCACTAAATATGATTTTTATGTAAGCATCATTATACATATCATTTCTCTAATGTGCTATCTATCGGGTATGATTATGCATTTTTCCTATGATGTCCGTCTATTGTAGCGTTGCATTGCATCTCATATACTTAGTACATTCAAACGTACTAATGCATACTCTATGCCTACATGATGTCACCATGTAGGGACCGGAGCACCGCTTGACCATCCTCCTCCGCGTGGCTAATACAATTTCCTATCAAGGTTATTGGTGAGTCCTCCGCGTGGCTTGTTTGGGGTTCTTTCGGGTCCCCATTCGCCGGTCACGTCTAGGCCCTAGGCTTGGGTCGTGACACCTTACATACCTTGCTATACAATTCAAAAAGTATGACTTAAGCTCCTTCTCTTTAGATTAATAATCTACAATAAAATAAGTTGTAAGACTAGTATTAGTAGCTAATCAATCAATTTGAGCTACTTGATCCCACCAAAATAATAACCACACAGTAAGCATGTAATTTATCTAGTTAATGTTTTATTTCCTTTAAATCGCGTCTATATACTATACAACCTTCGTATCGAGTCCTCCCCAAACCACCCTGCAATATTTAAGTCCTTTAATGTCTCCATAACTTACCTACACATCCAGTCACATCCCTTATCATAACATACATAAAACAATCCTTAAACATAATAATGTAACAGAAGAAATATGAATCATGGTTGTCCCAACATGCACTAATCACCAGAACATCCTCCCCAATATTACACCATGTAAAAGTAACAATTTCCAACTCACGTGTTATACCAAGTGTCCTAATTAAATCAAGCACAAGAGGGAGAAAATTGCAGTAGCTTACCTTGCTGGACAGAACTATCACTTGTTAAGACTTGGATTCTTCAAGGTAAAGGTTATCCTCCTTAACTTGTCTTAAATTATACCTTCCATAGCTTGAAGTCCCGAATATTCAAGAACCCTAATGGTATTTAATGGCTGTTGTATAAAGCTAAGAGAGAGAAGAGAGAAAGCTCTAGAAATCAGATTTTTGGCAAAGTAAAAATTGTTGGAAAAAGCTGATATCAATCCCTTTTAAAGGGACCTGCTTTGGCTGACTTTCTCACTCATTTTATGCCATAATTTTTCAAGTAGGTGACCCACCTACTTGGACTTTTCACTTGGGATTTTTTGGACCTGAAAACATTGGATCTTTTGCCACCTTTCTTGTACTTATTTTGCAGCCAAACATGTGTCTTTAATTTAGGCCACACATTTAAATAGGTGATGCACCTACTTTTCCATTCAAATTATTTCTTGTGGGCTTGGAAAGATTGGGCCTTAGCTGTCCATTTTCCTCTTATTCTTCTATTCAACTTGGGTCAGATTAATGCAAGTAGGTACTAGTACTTGGCCCAATAACATGGTTAAAAGAGTAATAGTAGGTGATGCACCTACTTAGTCCTCTGAGCTGGTCAATAAGTCAAAGTAGGTGATGCACCTAGTTGTCATCTACTAGCTTAGTGAAGTCAAGCAAGCACCTTAATATTTTATTCCATTTCTAGACCTTAATACCTTTAACTTAACTTAAAACTTATATACACTATGTCACTTTAAACTTTAGACTCAAATACCAACTTATGATCTCAAGTTTAAATACTTCCATCGATTTCAACTTAATCAGGTCACATTAAAATCTACGGACAGTTCACTTTAAATGTATTCTATTGTCACTAGTTGCATAGGAAACCTAGTCCATAACTATACCACAAGGAAGTTTTTTAAGCGTAATAAATAGAACCAGTACACGTACAATACAGGGTGTTACAATTGAGCCACAAATTCTGCAATGTCCTTCTTCATGTCCCCCGACCAATACACTCCTTTCAAGTCATGGTACATTTTAGTTGATCCCGGATGGATGGAATATCATGAATGATGTGCTTCTATCATTATCCTCCTTCTTAGCCCATTAACATTAGGTACACCCAATTTATTTTGACAACAAAGTACTCCATCTTGCGTAAGATCAAATCCCTTTGTCGTACCTTGATTTACCTTCTCCTTAAGTCGTTGTACAGTAAGATCTTTGAACTGCTTCTCTTTCACCTCAACTACTAATGAAGATTCTGCCGTATTATGCACTACAATGCCTTCTTTTGGGGTTTCAAGAAGACGAACTCCCAAACTAGCTAGTTGACATAGATCCTTCGCTATCCCTTCTTTTTCCACGGTCTGCTCTTTAGTACTTGATATTGTCTTGCGACTGAGAGCATCGGCTACTACGTTTGCTTTCTGTGGATGGTATAGTATATCAACGTCATAATCTTTTATTAGTTCTAACCATCTTCGCTGCCTCAAATTCAGATCCTTCTGCTTGAAGATGTATTGCAAACTTTTATGGTCTGTATATATGTCAACATGAACCCCATATAAATAGTGGTGCCATATCTTTAAAGCAAATACAACCGCTGCTAGTTCAAGATCATGTGTTGGGTAGTTTCTCTCATGTGGCCGCATTTATCTTGAGATATAAGCTATTACTTTACCATGTTGTGTGCGTACACATCCTAAACCAACCCTTGAAGCATCACAATATATTGTATACCCCCCTGTGCCTTCCGAAAGTACTAATACAGGTGCGGAAGTTAGCCTACATTTCAACTCTTGTAATCTTCTTTCACATGCATCATTCCACTGAAACTTAGCTGCCTTGTGTGTTAGCTTAGTTAAAGGTGCAGAAATAGAAGAAAATCCTTCAATGAACCTGCCAACCCTAGGAAGCTACGAATCTCTGTGGGTGTTGTTGGTACGGCCAATCTTTCACGGCATCTATCTTTTGTGAATCAACCCTTATTCCTTCATCAGATACGATTTGACCCAAGAACGCCACTGATTTTAACCAAAATTCACATTTGAAGAACTTGGCATACAACCGCCGATCACGAAGAACTTGTAATACCCCTTCGTAAGAGATGTGCATGGTCCTCTTCTGATCTTGAATACACCAAGATATCATCTATAAATACTATCACAAATACATCCAAGAATGGCTTGAACACCCTATTCATCAAATTCATAAAAATTGCCGGTGCATTTGTTAGCCCAAATGACATAACGAGAAATTCGAAATGACCATACTGTGTTCGAAAAGCTGTCTTGGGTATTATCCTTCTCCTTCACCCTCACTTGGTGATAACCTGATCTCAAGTCAATATTTGAAAAGCACTTGGCACCTTATAACTGATCAAATAAATCATCAATGTGTGCATAAATCAGAACAGAAGACCGCCTTTGTTAACTCTTGTGGGATCATGTATGTTACATTCATGTCTTTACCTTTCTGTGTGTTATGATCTTTATAAGGCATGTGATATGAATGACGAACTGATCAGTGGTAGAAGAGGATATCCCATGCTAAACATTTTAACCCCTGGGATGCGGTCCTCATAATTACACAAATTGGGATCGGCCAATGCTAGTCTTTCGCCCCTGAGCTGCCACCCTTTTATACCAATTGGGATCGGCCCATGCTAGGCTTTCACCCCTGAGCTGCCACCCATAATTATACAAATTGCTTTACTTAGACTCTTTAATCTTTGAGATTGTTGTTTTGGTGGTTATAATCATTTTTTATATTTGGAATTACGGACCAGTAGTAGAAGAGGTGAAAATAATACTTCAAGGCTATTTTATGAAAGCACACCCATAATTCCTCACTCAAACTCATACATAAAGAGGAAGCAAATGGAGCAGTCACCTTACCCCAATTTCTGCAACTTCTCCTTATAACTTGAATTCCTCTAGAACTTCAACTTCCCTTCACACTTAACCCAAAGAAGAAGAGAAAAGTATCTTAATAATTAAGGAAAGTAAGTTGTAGCTTGTGGAAACTTCTGCCTTCTACTTATGATTGAGCATGAATTACATGTTTTCTAGTCTCCCATGGGAGAATTAAGCTAAATCTATAAGTGTTTCTGTTTCCTTGGTTTATAGATATGAGGATTTCTTCAAGAACCCTAGAAGGAACTTTAAGGCTGCTGTTTTAATTCTTAAGAGAAAAGAGAGAGAGAGCTGGAGTGAATTGTGAATTTTGTATGTTAAAATGAGTGAAAAGATCAACTCAAATTGGGTTTATATAAAGCCTTCTTGAGCATAAAAAAATAATCCTCTAGAACATCCCTTTTTGGTCCATTTTCAGCCACTAATTGGTCAAGTAGGTGATGCACCTGCTTATGTACATCAAGCAGCTCAAAAGGTCAAACTAGGTGATACACCTACTAGTTTTCACTTGGGCTTAAATATATTGGGCCTTGGCAGATTTGGCTACTGAGCTTAAATTTCATTTTCCTTTTATTTAACTTTGTTTGGGCCTCAAGTGAGTCCATTAGCAAAGGCCCAATCTGATCCATAAACCTTGGCCTTTTTAACTAGATACATATAGCTCAAGTAGGTGATGCACCTACTTAGTCCCTTGGGGTGGTCAACAAGTCAAAGTAGGTGATGCACCTACTTGTCACCTACTAGCTTAAGTGTAGTCAAGCAAGCACCTCAATATTTTATTTCATTTCTAGACTTTAATATCTTTAACTTAACTTAAAACTTATATACACTATGTCACTTTAAACTTTAGACTCAAATACCACCTTATGATCTCAAGTTTAAATACTTCCATCTATTTCAACTTAATCGGGTCACATTAAAATCTACGGACAGTTCACTTTAAACCTATTCTATTGTCACTAGTTTCATAGGAAATCGAGTCCATAACTATACGACAAGGAAATTTATAAGCTTCATATAAATAGAACAAATATACGTAGAATACAGGGTGTTACATTTTGGGTCATTTAGGGTGTAGGGTTTAGGGTTTAGTGTTTTTCTAGGGTTTAGGATTTAGGTTTGTTAGGTTTAAGATTTTTTAGAGGTTTTTTAGTGGTTTTTTAGGGTTTAGGGTTTCTTAGTGCTTTTTTGGGTTTAGGGTTTGGGGTTTCCTTATGGTTAGGGTTTTGGGCTTATGGTTTTTAAGGGTTTACGATTTAGGGTTTCTTAGGGTTTAGGGTTCAAAGTTTAGAGATTGGGATTTAGGGTAGTTTAAGGGTTTTAAAGTTTTTTTTTTTGTTTTTTAGGGTTTAGGTTTTCTTAGTGATTTTTAGGGTTTCGGTTTTCTTAGGATTTAGGGTTTCATAGGGTTTAGGGTTTTTTAAAAATAATTTTTAGGGTAAATTATTGGGTAGGGCTTACTATTTTTAGGTTTTTTTAGGTTTAAGGTTTCTAGGGGTTTTTAAAAGGTTTTTTTTAGAGTTTTTAAACGTTTTTAAGGTTTCATAGGGTTTAGTGTATTAGGGTTTCTTTGGTATAAGGTTTCTTAGGATTTAGGGTTTAGGATCTTAGGTTTTAGGGTATTAGGGTTTTTAAGAGTTGAAGGTTTAGAGTTTCTTACGGTTTAATGTTTCTTAGGGTTTCTTGGTTTAGGGTTTAGGGCTTAAGGTTTTAGGTTTAAATATTTTTTTTTCGAGTTTTTTTAGGGTTAATAAGGGCTTATGATTTCTTAAGTGTTTTTAAGGTTTATGATTTTCAAAGGTTTTTAGGGAGTTGAAGTGTTTTTTTTTTAGGGTTTCTTTATGTTTAGGGTTAAGGCCAAAGGTTTAGGGTTTTTTTAAAGAATTTTGATTTCTTAAGATTTAGGGTTACGTAGGATTTAGGGATTAGGGTTTTAAAGGGAATTTTTTTTCCTGGGTATTGTAGTTTTAGGGGTTTTAATGGATTTTAGGGTTTAGGTTTTCTTAGTGTTTCATATGGTTTGGGGTTTAGGGTTTAGCCCTATGGTTTCGAGTTAAGGATTTAGAGTTCCTTAGGGTATAAGATTTAGTATTTAATATTTCTTAGGGTTTGGTATTTTAAAGGGTTTTTTGGATTTAGGGTTATGGTTTTAATGATTTTAGGGTTTAGGTTTTCTTAGTGTTTCATATGGTTGGGGTTTTAGGGTTTAGCCCTATGGTTTCGAGTTCCTTAGGGTATAAGATTTGTTAGGGTTTGGTATTTTTAAGGGTTTTTGGATTTAGGGTTTGGGCTTAAGATTTTCTTGGACTGCATTCTTCAAATCTTGCTCGGTAGCATTAATAGTGGGTTCTTGAGGTGCAGCTTCCCTCCTTAGATCTTCTAGAGATGGTGGGATCGAGGAAGTCTGTGAAAGAGAGTCATCTTGAGCCTCACTTTAAACAACTTGATTAGGTAGTGATTGGCTGGTCCCTTCTTGGGCAGCCACATCTACCCGCTTACTTGTACTTTTACTCCTTCTCGTAACCGGCATCTTTGCTATAATAAAAGCAATTCAGAAGTTAAATACGATTCACCTACAACTTTGGCTCTATCGCACGGTCTAAGAAATGAAACAAAAGAGACAACTCCTACATGTCCCGTAGCCTCTTGTTTATAAATGTGGTGCACAACACATCCATAAGCAAGACTCTACACAGACACGGATTTGTAGACTCCTAAGGATGACCTACTCTGATACCACTTTTGTCACGCCTCAAATCCCATTAAGACGGACATGCACCCGATGCTCTAAAGGCTCGAGAGAACCAACATGTAACCTGTGCCTACTATGCATATAACTATGACAATCTTGTGACAAGTTCACAGAGGATGCAGCGATACGAACCAACATAAGTAGACCCAAAACATGTATACAAGACTTGGTCGTTGAGGCCAAAACTTGTGAAGACGCAACTGAAGCATATACATAAGTCTACAAAGCCTCTAAAAGATAGAAAATCTTGGAGTAGGTCGGGACTGAACCCGTCTTACCCTTAACTATGATACAATACCAAAATGAATCTACCAAGGACTCAGTAAAGCTCTAAATCAATCTAGAGCTCACCGAAAGTAGTTGAGTGTCGTGTGCCCCTACTAAGGAGGTCTACTAGCTGAAGTACCTGTGCCTGCAGCATGAAATGCAACGTCCCCCACGAGGGACGTCAGTACGACAAAATGTATTGCATATGTAAGGCAATAACATATCTAAATAAGAGTTCAATGAAACCAAGTATCAATATATGTGTGCATAAATTAGAATAGAAGACCACCTTGGTTAACTCTTGTGGAATCAGATATGTTACATTCTTGTCTTTACCTTTCTGTGTGTTATGATCTTTATAAGGTATTTGATACGAATGACCAGCTAATCAGTGGTAGAAGAGGATGACCCATGCTAGACATTTTAGCCCCTGGATGCGGTCCTCATAATTATACAAATTGGGATCAGCCCATGCTAGACTTTCGCCCCTGAGCTGCCACACTTCTATACCAATTGGGATTGGCCCATGCTAGGCTTTTGTCGCTGAGGTGCCACACTTAAGTATACAGATTGCTTTACTTAGATTTTTAAATCTTTGAGATTGTTGTTTTGGTGGTCATAATCATTTTTTATATTTGGGACTATGGCAGTAGTAGAAGATATGAAAATAATACTTAAAGGCAGTAACAAATGACATAAGGAGCTATGTAACATTAATGCATTACTTGTGAGCTTAAATGACACAATTGATTTCAACTGACTAAGAGGAGGATTCACCAAACTTGCTTTTGCAAATACCATTTCTATACCAGGTCTAGGAGGATAATTACACAAGCATAGAGTAGTGAACATATAATGAAGTAATTCTATACACTAAGCAGAAGGGGGAATATTCTTAGCTTTTAACCTGTTGATATTACTCTCAAGTATCAGATTTCAAGCTGAAGAATATTGAATCTAATAGCCTTACATACCTTATCCTCTGATCAGTACAACTATCACGATTCAACCTCCCCTTTCAGGTTTTAATCTAGAATATAAGTCATGATAAATTTAAATTAGCAGCTATCACACCGTGAGCCTCGTAAAACAGTAGCTAGCTTTGATGGATAATGAGCCCATATAGCCCTTAGAACAATGTGTATCACCTCACCCTTCTTCTCTGCCCAGTATATTTATTATACGTCCATTTCCAAGATTACGCAAACTGTACCAACAACAATACACATAAAAAAGCCTCAAGTATTCTTTATCAAACAACCAATTATAGAACTCACCACCCCTTTGAATTCTTTATGACAGCACACCCCTAATTCCTCACTCAAACTCATACATAAGGAGGAAGAAAATGGAGCAGTCATCTTACCTCTATTTCTGCAATTTTTTCTTATAACTTGAATTCCTCTAGAACCTAAACTTCCCTTTACACTTAAACCAAAGAAGAAGAAAAAAGTATCTTAATAACCAAGGAAGTGAGCAGTAGCTTCTGGAAATATTATGCATTTATACCTATACTTGAGCATGAATAACATGTTTTCCTAATCATTCATGGGAGAATTAAGCTAAATCCATAAGTGTTTTCACTTACCTTGTCTTCCTAATCATTCAAGAAACCTAGAAGAACTTTAAGGCTACCGTTTAATCCTTCAGAGAAAAAAGAGAGAAAGAGTTGGAGTTAATACTCAATAATATGTGTTAAAAGGAATGAGAATAGCAGCCAATATATCTTTATATTGAGCTTTCTTCACCTTTAAGAATATCCACTAGACAGCTTCATTTACAACCACTAATTGGTCAAGTAGGTGATGCACCTGCTTATTGATAATAGCAAGGTTAAGGGAGATCACAAATAGAGAATTGAATATTAGAATGCGGAAGCACAAAGAAAAGAAACAAAAAAAACTAACTAAAGATATGAGAAATTTGAAGGAAAGATCCACGAATTTCCAAGGATTAGATGTTCTAAGGCATTGAAAAGATCCAAGTAACAACGTATAGATTTCTGGATGAAATCTAACGCCTTTACTTGAGAAAACGAATCAAAACGATAGATTCGGATCTTGACCGCTTTATGAGTAACTAAAGACAATAATTAGTATGTAGAAACTAATCACCTTCTAAAGAATACCAAAAAGAAACCAAAGATATCACCAGAAGAAGTTACTTTATACCTTAAACTATGAAACTAGTAAAGATTTAAAGGTAAATTCTCAAAGAACAACTCACAAAGGTTCAAAGAACTCTCTCCAATATTATTAATATCAATCTAAATTGTCTTTAATGAATGAAAAGGACTCCTATATATAGGAGAAGGGGGGAAAACGTCCAGGACCCCTTATAAGAAGCTAAAAGGTCAGCCAAACCCTAGAAAGACAATTACAAGGAATCCTACTCTAGAAAGGAAATAAAGTAACCTAACTAGGAACAAATTTAGTACTTCTAGGAAAGCATTAAATGGTACTTAGGAGACCATAAATAGACTAAGAAAAATATTAATAACCTATATATAAATAAGGTAAATCACAACTAGGAAAAGAATCTTGACAATCTTGGAAAGTTTGACTAGTCTTCTCTCAAAACTTGGGCAGAAAGCAACTCTTGTTGTGGCTGATTCTTGGACTCTACTTTACCTTATTTGCACGAAATTGGACCTTAAAATTACTCATCTTGGGCTTGAATTTGGGCCACCAAATAATTGTAGCATTTGGACAATTCATCTCCCTTGGGCTTGAGCTTTTCTTCCCCAATAAGACACCTTTGGATCAGCGATTGAAGCCCGTTGAGCTTATCATTGAAATCCTTGGTTTGAGATCTTGTTATAGGCCTCCTTGGAGTTTCTAAAGCTTCATCCTTGTCTTTCAATGGGGGTACAGCTTCCTTGGATGCTATCATTCCCCTCTTCTTGAAGAGAATTCATCCTCGAATTCAAATCTGCATCAAAATGGGAAAGATCAGAAACATTAAAAGTAGCACTAACTTGGAACTCACCAGGAAGATCATGTTTATAACCATTGTCTCCAATCCTTTCAAGGACTTTGTATGACCACTTCCTCTAGGATCTAGTTTGGTCTTTATTTTGGAAGGAAATCTTTCCTTTCTCATATGCACCCAAACCAAGTCAGCAGGTTCAAAAACAACATATTTTCTACCCTTATTCCTTCACAATGCAACTTCCTTATCCTTTTTTTCAAATGCAAGCCTTGTTTGTTCATGAATTTTCTTCATCATATCAGCCTTCTTCTTACCATCAAGATTAGCAAAATCATTAGTAGGCAAAGGCAATAAATCAATGGGGGTAAGGGGGTTGAATCCATATACAACTTCAAAAGCAGTCTTACCAGTAGAAGAATGGAAGGTCCTATTATAAGAAAATTCTACAATAGGTATGTAATTTTCCCAAGAAGTCAACTTTCCTTTCAAAACAACACTCAACATATTCCCTAAAATTCTATTAACCACTTCCGTTTGCCCGTCCGTTTGTGGGTGATAAGATGTAGAAAATAGCAATTTAGTTCCCAACTTTCCCCAAAGAATTCTCCAAAAGTGACTTAAGAACTTGGCATCCCTATCACTAACAATAGTTCTAGGTATTCCATGCAATTTAACCACTTCCTTCACAAACAAGTCAGCCACATGAGATGCATCATTAGTCTTTTTACATGGGATAAAACGAGCCATTTTAGAAAATCTATCTACTACTACAAATATACTATCTTTACCATACAGTCCTTGGCAGCCCCAATATGAAATCCAGCATAGAGGAACTTGATTTGGTCAAAACCCAACAACTTTGAAGTAAGAGTAGAGATCAAAACATACCTTCTTGAGAGTGCATCAGCAACCACATTCTCCTTTCCTTGTTTGTAAGCAATTACATAAGGAAAACTTGGCTATTCAATAAACTCTACCCATTTAGCATGCCTACGACTAAGTTTACCTTGGCTCTTCAAGTATTTTAATGACTCATGATCAGTCTTGACCACGAATTCTCGAGGCCACAAGTAGTGTTGCCATGTAGCTAACACCCTTACCAAGGCATATAGCTCCTTATCATAAGTTGAGTAGTTCAATGTTGCTCCACTTAGCTTTTCACTAAAGTAGGCAATTGGCTTGGAGTCTTGCATCAAAACTGCACCTATGCAACGACCAGAGGCATCACACTCAGCTTCAAAAGACTTAGAAAAATCAGGCAATTGCAAAAGAGGAGCAGAACACAATTTATCCTTCAGCAAGTGAAATGCATCCTCTTGTTCCTTTCCCTATGTAAAAACCTTATCTTTTTTAATAACTTCAGTTAAAGGAGCAGCAATGGTGCTAAAGTCTCGCACAAACCTCCTATAAAATCTAGCAAGTCCATGAAAACACCTAACTTCAGTTACACTATTAGGTTTAGACCATTCTTTTATTGCCTTGATTTTCTCATCATCTACTTCAACTCCCTTAGAACTGACCACAAAACCTAAGAAAACCACACGATCCACACAGAAAGTACACTTTTTGAGATTAGCAAATAAGTGCTGATTTCTAAGAACTTCAAAAACTTGTTTTAAGTGCTCTCGGTGTTCATCCAGATTTTGAGAAAAGATCAAGATGTCATCAAAATACACCACAATAAAATTTACATGGAAATCTTTAAAACCCTGATTCATTAGTCTCATAAAAGTGCTTGGTGCATTAGTCAAGCCAAAGGGCAAAACTAACCACTCATAAAGTCCATATTTGGTCTTAAAAGCAGTTTTCCATTCATCTCCAGGATTCATACGAATCTGATGGTAACCACTCCTTAGATCAATTTAGGAAAGATTTTGGAACCATACAGTTGGTCCAACATGTCATCAAGACGAGGGATAGGATGACAATACTTTACCGTTATCTTGTTGATGGCCCGACAAATACACACATCCTCCATGTTCCATCCTTTTTGGGGACCAATAGGACTGTAACAGAGCATGGGCTCATACTCTCTCGAAAAAATCCCTTTTCAAGCAATTCTTCAACTTGCCTTTGTAATTCTTTAGTCTCTTCAGGATTGCACCTATAGGAAGACCTATTAGGAAGTTGAGACCCAGGCACAAAATCTATTTGGTACTCAATCCCTCTCAAAGGTGGCAATCCCTTTGGAGTGTCATCAGGAAAAACATTTTCAAAATTCTGCAAAAGAGAAGAAACACTATTTGGTAAAGAAGGAGTTAGTTGTTCAAAAGTAATCAATACTTCTTTGTAAGTAAGTAATATTATGGGCAGCCCCTCTCTCCTAGCATTCAAACACTCTTTGGCTTTTATATAAAGGCTCTCATTTTTCTTTTCCGTAGCCTCTTTCCTCTCACCAAAACATTTTATTTTTTTAACTCACACCCTCTTTTACCTCTTTACTTAGATCGCTGCCCTCTCTCTCTTTCTCTCGGCGATCTCTCTTTTTTTCTATCTCTTTGCCTTTTTGTTTTCCCTCAAGCTCACTTTTTACCTGTCACGCCTCAGATCTGATTAAGACGGACAGGCACCCGATGTCTAAATGGCCCGGGAGAACCAACTTACAACCTGTACTTACCATACATTTAACTATGATAACTATGAAGCTATGACAAGCTTATATGCCCTGTAGTGATAAAAGACCGACATAGACAGGCCCAAAACTTATGTACAACACTTGGCCGTGGAGGCCACAATTGTTAAGAGACAAGACACAACCAAACTTTATATATTAGTCTACAAAGCCTCTACAAGATAGACAACCTTAGTTTAGGTCAGGACAAGGCCCCGCCTTACCCTTAACTACTATACGGTAACAAAATAGATGCCAAAGACTCGATTAAGCCCCGAATCAACTTGGAGCTCACCAATAGCAGCTGAGTGTCCTGTGCTCCTACTGGGGAGGTCTACTAACTGGAGTACCTGTGGCTGCAGCATGAAATGCAGCGTCCCCCGAGAGGGACGTCAGTACGAAGAATGTACTCAATATGTAAGGCAATAACATATGTAAAAAAGAGCTCAATTGAAATCAAGTATCAATAAGTAATTGCATAGATTAGATTAAAGACCACCCTTGTTGCTGTTGTGGAATCATGTACATTATATTCTTTTCTATAAATTTTCTTTACATTGCGATCTCTGTAAAGCATGTGATACAAATAACCAACTGATCAGTGGTAAAAGAGGATGACCCATGCTAGGCATTTTAACCTCTGAGATGTTGTCCTCAAATATATAAATTTGGGATCGACCCATGCTAGGCTTTTGCCCCTAGGCTGCCACCCTTATACACAAATTGAGATCGACCCATGCTAGCCTTTTGCCCCTGGGCTGCCACCCTTACACATATACCGCTTCATATAGTTTCTTTAATCTTTGAGATTGTTATTTTGGTGGTCATAATCATTTTTTAGCATCAGAACTGTGGATCAGTAGTAGGAAACATGTGAATATGCACTTAGGGCAATAACAATAACACAAGATAGAAATGTAACACTAATGAATTACATAAGAGCTCAAATGACACAATGGACCTCATTTGATTGACAGGAGGAATCAGCTACTGCTGAAATTACCCTTTTCTCATACCAATAATTGGAAAAGTAAAGATGCACATATATTGAAGCAATTCAACACACTAAGAGAGGGGAACTATTGTTAGCTGTGTTTGGAATTGTACGCTGCCACTATGTGTCTTTTACTTGAAAGAGCACTTAGGAAGCTCACTTGTTGGTAGTGACACAAGCAGAGTTCATGCCAAATAATATAGAATCGAATAGCCTTACATACCTTGTTGTACCACTCAGATAGTACAACGAATTAACCTCCTTCCTTTCCGATCATTAATCTACAATGAAATAAGTAACACAACTAATATTAGTAGCTAACCAACAGATTGGGTTACTTAAACTTGGCAAACAGTAATCAGGCAGCAAACCCATACTTATCAAACCGATGGTATGCATTCCACCCCTTCTCCTTTAATAACGTCATATACAATACGACCTTCTAATAAGGTCCCCTGAAACTCCTCGGGATTTATAACATATGCAAAACAGTATATAAAGGGGTTGCAGGCAGCAAGCTCTTACAACGCCCAATTAGATGGTACGTTACTGCACCTTTACCGTTTTATCCTTTAACAAGTTCTCATGACTTCTGCACATGCCTCCTTATGTTACTATACAATAATCAGTTTCTAAACATCAGAATGTGGTAGTAGCAATATGAACTCACGGTTTTCGACCACTGTCCCTTGAGCATCCAACTAACATTACATTTAAACTGATCAAATGGGCTAACAATTGAGTTAAATGGAACTCCCTTCTATGGCTGTCCCAACATGCACAATCAACCAGAACATTCCCGAATCTCACACTATGTAAAAGGAACAATTCTCAGCTTATTAACACATACCAAAATCCCCTAACCGATTCAAGCACAAAAGAGGGATGAAAAAATTAACATATGGCAGTAGCCTTACCTTAAGGTGAAATCAGTTCCTCCTCTTGAATTTCTTAAGATGGGAGATGTTACACCAACTTGTACTTGAAAAATAAATGGTTTTCTCAGATTTTTAATGCTGAACTTGCAGGCCAGCACTTTGGAGCTTCTAGGGTTTCTTTTTGGGAGTAAATTGCTGTAGAACAAGTGAGAGATATATGAAATGAATTTCATTCTCTTAAGGGTCCTTTATGGACGTTTTTACATTAAGAAAAATGTAGAAATATCTAGTCCCTTAATTTAAGTAAGCAGGTACATCACTCCTTTAATTTCTGCCACAAGTTCTTTAAGTAGCTGCATCACCTAGTTGCCCTTTTCTTTTAAATTGCAGTCCACATATTCCCTAAGTAGGCGCATCACCTACTTACCACTTATTTAAGTAGGTCAGCAGTTAATCTACCATTAAGAACCTATGTCATCCTTTCTACGTAAGCTACACATGTACGTGAGTAACTTAATTACGTAAGATATTCGAATCAGTAGCTTAAGCAAGTAGGTTGATTACTATGACAAATTATACTTTACTTACTCTATTTAGCCTCAAGCCTCTTTCGAATATTGTCAAACCTATTTCAAACCCTCACTACTCACATAGAACTAGTATATGCAAAATATGGGACGTTACATCCTCCCCTCCTTAGGAACATTCGTCCTCGAATGTTTGCCTAATTATTCAGCTCCAGTCAAGTTCAATCAAGCCTATGTTGAATTCTACTGTTAGCCACATAATACGCATAGACTTATACTTACTTGTTACTGTCTCAACTCAGCACTTTGACCCTTCTCCTCGGATTGAAATAAATGAGGATATTTGGACTTCATTGCTTCTTCCGCCTCCCATGTAACTTCTTCAACTTGTTGGTTTCTCCATAGTACTTTTACAGAAGCTACTTCTTTATTTCTTAGTTTCTTAAATTGTCGATCCAAAATTGTGATGGGTACTTCTTCGTAAGTAAGATCTTCTGTAACGTGTACATCTTCCGTAGGAGTGATACGAGATGGGTCGCCTATGCATTTTCGAAGCATTGAGACATGAAATACTGGATGGACTGTTGAGAGCTCTTGAGGTAGCTCTAACTCATACGCGACTTGACCAACTCTTCGAATAATTTTATACGGCCCTATATAGCGCGGACTCAGCTTCCCTTTTTTACCAAATCTCATTACCCCTTTCATTGGAGATACCTTCAAAAATACCCAATCTCCTATGAAAAATTCTAGTCCTCTCCTTCTATTATTTGCATATGATTTATGTCGGCTTTGAGCTGTTGCTAATCGTTGTTGTATCACCTTAACTTTTTCCATAGCTTGATGAACAAGATCTGGCCCAAATAAGGCAGTTTCGCCTGCTTCAAACCATCCGATCGGTGACCTGCACTTTCTCCCATATAACGCTTCATAAGGTGCCATTCTGATACTTGAATGGTAGTTGTTGTTGTAAGCAAACTCAATAAGCGGCAAATGATCATCCCAACTACCTTTGAAGTCTAATATACAAACTCGCAACATATCCTCAAGTGTTTGGATTGTACGTTCTGCCTGACCATCCATTTGAGGGTGAAAGGCTGTGTTTAAATTCACTTGCGTTCCCAAACTCTTCTGAAATGACTTCCAAAAGTTCGCGGTGAATTGAGCTCCTCTTTCAGATATAATAGAGATTGGCACTCCATGTAGCCGAACTATCTCTTTAATATACAACTTTGCATACTCTTCAACTGTATAAGTAGTCTTGACCGGTAAGAAGTGCGCTGCTTTGGTGAATCTATCAACAATCACCCATATGGAATCAAACTTCCGAAATGAGCGAGGCAAACCAGTGACAAAATCCATATTAATCATATCCCACTTCCAAATTGGAAGTTCTATACGCTGCATATAACCTTCATGCTTCTGGTGATCTACTTTAACTTGTTGACAATTTGGACATTGAACTACAAATTCTTCAATGCTCTTCTTCATGTTACCCCACCAATATACTTCTTTCAATTCAAGATACATTTTTGTTGATCCCGGATGGACAGAATATCTTGAATGATGTGCTTCCGTCATAATCCTCCTTCTTAGTCCATCTATGTTAGGTACACACAATCTGTTTTGGCATTGAAGTACTCCCTCTTCTGTAAGCTCAAATGCCTTTGTCATACCTTGTTGTACATTCTCCTTAAGCTGTAATAGGATAGGATCCGTGTACTGCTTCTCTTTTACCTCCGCTAAAAATGAGGATTCTGCAGCATTTTGCACAATAACTCCTTCATCTGGAGATTCAAGAAGGCGAACCCCCAAGCTAGCTAACTGACGTAGATCTTTAGTTATTTGATGCCTTCCTATGGAGTCGCTCATAAGTGCTTGCCATCATTTTACGACTTAAAGCATCAGCTACAACATTTGCCTTCCCGGGATGATACAAGATATCAATGTCATAATCTTTTAATAACTCAAGCCACCTTCGTTGCCTCAAATTCAGATCCTTTTGCTTAAAGATGTATTGCAAACTCTTGTGATCAGTATATATATCAACGTGAACACCATACAAGTAGTGGCGCCATATCTTCAAAGCAAACACAACTGCTGCTAGCTCTATATCATGGGTTGGATAGTTTTTCTCATGTGACCGCAACTGCCTTGAGGCATAAGCTATCACCTTACCATGCTGCATCAACACACATCCTAAGCCCACTCACGATGCATCACAATACACTACGTACCCTTCCGTGCCTTCTGGAAGTACCAATACAGGTGTAGAAGTGAATTTATTCTTCAGTTCTTGGAAACTTTTTTCACATGCATCGCTCCACTGGAACTTGACTTCTTTTTGTGTTAGTTTTGTTAATGGTGCGGAAATAGAAGCAAATCCTTCAACAAACCTTCTATAATAACCTGCCAGCCCAAGGAAACTACGAACCTCCGTAGGTGTTGCAGGTCTTGGCCAGTTCTTCACAGCTTCTATCTTTTGGGTATCAACCCTTACTACTTCATCAGATACAATATGACCCAAAAATGCCACAGATCTTAACCAAAACTCACATTTAGAGAACTTTGCGTACAACTTTCGATCACGAAGAATCTGTAGCACCTGCCGCAAGTGATTAGCATGGTCCTCTTCAGATCTTGAATACACCATAATGTCATCTATAAATACTATCACGAACACATCCAAAAATGGTTTGAACACCCTATTCATCAAATCCATAAAAGCTGCTGGTGCATTTGTTAGCCCGAATGACATAACTAAAAACTCGAAATGACCATACCATGTTCGAAAAGCCGTCTTGGGTATATCTTGATCTCTGACCCTCACTTGGTGATAACCCGACCTCAAGTCAATTTTTGAAAAGCACTTAGCACCCTGTAACTGATCAAACAAATCATCAATTCTTGGGATGGGATATTTGTTCTTAATCGTTACCTTATTCAATTGTCGGTAATCAATACACATTCTCAATGAGCCTTCTTTCTTGCATACAAATAAAACTGGTGCTCCCCAAGGGGACATACTAGGCCTTATGAATCCTTTTTCTAACAAATCATTTAATTGTTCGTTCAACTCCCGTAATTTTGCCGGGGCCATTCTATATGGAGGAATGGAGATAGGTTGAGTATCTGGAATTATATCAATACCAAACTCTACTTCTCGTTCTGGAGGCAAACCTGGAAGATCTTCAGGAAATACTTCAGTAAATTCATTTACCACCGGAACAGATTGAAGAGTTGGTGGATCTGCATCTATATTTCTTACTCTTACTGTATGGCATATGTAGCCTTTGGACATCATCTTCTTCGCCTTAAAATAAGAAATAAATTTACCTCTTGGCGCCCCAATATTACCTTTCCATTCAAGGACTGCCTCTTTTGGAAAATGGAAATGCACCATCTTAGTTCGGCATTCTATTGTAGCATAACAAGAAGCTAACCAATCCATACCGATTATGACATCAAAATCAACCATTTCTAGTTCAACATGGTCAGCTAATGTATTACGACCACAAACAGTTACTATGCACTTTCGATAAACTCTTCTAACTATAATAGATTCACCAATCGGTGTAGACACTTCAATTGGTTTAACCAATAATTCTGGTGTTCTTTTGAACTTTGCAGCAATCAATGGAGTGACATATGATAGTGTAGACCCCGGATCAATTAATGCATATACAATATGTGAAAAGATGGATAATGTACCTGTAACCACATCCGGTGAAGCCTCCAAATTTTGTCGATTCCCTAGGGCATACGTGCGATTCTGAACTCCACTAAAACTAGTTGCCCCTCTAACACCTCTACCATGACCTGCAGGCATTTGTGCACCCCTGCCTAAAGAAGGAACTGATGAAGACGATGCAGCAATCGATCCAGCAGGTTGTGCCATACCACCCATGCCCCTTTGAGGGCAATTTCTCATCATGTGTCCCGGTGTACCACACCAAAAACAAGCATCTGTACCAAACCTATATATGCCTAGGTGATTTTTCCCGCATTGTATACAAAGTTGTCGAGGACGTCTTGATTGGCTCATAATTCCTTGCTCGTGGTGCCCCGCTGTTCTTGAGCTTTGGCTTTCACCTCTTTGCCCAAACTGATCGCCCCTAGACCCTCGGGGTGGAGCACTAGCTGTAGAGTAGGAAAATGATGGCCTAGGCGGTCTATTAAAAAACCGAGGCTCAAACTCACCTTGAGATTGGGTAAACTGCCCCGTAGATTTGGCCTTCTTGGACTGCCCTCTTTCCGACTCTTGTGCCCTTCTTCTTTGCCTTTGATCCTCCAACTTTTGTGCAAAAGCTTGCATCCTCGCTATATCCATGTCTTTATTCAATGAAGCAATGGTACAATCTCTAACCAAATATGAATCTAATATGTCCACATATCGATGAACTATATCCTCCATAGTAGACACTACATTAGGAGCATACCTGGATAAAGAATTAAACTTGAGACTGTACTCCCTCACGCTCATATTCCCTTGGTGGAGATTTAAAAACTGATCAGCACGGGCCTCTCGGATCTCCAATGGCAGATAATGGTCAAGAAATGTCTTTTTGAACTATTTCCAACTAGCTAAAGGTCCATCTGTAACCGTTGATTGCTTCCATGCTTCATACCACAATATAGCCATACCCCTGATTCTATATGTTGCTAGCTCAACTGCTTCTTTACCACTTACATGCTTAACATCCAAAGTTCGTTGAATCTGATCAATAAAGTCTTGCGGATCTTCTTTAGGATCTGACCCGGTGAATAATGGTGGGTCCAAATTAAGAAAATCACGTATCCGCGTACTAGCAGCCATAGCTGCACCACTCGTACCTGCAATTGGACCTTCTTGCCTTTGCCCTTGGCCAGCAACTATACGAGTCAATAATTGGACTGCATTCTTTAAATCTTGCTCAGTAGTATTAATAGGGGGTTCTCGAGGTGCTGCTTCCCTCCTTAAATCATCTGGAGATGGAGGAGTCGGGGAAGTCTATGATAGAGACTCATTTTGAGCCTCACTTCGATCAGCTTGTCTAGGTAATGAGTGGCTACTCCCTTCTCCGGCAGCCACATCTATTTGCTTGCCTGTATTTTTACTCCTCGTAACCGGCATTTTTGCTATAATAAACCAATTTAGAGGTTAGATCTAATCCACCTACAATATGGCTCTATCGCACAATCTAGAAGATGAAACAACAGAAACAACTCCTACATGTCCCGTAGCCTCCTGTTTATAGATGTGGTGCACAACACATCCATAAGCAAGACTCTACATAGACAAGGCTTTGTAGACTCCCTAGGATGACCTGCTCTGATACCACTTTTGTCACGCCTCAGATCTGATTAAGACGGACAGGCACCCGATGTCTAGATGGCCCGGGAGAACTAACTTACAACCTGTACTTACCATACATTTAACTATGATAACTATGAAGCTATGACAAGCTTATATGCCCTGTAATGATAAAAGACCGACATAGACAGGCCCAAAACTTATGTACAACACTTGGCCGTGGAGGCCACAATTGTTAAGAGACAAGACACAACCAAACTTTATATATTAGTCTACAAAGCCTCTACAAGATAGACAACCTTAGTTTAGGTCGGGAAAAGGCCCCGCCTTACCCTTAACTACTATACGGTAACAAAATAGATGCCAAAGACTCGATTAAGCCCCGAATCAACTTGGAGCTCACCAATAGCAGCTGAGTGTCCTGTGCTCCTACTGGGGAGGTGACACTAACTGGAGTACCTGTGGCTGCAGCATGAAATGCAGCGTCCCTCGAGAGGGACGTAAGTACGAAGAATGTACTCAATATGTAAGGCAATAACATATGTATACAAGAGATCAATTGAAATCAAGTATCAATATATAACTGCATATATTAGATTAAAGACCACCCTTGTTGCTGTTGTGGGATCATGTACATTATATTCTTTTCTGTAAATTTTCTTTACATTGCGATCTCTGTAAAGCATGTGATACAAATAACCAACTGATCAGTGGTAAAAGAGGATGACCCATGCTAGGCATTTTAACCCCTGAGATGTTGTCCGCAAATATATAAATTTGGGATCGACCCATGCTAGGCTTTCGCCCCTAGGCTGCCACCCTTATACACAAATTGAGATCGACCCATGCTAGGCTTTTGCCCCTGGGCTGCCACCCTTACACATATACCGCTTCATATAGTTTCTTTAATCTTTGAGATTGTTATTTTGGTGGTCATAATCATTTTTTAGCATCAGAACTGTGGATCAGTAGTAGGAAACATGTGAATATGCACTTAGGGCAATATCAATAACACAAGATAGAAATGTAACACTAATGAATTACATAAGAGCTCAAATGACACAATGGACCTCATTTGATTGACAGGAGGAATCAGCTACTGCTGAAATTACCCTTTTCTCATACCAATAATTGGAAAAGTAAAGATGCACATATATTGAAGCAATTCAACACACTAAGAGAGGGGAACTATTGTTAGCTGTGTTTGGGATTGTACGCTGCCACTATGTGTCTTTTACTTGAAAGAGCACTTAGGAAGCTCACTTGTTGGTAGTGACACAAGCAGAGTTCATGCCAAATAATATAGAATCGAGTAGCCTTACATACCTTGTTGTACCACTCAGATAGTACAACGAATTAACCTCATTCCTTTCCGATTATTAATCTACAATGAAATAAGTAACACAACTAATATTAGTAGTTAACCAACAGATTGGGTTACTTAAACTTGGCAAACTGTAATCAGGCAGCAAACCCATACTTATCAAACCGATGGTATGCATTCCACCCCTTCTCCTTTAATAACGTCATATACAATACGACCTTCTAATAAGGTCCCCTGAAACTCCTCGGGAATTATAACATATGCAAAAAAATATATAAAGGGGTTGCAAGCAGCAAGCTCATGCAACGCCCAATTAGATGGTACGTTACTGCACCCTTTACCGTTTTATCCTTTAACAAGTTCTCATGACTTCTGCACATGCCTCCTTATTGTATACAGAAATCAATTTCTAAACATCAGAATGTGGCAGTAGCAATATGAACTCACGGTTTCCGACATGCACAATCAACCAAAACATTCCCCAATCTCACACCATGTAAAAGGAACAATTCTCAGCTTATTAACACATACCAATTCCCCTAACCGATTCAAGCACAAAAGAGGGATGAAAAAATTAACATATGGCAGTAGCCTTACCTTAAGGTGAAATCAGTTCCTCCTCTTGAATTTCTTAAGATGGGAGATGTTACACCAACTTGTACTTGAAAAATAAAGGGTTTTCTCGAATTTTTAATGGTGAACTTGCAGGCCAGCACTTTGGAGCTTCTAGGGTTTCTTTTTGGGAGTAAATTGTTGTTGAACAAGTGAGAGATATATGAAATGAATTTCATTCTCTTAAGGGTCCTTTATGGACGTTTTTACATTCAGAAAAATGTAAAAATATCTAGACCCTTACTTTAAGTAAGCAGGTACATCACTCCTTTAATTTCTGCCACAAGTTCTTTAAGTAGCTGCATCACCTAGTTGCCCTTTTCTTTTAAATTGCAGTCCACATATTCCCTAAGTAGGTGCATCACCTACTTACCACTTATTTAAGTAGGTCAACAGTTAATCTACCATTAAGAACCGATGTCATCCTTTCTACGTAAGCTACACATGTACGTGAGTAACTTAATTACGTAAGATATCTGAATCAGTAGCTTAAGCAAGTAGGTTGATTACTATGACAAATTATACTTTACTTACTCTATTTAGCCTCAAGCCTCTTTCGAATATTGTAAAACCTATTTCAAACCCTCACTACTCACATAGAACTAGTATATGCAAAATATGGGACGTTACATTACCTCTCCCTTTTGTTTTCCCATTGTTTCCCTCAATCGTTTTTGATCTTCAAACACTTGAGAAGGAGATAATGGTGCAAGAGTATTCTTCTTACCATTATGCAGAAGACTATACCTATTCTTTCTGCCATGATGAGTAGTATCCCTATCATACTGCCAAGGTCGGCCAAGTAAAACATGACATGCTTGCTTTGGAACTACATCACAACGAATTTCATCTTCATACCTACCAACATTGAATGAAATCATGCATTGTTTGTTTACTTTTACTTTTCCACAATCATTCAACCATTGGAGCCTATATGGGGTAGAGCGCTTCATGCATGCAATTCCTAGTTTATCCACTAAGTATGAACTCGCCACATTTGCACAACTTCCCCCATCAATAATCATAGAATAAGTCTTCTCTTTTATCCCACACCAAGTATGAAACAAATTTTCTCTCTGCCCTTCATCACCACTACCCAAATTGATAGTCATAATTCTCCTAACCACCCCAATTATACCATCATTAGGCAGATCCAAATCATCTTCCTCACTTACACCTTCTTCCTCTTCTTCTTCCCCCTCACTTTTTTCACTCTCATATTCTCCATTCTCTCTAAGTAGGATGTTTCTTCTACTTAGACATTCAGCCAAACCCTAGAAAGACAATTACAAGGAATCCTACTCTAGAAAGGAAATAAAGTAACCTAACTAGGAACAAATTTAGTACTTCTAGGAAAGCATTAAATGGTACTTAGGAGACCATAAATAGACTAAGGAAAATATTAATAACCTATATATAAATAAATAAATAAGGTAAATCCCAACTAGGAAAAGAATCTTGACAATCTTGGAAAGTTTGACTAGTCTTCTCTTAAAACTTTGGGAGAAAACAACTCTTGTTGTGGTTGATTGTTGGACTCTTCTTTACCTTATTAGCACGAAATTGGACCTTAAAATTCCTCATCTTGGACTTGAATTTGGGCCACCAAATAATTGTAGCATTTGGACAATTCCTCTCCCTTGGCTTGAGCTCTTCTTCCCCAATAAGACACCTTTGGATTAGTGATTGAAGCCCGTTGAGCTTATCATTGAAATCGTTGGTTTGAGATCTTGTTATGGGCCTCCTTGGAGTTTCTAAAGCTTCATCCTTGTCTTTCAATGGAGTGGAGCTTCCTTGGATGCTATCACTTATGTACATCAAGCAGCTCAAAAGGTCAAACTAGGTGATTCACTTACTTGCTTTCACTTGGGCTTAAATATTGGACCTTGACAGATCTGGCTGCTCGACTTTCATTTCATTTTGTTTTATTTAACATAGTTTGGGCTTCAAGTGAGTCCATTAACATAGGCCCAAATCTAATCTATAAATCTGGCCTTTTTAACTAGATCCATATAGTTCAATTAGGTGATTCACCTACTTGGTTCTTTAGACTTGTCAATAAGTCAAAGTAGGTGATGCACCTACTTGTCACCTACTAGCTTAGTTAAGTCAAGCAAGCAACTTACCTATTTTAATCCATTTTCTAATTATTAATCTCTCTTTCTTTAACTTAGCACTTAACTTTCAACTTTAAGCTCAATTTCCACCTTCCCGTCTCGAGTTTAAATATTTTTGTTGGAGTTATAACTTGCAGTACACTTGTTGCAATGTGCAAGGCATCACATCACCTTCCGAGCTAGTTTAAACCAACACTAATCATATGGGCTTATGATTTCTTAAGTGTTTTTTAGGTTTAGGGTTTTAAAAGGTTTTTAGGGATTTTAAGTGCTTTTTAGGGTTTCTTTACGTTTAGGGTTAAGGCCAAAGGTTTATGGTTTAGGCCCTAAGGTATAGGGTTTTTAAAAGTTTAGGGTTTAGGGGTTTTAAATGTTTTTAGCGTTTTCTTTTAATTTCTTAAGATTTAGGGTTTCTTAGGGTTTAGCCCTAAGGTTTAGGGTGATGGTTTAGGGTTTCTTTGGGTATTGAGTTTCGCATTTAGGGTTTCTTAGGATTTAGGGTTTAATGTCTAATTTTTTTATGCAAGGGTTTTTAAGGTTTAAGGCTTAGGCTTAAGTTTTTGTAGAATTTTTTAGATTTTGAGTTTTTTCTAAGTTTAGGATTTTAAAAGGGTTTTTATTAACTTTATGATTTTTTACGATTTAGGGGTTCTTTGGATTTAGGGCTTAGGATTTTAGATTTAGGGTTTTTTAGGGGTTCGGGGTTTATAGGTTTTTTTTTTTAGGTTTAGTGTTTTTTAAGGTGTTTTTTAGGCTTTAGGCTTTCTTAGGGTTTAGGGTTTGTTGGTGTTTCATAAGTCTTGGGGTTTAGGGGTTTCCCTAAGGTTTAGGGTTTCTAGGATTTAGGATTTATGATTTTGGGTTTCTTAGGGGTTTCAGATTTCTTAGGTTTAGGCTTTTAAAGGTTTTTTAAGGTATTGATCTAATATGCTTATGATATGCCAACTCAAGGTTAGCTTCGGGTCTCTCGTGATCCTAGGTCTCGTGTTACGTCAAGGAGGTAACCTCGGGGCGTGACAAAAACATTGTCTGAATAAAAGACTCTAATTGACAAAAACATTCTAGGATTTTTTTAGGTTATGAGTTTTTTTCAATTTAGGATTTTTAAAATTTTTTAGGATCATTATTGTTTTTACGATTTAGGAGTTCTAAGGGCTTAGGACTTAGGGTTTAAGATTAAGAAATTTTTTTAGTGTTTTTAAGGTTTAGTTTCGGGATTTTTAGTTTTAGGGTTTTAAAGGTTTTTAGTGTTTAGTTTTTCTTAGGATTTAGGATTTCTTAGAGTTTGATAAGGGTCAGGGTTTTATCCCTGAGGTTTAGGGTTTAGGTTTCTTAGGATTTGAGTTTAACATTTAAGGTTTCCTAGGCTTTTTTAGGTCATTTAGGGTGTAGCGTAAAGGGTTTAGTGTTATAAGTTTAGGGTTTTACTAGGGTTTAGGGTTTAGGGTTTAGGTTTGTTAGGTTTAAGATTTTTAGAGGTTTCATAGGTTTAGAGTTTTTAAAGTTTTTTTTGTTGTTTTTTCGTGGTTTTTAGTGTTTAGTTTTTCTTAGGATTTAGGATTTGGCTTCTTATAGTTTCATAAGGCTTAGGGTTGGGGGTTTGTCCCAAAGGTTTAGGGTTTAGTTTTCTTAGGGTTTGAGTTTAACATTTAAGGTCTCCTAGGTTTTTTTTGGGTCATTTAGGGTGTAAGGTTTAGTGTTTTAGGTTTAGGGTTTAGGTTTATTAGGTTTAAGATTTTTTAGATGTTTTTTAGGTTTAGAGTTTTTAAACTTTTTTTTTGTTGTTTTTTAGGGTTTAGGGTTTGTGGTTTTCTAAGGGTTAGGGTGATGTAATCAAGAAGAATCACAATAATCAGTGGAAAACAAAAAGGATAGAAGAAGAGACAAGATTCACAATTGGCAACTAAATGATGTATTAAATCCAATAACCTCCAATCTAGATCCTAACAAGCACCTAATCCAGATAAATAGATAGACACAACAAGAGGAAACAAAGAGTAACTTGCGGGTATATTAAACCCAAAGACCTTATTTCGTTAATCCAACAAGAAGCACCTAACTATTATGAAGACCTCAAGGGAATCGATATCTCAAGCAACCCTCTTTTCTAAACAAGGTTCAACAAAAGCTTTACCAAGCTTTCAAACACTCACACAAGGAGTTTAGGTTTACAACAACAATAATCAAAATCAATATACCCTAAAATGAACCCTAAGACAGCTGTTTATAGTATTAAGGCATTCTTACATAGCTGGGCCCAAAAGTGACCCGAAATAGGCCAATGGGTGAGTTAAGTCGGGTTCGCCCAATCCTCAAGGTGAGTCGCAGATCAATCGGCGATGCGTCGAATGTCCTCCATGCTCACCGACTGGGCAGCCTTCTCTTGCAGCTCATTGGATCAATTGGCGATCCTGGAACCCCTCGCCAAAAGGCTTTGGTGAATCACCGAAGTATCCTTCAGCTCGCTGAATGGAGCACATTCTTCACTTGTTCCTCCGCGCTTCGTTAGGCCTCCCACGATCCAAGCTATCATCCAAGCATGGTGTTGCCCAACTGGGAGCTCCTTCAAGGTGCATATGTTCCCATGCAAGGCATGGAACTGCTTCCTTTGCATCCATACATGCCAAAGAGCCTCCATCCTTGTGAACACTCCATCAAAGAATTGATGTTCGTGAATGCTTACATGTAAGTGTTATCCGCTTCAGAGTACCCTTGTTTATTGTTTTATGTTTTTGTAGGACCTTTTCCTTACATGTTCTTTATTTGCAATGGTTACTTTTCACTTGTCACTTGTCCATATTATGTGGGTACTGCTTACTAATTGATCATATGTTATGGGAAAAATATGTGATCGTGGGTTGCTATCACTTGTTTACATGTCATATGCATCATAAACCATTTCTATGTCTATTACATGCCTCGTAGCCTACTTGCTTAAACATTACAGGCCTAATAGCTTTTTTAGCCATGTGTCATGTGTTCACCTGCTCATATTTCATAAGTGTACTTATTATTGACATGTTAGGTCACCAATCCATGCAATATAACGCACTTGATCAATGTGATTCGTGTTCCATAGTTCATATTTCATATAGTCTACTTGCTTACGTATTATATATTTTGTAGCTTTAGTACTCATGCATCATGTGCTCATCTAGTCCATTTTCTACATTCCTTATAGTTCATTCTCTCACACGCTATCCTATGAACCATATGCATGCGTACACCATATATTTCTATAGCCTAATGACCGTATATTATGCGCTCCCTTTTGTGCTAATCTGCCTATGTGTCATACCCAATGTGACTTATTTATTTGTACACTATGCCCCTCTGTGATTATTGACTTGAGTTTTGAACATTTTCGGAAAACATTTCCTTGTATCATTATGTAGTGAAGATTTTGACCAGAAAAAGTTGGGCATATATGTAAATTTTATCACAACCATAGATAAATAACTTAGAATAATGCCTTATTCGAAGGTGCGGCATAAAACTTTAGATTTTATATTAACAGCTATGCGTTTTTATAAGTCTCACCTCTGAAAAGCATCATGAAATAAAAGAGAAGGGAAAGTAGAGCCCCAATAGGTTAGGCCTTTGATTTTGTGTTCTTTCCATATACGAAAAACTTGGGAGATACATATCTCCATTGAAGTATTGTGGAAGGAATAGAATATAACATAAGATACTTGGGAATATGGTAGAGATCCTAAGTACCCCTCCTCATTCTAAACATCAACATAAGGATCTAAGATCATGTGGTCCCCTTATATGATCATGAATCCGACTAGCATTTGTTCATTTGATATGTCATTTGCATGTCTTGTGTTTAGGTATATCAAACTCCTTATTTGTATGAGTTCTACTTGTGTATATTCAGTGAATTACATGGTCAAGAAAGGGGTTCAATGTAACAGCCCGTATTATGCATGTCTTGTGTATGCACGTTGCAGCATGTGCACTGCAAGTTATAACTCCAACGGAAATATTTAAACTTGAGACGAGAAGGTGGTAATTGAGCTTAAAGTTGAAAGTTAAGTGCTAAGTTAAAGAAAAAGAGATTAATAATTAGAAAATTGATTAAAATAGGTGAGCTGCTTGCTTGACTTAACTAAGCTAGTAGGTGACAAGTAGGTGTATCACCTACTTTGACTTATTGACCAGTCCAAAGAACCAAGTAGGTGCATCACCTACTTGACTATATGGATCTAGTTAAAAAGGCCATGGTTTATAGATCAGATTTGGGCCTATGCTAATGGACTCACTTGAGGCCCAAACTATGTTAAATAAAATAAAATGAAATGAAAACCCAGCAGTCACTTGAGGCCCAAACTATGTTTATAGATCAGTTTTAAAGGGTTTTTTTTTCCGGGTATTATAGTTGTAGGTGTTTAAATGGATTTTAGGGTTTAGGGTTTCTTAGGATTCCAGAGCTCATATATCGTAAAAACAATAATGATTCTAAAAAATATTTAACAATCCCAAATTGAAAAAAACTCTTGACCGATTTTTTTTAGAAAAACTTAAGCTCTAAACCCTAACCTAAAAACCCTTAACCAAATACCTAAACTCTTCTTAATAATGCTCAGATTATATCATTGCTCAATATGCTCTATTAAGTTATATATATTTGTTCAGCTTTATCATGTCATGCATGCTCAGAATCTTTCAACTACTGATACATAGTCTACGCTATATCTTCTCTTAATGTAGGTTTAGATCCTCAACATTCAGATCACGCAGAAATCGGTTCCCGATCCGTTTTATATTCAGTCTTCCATTTTAGTTTCAGTTTTCATTAGTTAGTTGGGGGCATGTCCCAGCAACTCAAGCCTTTTAGAGGCTTTTTATTCGTACATTGTTTTTGTCACTCCCCGAGGTTACCCACTTGACGTAACACGAGACCTAGGATCACGAGTGACCCCAAGCTAACCTTGAGTGGGCATATCATAAGCATATTAGATCAACACCTTTAAAAGCCTAAACCTAAGAAATCTGAAATCCCTAAGAAACCCTAAACCTTAGGGAAACCCTGGGACTTATGAAACAGCAACAGACCCTAAAGCCGAAAAACACCTCTAAAAACACTAAACCTAAAAACACCCTTAAAATCCCTAATCCCTAAAAACTCTAAATTTAAAATCCTAAGCCCTAAACCCAAAGAAACCAAAATTCGTACGAACCCCTAAACAGTAAAAAATCTTAACAATTTGAAAACCCCTTTTAAAATCCTAAACCTAAATAATTCAACAAAAACTTAAGCCCTAAACCTTAAAAACCCTTAAATAAATACTTAGACCTTATACCCAAACAAACCCTAAACCCTTCCACCTAAACCTTAAGGCTAAACCCTAAGAAACCCTAAACTTTAAGAAGTAAAAAAAACCTAAAAGACTTTTAAAACCCTAAACTTTTAAAAACCCAAAACCCTAAAAACCCTATAAATCCCCTAAGATCTAAGAACCCCTTAATCGTTAAAAAACCATAGAAATCCCAAACACGTTAAAACCCTAAACCTAAATATTACTCTAAACCTAATAGAACACTAGAAAATCTTAAGCCCAAAACCCTAAAACCTAAAAACCCTTCAAAAAACCAAACCCTAAGAAATCCTAAATGCTAAATAATATACGCTAAGAAACTCTAAATTAGAGGGCTAAACCTTAAACCCCAAACCATATGGAATCCTAAGAAACCCTAAACCCTAAAATCCATTTAAACATCTACAACTATAATACCCGGAAAAAAAACCCTTTAAAACCATAAGCTCTAAAAAAAACCCTAAACTTAATCCTATGCCCTATATTAGGCCTACGTAACCCTAAATCTTAAGAAATCCAAATTCTAAAAAATACCTAAGAAACCCTAAAACATTTTAAAACCTTAATCATAAAAATCATAAACATAAAAAAGAACCATAAACTCTGAAAAACTCTTAACCTAAAATCCGAAGCGCTAAATCCTAAAACAAGAAACCTTAAGAAACTCCAACTCATAAATCCTTATAAACCATAATACCCTAAAACCTATGATCCTAAACCCTAACCCTAAAAAATCACAAAGAAAACATATGATCCTAAACCCTAAACCCTAAAAAATCACTAAGAAAACCTAAACCCTATAAAACCTAAACTCTAAAAAATTCTTAACCTAAAATCCGAAGCGCTAAATCCTAAACCAAGAAACCCTAAGAAACTCTAACTCCTAAACCGTTATAAACCCTAATACCCTAAAACCTATCATCCTAAACCCTAAACCCTAAAAAATCACTAAGAAAACCTAAACCCTAAAAATCACTAAGAAAACCAAAACCCTAAAAAACCCAAAAAAAAATTAAAACCCCTAAACCTAAAGAACCATAAATCCCAAACTCTAAACCTTGAACCCTAAACCCTTATAAATAATAAGCCCAAAACCCAAATCCTAAGAAAACCCCAAACCCTAAACCCAAAAAAGCACTAAGAAACCCAAAACCCTAAAAAACAACAAAGAAAAACTTAAAAAACATTAAAACCTAGAAAAACCTCTAAAAAATCATAAACCTAACAAACCTAAACCCTATTCTAGAAAAACCCTAAACCTAAAATACTAAACCCTACAACCTAAATGACCCAAAAAAAATGTAAGAAACCTTAAATGTTCAATTCAAACCCTAAGAAACCTAAACCCTAAACCATAGGGATAAACCCCCAACCCTAAGCTTTATGAAACTCTAAGAAGCCCTAAACCCTAAGAAATCCTAAGTCCTAAGAAAACTAAACACTAAAAAACTACAAAAAAAACTTTAAAAAATCTTAAATCTAACAAACCTAAACCCTAAACCATAGAAAAACCCTAGACCTAAACACTAAACCCTATACCCTAAATGACCCAAAAAAAATCTAGGAGACCTTAAATGTTAAACTCTAACCCGAAGAAACCCAAACCCTAAACCTTAGGGATAAATCCCCAGCCCTAAGCCTTATGAAACTCTAAGAAGCCCTAAATCCTAAAAAATACTAAATCCAAGGAAAACATAAACACTAAAAACCTTTAAAACCTAAACACTAAACCCTACACACTAAATGAACCAAAAAAACATAGGAGACCTTAAATGCTAAACTCTAATCCTAAGAAAATTAAATCCTAAACCTTAGGGATAAACCTCCAACCCTAAGCCTTATGAAACTCTAAGAAGCCCTAAACTCTATGAAATCCTAAATCATAATAAAACCTAACCCCTAAAAACCTTTAAAACCCTAAAACTAAAAATCTCAAAAACAAACCTTAAAAACCCTAAAAAAATTCCTTACTCTAAAACCCCAAGTCCTAAACCCTTAGAGATCATATATCGTAAAAACAATAATGATCCTAAAAAATCTTTAACAATCCCAAATTGAAAAAAACTCTTGACCGAATTTTTTCTAGAAAAACTTCAGCTCTAAACCTTAACCTAAAAACCCTTAACCAAATACCTAAACTCTTCTTAATAATGCTCAGATTATATCATTGTCACTATGCTCTATTAAGTTATATATATTTGTTCAGCTTTATCATGTCATGCATGCTCAGAATCTTTCAACTACTGATACATAGTCTACGCTACATTTCTCTTAATATAGGTTCAGGTCCTTAACATTCAGATCACGCGGAGATCGATTCCCGATCCGTATTGAGCAATATCAGTGGTGAGTCCTCATTTTTCTAGGATGATTTATATGTTTTATATTCAGTCTTTCATTTTAGTTTCAGTTTTGCTAGAGTTAGTTGGGGCATGTCCCAGCAACTCACATCTTTTAGAGGCTTTTTATTCATACATTGTTTTCGTCACTCCCCGAGGTTACCCACTTGACGTAACACGAGACCTAGGATCACGAGTGACCCCAAGCTAACCTTGATCGGGAATATCAAAGCATATTAGATCAACACCTTTAAAAGCCTAAACCGAAGAAATCTGAAATCCCTAAGAAACCCTAAACCCCAAACCTTAGGAAAACCCCAGGACTTATGAAACACCAACAGACCCTAAAGCCTAAAAACACCTTTAAAAACACTAAACCTAAAAACACCCTTAAAATCCCTAATCTCTAAAAGCTCTTAATTTAAAATCCTAAGCCCTACACCCAAAGAAACCCTAAGCCGTAAGAACCCCTAAACGGGAAAAAATCATAACAATCTTGAAAACCCCTTTTAAAATCCTAAACCTAAAAAATTCAACAAAAACTTAAGCCCTAAACCTTAAAAACCCTTAAATAAATACTTAGACCTTATACCCAAAGAAACCCTAAATTCTTCCGCCTAAACCTTAAGGCTAAACCATAAGAAACCCTAAACTTTAAGAAATAAAAAAAAACCCTAAAAGACTTTTAAAACCCTAAACTTTTAAAAACCCAAGGCCCTAAAAACCTTATAAATCCCCTAATATCTTAGAACCCCTTAATCGTTAAAAAACCGTAGAAATCCTAAACACCTTAAAACCCTAAACCTAAATATTACTCTAAACCTAATAGAACACCAGAAAATATTAAGCCCAACACCCTAAATCCTAAAAACTCTAAAAAAACCAAACCCTAAGAAATCCTAAACGCTAAATAATATACGCTAAGAAACTCTAAATCATAGGGCTAAACCTTAAACCCCAAACCATATGGAATCCTAAGAAACCCTAAACCCTAAAATCCATTTAAACACCTACAACTATAATACCCGGAAAAAAAACCCTTTAAAACCATAAGCTCTAGAAAAAACCTTAAACTTAAAATCCTATGCCCTATATTAGGCCTACGTAACCCTAAATCTTAAGAAATCCAAATTCTTAAAAATACCTAGGAAACTGTAAAACATTTAAAAACCTTAATCATAAAAATCAAAAACATAAAAAAAACCATAAACTCTAGAATACTCTTAACCTAAAATCCGAAGTGCTAAATCCTACACCAAGAAACCCTAAGAAACTCTTACTCCTAAACCGTTATAAACCCTAATACCCTAAAACCTATCATCCTAAACCCTAAACCCTAAAAAATCACTAAGAAAACCTAAACCCTAAAAATCACTAAGAAAACCTAAACCCTAAAAAACCTAAAAAAAAAGTTCAAAACCTCTAAACCTAAAGAACCATAAATCCAAAACTATAAATCTTGAACCCTAAACCCTTATAAATCATAAGCCCAAAACCCAAACCCTAAGAAAACCCCAAACCCTAAACCCAAAAAAGCACTAAGAAACCCAAAAGCCTAAGAAACAACAAAGAAAATGATAGCATCCAAGGAAGCTCTACTCCATTAAAGGACAAGGATAAAGCTTTAGAAACTCCAAGGAGGCCCATAACAAGATCTCAAACCAAGGAGTTCAATGATAAGTTCAATGGGCTTCAATCGCTGATCCAAAGGTTTCTTATTGGGGAAGCAGAGCTCAAGCCCAAGGGAGAGGAATTGTCCAAATACTACAATTATTTGGTGGCCCAAATTCAAGCCCAAGATGAGGAATTTTAAGGTCCAATTTCGTGAAAATAAGGTCAAGAAGAGTCCAAGAATCAGCCACAACAAGAGTTACTTTCTGCCCAAGTTTTGAGAGAAGACTAGTCAAACTTTCCAAGATTGTCAAGATTCTTTTCCTAGTTGGGATTTACCTTATTTATTTATTTATATATAGGTTATTATTATTTTCCTTAGTCTATTTATTATCTCCTAAGTACCATTTAATGCTTTCCTAGAAGTACTAAATTTGTTCCTAGTTAGGTTACTTTATTTCCTTTCTAGAGTAGGATTCCTTGTAATTGTCTTTCTAGGGTTTGGCTGACCTTTTAGCTTCTTACAAGGGCTCTTGGACGTTTTTCCCCTTCTCCTATATTCATTAAAGACAATTTAGATTGATATTAATAATATTTGAGAGAGTTCTTTGAACCTTTGTGACTTGTTCTTTGAGAATTTATATTTAAACCTTTACTAGTTTCATAGTTTAAGGTATAAAGTAACTTCTTATAAAGTAACTTCTTCTTGTGATATCTTTGGTTTCTTTTCGGTATTCTTTAGAAGGTGATTAGTTTCTACATACTAATTATTGTCTTTAGTTACTCATAAAGCGGTCAAGATCCGAATCTATCGTTTTGATTCGTTTTGTCAAGTAAAGGCGTTAGATTTCTTCCATAAATTTATGCGTTGTTACTTGGATCTTTTCAAGGCCTTAGAACATCTAATCCTTGGAAATTTGGGGATCTTTCCTTCGAAATTCCCATATCTTTAGTTAGTTTTTTTGTTTCTTTTCTTTGTGCTTCCGCATTCAAATATTCAATTCTCTATTTGTGATCTCCCTTAACCTTGCTGTTATCAGAAAAACATAAAAAACATTAAAACCTAGAAAACCTCTTAAAAATCTTAAACCTAACAAACCTAAACCCTATTCTAGAAACACCCTAAACCTAAAACACTAAACCCTACACTCTAAATGACCCAAAAAAATGTAGGAGACCTTAAATGTTCAATTCAAACCCTAGGGTTTGGTTTTTTTAAGGGTTTTTAGGATATCGGGTTTTGGGCTTAAGATTTTCAAGTGTTTTATTAGGTTTAGAGGAATATTTAAGTATAGGGTTTTAAGGGGTTTAGGATTTCTATGGTATTTTAACGATTAAGGGGTTCTTAGATATTGGGGGATTTATAGGGTTTTTAGGGTTTTGGGTTTTTAAAAGTTTAGGGTTTTAAAAGTTTTTTAGGGTTTCTTTTAGTTCATAGAGTTTAGGGTTTCTTAGGGTTTAGCCCTAAGGTTTAGGCAGAAGGGTTTAAAATTTCTTTGGGTATAAGGTGTAAGTTTTTATCCAAGGGATTTTAAGGTTTAAGGCTAAAGTTTTTATTGAATTTTTTAGGTTTAGCATTTTAAAAGGGGTTTTCAAGATTGTTATGATTTTTTACTGTTTAGGGGTTCTTACGGCTTAGGGTTTCTTTGGGTATTATGGCATAGGATTTTAAATTTATAGTTTTTAGGGATTAGGGATTATAAGGGTGTTTTTAGGTTTAGTGTTTTTTAAAGTTGTTTTTAGGCTTTAGGGTTTGTTGGTGTTTCATAAGTCTTGGGGTTAACCTAAAGTTTAGGGTTTAGTATTACTTAGGGTTAAGGGTTTGTTAGGGATTTCAGATTTCTTAGGTGTAGGATTTTAAAGGTGTTGATCTAATATGCATATGATATGCCAACTCAAGGTGAGCTTGGCGTCACTCGTGATCCTAGGTCTCGTGTTACGTCAAGTGTGTAGTTTCATAAGTCTTGGGGTTAACCTAAAGTTTAGGGTTTAGTATTACTTAGGGTTAAGGGTTTGTTAGGGATTTCAGATTTCTTAGGTGTAGGATTTTAAAGGTGTTGATCTAATATGCATATGATATGCCAACTCAAGGTGAGCTTGGCGTCACTCGTGATCCTAGGTCTCGTGTTACGTCAAGTGTGTAACCTCGGGGAGTGACAAAAACAATGTATGAATAAAAGCCCCTAACTGACTATAGATGTTGGGACATCCCCCCAGCTAACTCTAGCAAAATTGAAACTAAAATGAAAGACTGAATATAAAACGTGTAAATCATCCTCGAAAAATGAGGACTCACCACTGATATTGCTGAATACGGAACAGTAACCGATCTTTGCGTGATCTGAATGCTAAGGACCTGAACCTACATCAAGAGAAGATGTAGCGTAGACTATGTATCAGTAGTTGAAAGATTCTGAGCATGCATGACATGATAAATCTGAACAAATATATGTAATTGAATAGAGCATATTGAACAATGATATAATCTGAACATGATTAAGAAGAGTTTAGGTTTTTGGTTAAGTGTTTTTAGGGTTTAGAGTTTACGTTTTTCTAAAAAAAAATCGGTCAAGAGTTTTTTTCAATCTAGGATTGTGAAAGATTTTTTGGGATCATTATTGTGTTTACGATATATGATCTCTAAGGGCTTAGGACCTGGGGTTTTAGATTAAGAAATTTTCTTAGGGTTTTTAAGGTTTGTTTTCAGGATTTTTAGTTTTAGGGTTATAAAGGTTTTTAGTGGTTTGCTTTTCTTAGGATTTAGGATTTCTTATGGTTTAGGGCTTCTTACAGTTTCATAAGGCTTAGGGTTGGGGGTTTATCCCTAAGGTTTAGGGTTTAAATTTCTAAGTATTTGAGTTTAACATTTAAGGTCCCCTAGGTTTTTTTTTGGGTCCGTTAGGGCATAGGGTTTAGTGTTTAGGTTTTAAAGGTTTTTAGTGATTAGCTTTTCTTAGGAGTTAGGGCTTCTTAGAGTTTCATAAGGTTTAGGGTTAGGGTTTTATCCCTAAGGTTTAGGGTTTTGGTTTTTTAGGGTTTGAGTTTAACATTTAAGGTCTCCTAGGTTTTTTTTGGGTCATTTAGGGTGCAGGGTTTAGTGTTTAGGTTTAGGGTTTTTCTATGGTTTAGAGTTAAGGTTTGTTCGGTTTAATATTTTTTAGGTTTATAGTTTTTAAAGGTTTTTTTGTAGTTTTTTAGTGTTTAGTTTTGCTTATGATTTAGGATTTCTTATGGTTTAAGGCTTCTTAGAGTTTCATAAGTTTTATGTTTATCCCTAAGGTTTAGGGTTTAGGTTTCTTAGGTTTCGAATTGAACATTTAAGGTCTCCTAGGTCTTTTTTGGGTCATTTAAGGTGTAGGGTTTATTGTTTTAAGTTTAGGGATTTTCTAGAATAGGGTTCAGGATTGTTAGGTTTTAGATTTTTTAGAGGTTTTCTAGGTTTTAATGTTTTCTATGCTTTTCTTTGTTGTTTTTTAGGGTTTTGGGTTTCTTAGTACTTTTTTAGGTTTAGGGTTTGGGGCTTTCTTAGGGTTTTGGGTTTTGGGCTTATAATTTTTAAAGGTTTAGGGTTCAAGGTTTAGAGTTAGGGATTTATTGTTCTTTAGGTTTAGGGGTTTTTAAGTTTTTTTTTATTATGTTTTTTAGTGTTTAGGTTTTCTTTGTGATTTTTAGGGTTTAGGTTTTTTTTGTGATTTTTTAGGGTTTAGGATCATAGGTTTTAGGGTATTAGGGTTTATAAGGGTTTAAGATTTAGAGTTTGTTAGAGTTTCTTGGTTTAGGATTTAGGGCTTCGGATTTTAGGTTAAGAGTTTTTTTAGAGTTTATGGTTTTTTTTATGTTTATGATTTTTATGATTAAGGTTTTTAAATGTTTTAGGGTTTCTTAGGTATTTTTAAAAAATTGGATTTATTAAGATTTAGGGTTACGTAGTCCTAATATAGGGTATAGGATTTTAAGTTTAGGGTTTTTTCTAGGGCTTAGGGTTTTAAAGGGTTTTTTTTTTCCGGGTATTATAGTTGTAGGTGTTTAAATGGATTTTAGGGTTTAGGGTTTCTTAGGATTCCATATGGTTTGGGTTTAAGGTTTAGCCCTATGATTTAGAGTTAAGGATTTAGAGTTTCTTAGGGTATATTATTTAGCATTTAAGATTTCTTAGGGTTTGGTTTTTTTAAGCGTTTTTAGGATATAGGGTTTTGGGCTTAAGATTTTCAAGTGTTTTATTAGGTTTAGAGGAATATTTAAGTATAGGGTTTTAAGGTGTTTAGGATTTCTATAGTATTTTAACGATGAAGGGGTTCTTAGATATTAGGGGATTTATAGGGTTTTTAGGGTTTTGGGTTTTTAAAAGTTTAGGGTTTTAAAAGGTTTTTAGGGTTTCTTTTATTTCATAGAGTTTAGGGTTTCTTAGGGTTTAGCCCTAAGGTTTAGGCGGAAGGGTTTAAAATTTCTTTGGGTATAAGGTGTAAGTTTTTATCCAAGGGATTTTAAGGTTTAAGGCTAAATTTTATGTTGAATTTTTTAGGTTTAGCATTTTAAAAGGGGTTTTCAAGATTGTTATGATTTTTTACTGTTTAGGGGTTCTTATGGCTTAGGGTTTCTTTGGGTATTATGGCATAGGATTTTAAATTTATAGTTTTTAGGGATTAGGGATTATAAGGGTGTTTTTAGGTTTAGTGTTTTTAAAAGTTGTGTTTAGGCTTTAGGGTTTGTTGGTGTTTCATAAGTCTTGGGGTTAACCTAAAGTATAGGGTTTAGTATTACTTAGGGTTAAGGGTTTGTTAGGGATTTCAGATTTCTTAGGTTTAGGATTTTAACGGTGTTGATCTAATATGCATATGATATGCCAACTCAAGGTGAGCTTGGCGTCACTCGTGATCCTAGGTCTCGTGTTACGTCAAGTGGGTAACCTCGGGGAGTGACAAAAACAATGTATGAATAAAAGCCCCTAACTGACTAGAGACGTTGGGACATCCCCCCAGCTAACTCTAGCAAAACTGAAACTAAAATGAAAGACTGAATATAAAACGTGCAAATCATCCTCGAAAAATGAGGACTCACCACTGATATTGCTGAATACCGATCGGTAACCGATCTCTGCTTGATCTGAATGCTAAGGACCTGAACCTACATCAAGAGAAGATGTAGCGTAGACTATGTATCAGTAGTTGAAAGATTCTGAGCATGCATGACATGATAAATCTGAACAAATATATGTAATTGAATAGAGCATATTGAACAATGATATAATCTCAACATGATTAAGAAGAGTTTAGGTTTTTGGTTAAGTGTTTTTAGGGTTTAGAGCTTAAGTTTTTCTAAAAAAAATTCGGTCAAGAGTTTTTTTCAATCTAGGATTGTTAAAGATTTTTTGGGATCATTATTGTGTTTACGATATATGATCTCTAAGGGCTTAAGGACTTGGGGTTTTAGATTAAGGAATTTTCTTAGGGTTTTTAAGTTTGTTTTCGGGATTTTTAGTTTTAGGGTTATAAAGGTTTTTAGTGTTTTGCTTTTCTTAGGATTTAGGATTTCTTATGGTTTAGGGCTTCTTACAGTTTCATAAGGCTTAGGGTTGGGGGTTTATCCATAAGGTTTAGGGTGTAGGGTTTAGTGTTTAGGTTTTAAAGGTTTTTAGTGTTTAGCTTTTCTTAGGATTTAGGGTTTCTTAGAGTTTCATAAGGTTTAGGGTTAGGGGTTTATCCCTAAGGTTTAGGGTTTTGGTTTTTTAGGGTTTGAGTTTAACATTTAAGGTCTCCTAGGTTTTTTTTGGGTCATTTAGGGTGTAGGGTTTAGTGTTTAGGTTTAGGGTTTTTCTATGGTTTAGAGTTAAGGTTTGTTAGGTTTAGAGATTTTAAAGGTTTTTTTGTAGTTTTTTAGTGTTTAGTTTTGCTTAGGATTTAGGATTTCTTATGGTTTAGGGCTTCTTAGAGTGTCATAAGTCTTAGGTTTATCCCTAAGGTTTAGGGTTTAGGTTTCTTAGGTTTCGAATTGAACATTTAATGTCTCCTAGGTCTTTTTTGGGTCATTTAAGGTGTAGGGTTTATTGTTTTAAGTTTAGGGATTTTCTAGAATAGGGATCAGGTTTGTTAGGTTTAAGATTTTTTAGAGGTTTTCTAGGTTTTAATGTTTTTTATGCTTTTCTTTGTTGTTTTTTAGGGTTTTGGGTTTCTTAGTACTTTTTTAGGTTTAGGGTTTGGGGCTTTCTTAGGGTTTTGGGTTTTGGGCTTATAATTTTTAAGGGTTTAGGGTTCAAGGTTTAGAGTTTGGGATTTATTGTTCTTTAGGTTTAGGGGTTTTTAAGTTTTTCTTTTATGTTTTTTAGTGTTTAGGTTTTCTTTGTGATTTTTAGGGTTTAGGTTTTCTTAGTGATTTTTTAGGATTTAGGATCATAGGTTTTAGGGTTTTAGGGTTTAAGATTTAGAGTTTCTTAGAGTTTCTTGGTTTAGGATTTAGGGCTTCGGATTTTAGGTTAAGAGTTTTTTAGAGTTTATGGTTTTTTTTTATGTTTATGATTTTTATGATTAAGGTATTTAAATGTTTTAGGGTTTCTTAGGTATTTTTAAGAAATTGGATTTATTAAGATTTAGGGTTACGTAGTCCTAATAGGATTTTAAGTTTAGGGTTTTTTCTAGGGCTTATGGTTTTAAAGGGTTGTTTTTCCGGGAATTATAGTTGTAGGTGTTTAAATGGATTTTAGGGTTTAGGGTTTCTTAGGATTCCATATGGTTTGGGTTTAAGGTTTAGCCCTATGATTTAGAGTTTCTTAGGGTATATTATTTAGCGTTTAAGATTTCATAGGGTTTGGTTTTTTTAAGGGTTTTTAGGATATAGGGTTTTGGGCTTAAGATTTTCTACAGTTTTATTAGGTTTAGAGGAATATTTAATTATATGGTTTTAAGGTGTTTAGGATTTCTTTGGTATTTTAATGATTAAGGGGTTCTTAGATCTTAGGAGATTTATAGGGTTTTGGGTTTTTTAAATTTAGGGTTTTAAAAGTTTTTTAGGATTTGTTTTATTTCATAAAGTTTAGGGTTTCTTAGGGTTTAGCCCTAAGGTTTAGGCGGAAGGGTTTAAAATTTCTATCGGTATAAGGTGTAAGTTTTTATATAAGGGATTTTAAGGTTTAAGGCTAAAGTTTTTGTTGAATTTTTTAGGTTTAGCATTTTAAAAGGGGTTTTCAAGATTGTTATGATTTTTTACAGTTGAGGGGTTCTTACGGCTTAGGGTTTCTTCGGGTATTATGGCTTAGGATTTTAAATTTAGAGTTTTTAGGGATTAGGGATTATAAAGGTGTTTTTAGGTTTAGTGTTTTTTAAAGTTGTTTTTAGGCTTTAGGGTTTGTTGGTGTTTCATAAGTCTTGTGGTTAACCTAAAGATTAGGGTTTAGTATTACTTAGGGTTTAGGGTTTTTTAGGGATTTCAGATTTCTTAAGTTTAGGCTTTTGAAAGATGTTGAGCTAATATGCTTATGATATGCCAACTCAATGTTAGCTTGGGGTCACTCGTGATCATAGGCCTCGTGTTACGTCAAGTGGGTAACCTCGGGGAGTGACAATAACAATGTATGAATAAACAACATATAAAAGACTTGAGATGCTGGAACATGCTCCTAACTAACTCTAGCAAAATTGAAACTAAAATGAAAGACTGAATATAAAACTTATAAATCGTCCCAGAAAAACGAGGACTCACCACTGATATTGTTAAAAACGTATCGGGAACCGATCTCCGAGTGATCTGAATGTTAAGGACCTGAACCTACATTAAGAGAAGATGTAGCGTAGACTATGTATCGGTAGTTGAAAGATTCTGAGCATGCATGACATGTTAAAGCTGAACAAATATATATAACTTAATAGAGCATATTGAACAATGATATAATTTAAGCATTATTAAGAAGAGTTTAGGTATTTGGTTAAGGGTTTTTAGGTTAGGGTTTAGAGCTTAAGTTTTTCTAAAACAAATTCGGTCAGGAGTTTTTTTCAATTTAGGATTGTTAAATATTTTTTAAGATCATTATTGGTTTTACGATATATGATCTCTAAGGGTTTAGGACTTGGGGCTTTAGATTAAGGAATTTTTTAAAGGTTTTTAAGGTTTGTTTTCGGGATTTTTAGTTTTAGGGTTTTAAAGGTTTTTAGGGGTTAGGTTTTATTAGGATTTAGGATTTCTTAGAGTTTAGGGCTTCTTAGAGTTTCATAAGGCTTAGGGTTGGGGGTTTATCCCTAAGGTTTAGGGTTTAATTTTCATAGGATTTGAGTTTAACCTTTAAGGTCTCCTAGGTTTTTTTTTGGGTCATTTAGGGTGTAGGGTTTAGTGTTTAGGTTTTAAAGGTTTTTAGTGTTTAGGTTTTCTTAGGATTTAGGATTTTTTAGGATTTAGGGCTTCTTAGAGTTTCATAAGGCTTAGGGCTGGGGGTTTATCCCTAAGGTTTAGGGTTTAGGTTTCTTAGGGTTTGAATTGAACATTTAAGGTCTCCTACATTTTTTTTGGGTCATTTAGGGTGTAGGGTTTAGTGTTTTAGGTTTAGGGTTTTGCTAGAATAGGGTTTAGGTTTGTTAGGTTTAAGATTTTTTTGAGGTTTTCTAGGTTTTAATGTATTTTAAGTTTTCCCTTGTTGTTTTTTAGGTTTCTGGGTTTCTTAGTGCTTTTTTGGGTTTAGGGTTTGGGGTTTTCTTATGGTTTGGGTTTTGGGTTTATTATTTATAAGGGTTTAGGGTTCAAGGTTTAGAGTTTGGGATTTATGGTTCTTTAGGTTTTGGGGTTTAAGACTTTTTTTTTATAGTTTTTTTAGGGTTTAGGGTTTAGGATCATAGGTATTAGGGTATTAGGGTTTATAAGGGTTTAGGAGTTAGAATTTCTTAGGGTTTGTTGGTTTAGGATTTAGGGATTCGGATTTTAGGTTAAGAGTTTTTTAGAGTTTATGGTTTTTTTTATGTTTATGATTTTTATGATTAAGGTTTTTAAATGATTTAGGGTTTCTTAGGTATTTTTAAGAATTTGGATTTCTTAAGATTTAGGGTTACGTAGGCTCAATATAGGGCATAGGATTTTAAGTTTAGTGTTTTTTCTAGGGCTAATGGTTTTAAAGGGTTTTTTTTTCCGGGTATTATAGTTTTAGGTGTTTAAATGGATTTTAGGGTTTAGGGTTTCTTAGGATTCCATATGGTTTGGGGTGTAAGGTTTAGCCCTATGATTTAGAGTTTCTTAGCGTATATTATTTAGCGTTTTGTATTTCACAGGGTTTGGTTTTTTTAAGGTTTTTAGGATTTAGGGTTTTGGGCTTAAGATTTTCTAGTGTTCTATTAGGTTTAGAGAAATATTTAGGTTTAGGGTTTTAAGGTGTTTAGGATTTCTATGGTTTTATAACGATTACGGGGTTCTTAGATCTTAGGGGATTTATAGGGTTTTGGGTTTTTAAAAGTTTATGGTTTTAAAATTCTTTTAGGGTTTTTTTTTATTTCTTAAAGTTTAGGGTTTCTTACATTTTAGCCTTAAGGTTTAGGCGGAAGGATTTATGGTTTCTTTCGGTATAAGGTCTAAGTATTTATTTAAGGGTTTTTAAGGTTTAGAGCTTAAGTTTTTGTTGAATTTTTTAGGTTTAGGATTTTAAAAGGGGTTTTCAAGATTGGTATGATTTTTTACAGTTTAGGGGTTCTTACGGCTTAGGGTTTCTTTGGGTTTAGGGTTTAGGATTTTAAATTTAGAGTTTTTAGGGATTAGGGATTTTAAGGGTGTTTTTAGGTTTAGTGTTTTTAAAGGTGTCTTTAGGCTTTAGGGTCTGTTGGTGTTTCATAAGTCTTGGGGTTTCCCTAAGGTTTAGGGTTTAGGGTTTCTTAGGTTTAGGCTTATAAAGGTGTTGATCTAATATGCTTATGATATGCCCACTCAAGGTTAGCTTGGGGTCACTCGTGATCCTAGGTCTCGTGTTACGTCAAGTGGGTAACCTCGGGGAGTGACAAAAACAATGTATGAATAAAAAGCCTAGAAATGACTTGAGATGCTGGGACATGACCCCAACTAACTCTAGCAAAACTGAAACTAAAATGAAAGACTGAATATAAAACATATAAATCGTCCTAGATAAACGAGGACTTACCACTGATATTGCAGAATACGGATCGGGAACCGATCTCTGCGTGATCTGAATGTTAAGGACCTGAACCTACATTAAGAGAAGATGTAGCGTAGAATATGTATCAGTAGTTGAAAGATTTTGAGCACGCATGACATGATAAAGTTGAACAAATATATATAACTTAATAGAGCATATTGAACAATGATATAATCTGAGCTTTATTAAGAAGAGTTTAGGTATTTGGTTAAGGGTTTTTAGGTTATGGTTTAGAGCTTAAATTTTTCTAAAAAAAATTCGATTAAGAGTTTTTTTCAATTTAGGATTGTTAAAGATTTCTTTGGATCATTATTGTTTTTACGATATATGAGCTCTAAGGGTTTAGGACTTGGGGTTTTAGATTAAGGAATTTTTTTTAGGGTTTTTAAGGTTTGTTTTCGGGATTTTTAGTGTTTAGGTTTTAAAGGTTTTTAGTGTTTAGCTTTTCTTAGGATTTAGGGCTTCTTAGAGTTTCATAAGGTTTAGGGTTTGGGGTTTATCCCTAAGGTTTAGGGTTTTGGTTTTTTAGGGTTTGAGTTTAACATTTAAGGTCTCCTAAGTTTTTTTTGGGTCATTTAGGGTGTAGGGTTTAGTGTTTAGGTTTTAAAGGTTTTTAGTTGTTAGCTTTTCTTAGGATTTAGGGCTTCTTAGGGATTCTTAGAGTTTCATAAGGCTTAGGGTTGGGTGTTTATCCCAAAGGTTTAGGATTAGGGTTTCTTAGGGTTTGAGTTTAACATTTAAGGTCAGCTAGGTTTGTTTTAGATCATTTAGGGTGTAGGGTTTAGTGTTTAGGTTTAGGGTTTCAAGGTGTTTAGGATTTCTACGGTTTTTTAACGATTAAGGGGTTCTAAGATATTAGGGGATTTATAAGGTTTTTAGGGCCTTGGGTTTTTAAAAGTTTAGGGTTTTAAAAGTCTTTTAGGGTTTTTTTTTTTTCTTAAAGTTTAGGGTTTCTTATGGTTTAGCCAGAAGAATTTAGGGTTTCTTTGGGTATAAGGTCTAAGTATTTATTTAAGGGTTTTTAAGGTTTAGGGCTTAAGTTTTTGTTGAATTTTTTAGGTTTAGGATTTTAAAAGGGGTTTTCAAGATTGTTATGATTTTTTCCCGTTTAGGGGTTCTTACGGCTTAGGGTTTCTTTGGGTGTAGGGCTTAGGATTTTAAATTAAGAGCTTTTAGAGATTAGGGATTTTAAGGGTGTTTTTAAAGGTGTTTTTAGGCTTTAGGGTTTGTTGGTGTTTCATAAGTCCTGGGGTTTTCCTAAGGTTTGGGGTTTAGGGTTTCTTAGGGATTTCAGATTTCTTCGGTTTAGGCTTTTAAAGGTGTTGATCTAATATGCTTATGATATTCCCGATCAAGGTTAGCTTGGGGTCACTCGTGATCCTAGGTCTCGTGTTACGTCAAGTGGGTAACCTCGGGGAGTGACGAAAACAATGTATGAATAAAAAGCCTCTAAAAGACGTTAGTTGCTGGGACATGCCCCCAACTAACTCTAGCAAAACTGAAACTAAAATGGAAGACTGAATATATAACATATAAATCGTCCTAGAAAAATGAGGACTCACCAGTGATATTGCTGAATACGGATCGGGAATCGATCTCCGCGTGATCTGAATGTTAAGGACCTGAACCTACATTAAGAGAAGATGTAGCGTAGACTATGTATCAGTAGTTGAAAGATTCTGAGCATGCATGACATGATAAAGCTGAACAAATATATATAACTTAATAGAGCATAGTGAACAATGATATAATCTGAGCATTATTAAGAAGAGTTTAGGTATTTGGTTAAGGGTTTTTAGGTTAAGGTTTAGAGCTGATGTTTTTCTAGAAAAAATTCGGTCAAGAGTTTTTTTCAATTTGGGATTGTTAAAGATTTTTTAGGATCATTATTGTTTTTACGATATATGATCTCTAAAGGTTTAGGACTTGGGGTTTTAGAGTAAGGAATTTTTTTAGTGTTTTTAAGGTTTGTTTTTGAGATTTTTAGTTTTAGGGTTTTAAAGGTTTTTAAGGGTTAGGTTTTATTATGATTTAGGATTTCATAGAGTTTAGGGCTTCTTAGAGTTTCATAAGGCTTAGGGTTGGAGGTTTATCCCTAAGGTTTAGGATTTAATTTTCTTAGGATTAGAGTTTAGCATTTAAGGTCTCCTATGTTTTTTTTGGTTTATTCAGTGTGTAGGGTTTAGTGTTTAGGTTTCAAAGGTTTTTAGTGTTTATGTTTTCCTTGGATTTAGTATTTTTTAGGATTTAGGGCTTCTTAGAGTTTCATAAGGCTTAGGGCTGGGGATTTATCCCTAAGGTTTAGGGTTTGGGTTTCTTAGGGTTAGAGTTTAACATTTAAGGTCTCCTAGATTTTTTTTGGGTCATTTAGGGTATAGGGTTTAGTGTTTAGGTCTAGGGTTTTTCTATGGTTTAGGGTTTAGGTTTGTTAGATTTAAGATTTTTTAAAGTTTTTTTTGTAGTTTTTTAGTGTTTAGTTTTCTTAGGACTTAGGATTTCTTAGGGTTTAGGGCTTCTTAGAGTTTCATAAAGCTTAGGGTTGGGGGTTTATCCCTAAGGTTTAGGGTTTAGGTTTCTTGGGGTTTGAATTGAACATTTAAGGTTTCTTACATTTTTTTTGGGTCATTTAGGGTGTAGGGTTTAGTATTTTAGGTTTAGGGTTTTTCTAGAATAGGGTTTAGGTTTGTTAGGTTTATGATTTTTTAGAGGTTTTTCTAGGTTTTAATGTTTTTAAAGTTTTTCTTTGTTGTTTTTTAGGGTTTTGGGTTTCTTAGTGCTTTTTTGGGTTTAGGGTTTGGGGTTTTCTTAGGATTTGGGTTTTGGGCTTATTATTTATAAGGGTTTAGGGTTCAAGGTTTAGAGTTTGGGATTTATGGTTCTTTAGGTTTAGGGGTTTTAATTTTTTTTGGGGTTTTTTAGGGTTTTGGTTTTCTTAGTGATTTTTAGGGTTTAGGTTTTCTTAGTGATTTTTTAGGGTTTAGGGTTTAGGATGATAGGTTTTAGGGTATTAGGGTTTATAACGGTTTAGGAGTTAGAGTTTCTTAGGGTTTCTTGGTTTAGGATTTAGCGCTTCGGATTTTAGGTTAAGAATTTTTTAGAGTTTAGGTTTTTTAGGGTTTAGGTTTTCTTAGTGATTTTTTAGGGTTTAGGGTTTAGGATCATATGTTTTCTTTGTCATTTTATAGGGTTTAGGGTTTAGGATCATAGGTTTTAGGGTATTATGGTTTATAAGGGTTTATGAGTTGGAGTTTCTTAGGGTTTCTTGTTTTAGGATTTAGCGCTTCGGATTTTAGGTTAAGAGTTTTTTAGAGTTTATGGTTCTTTTTTATGTTTATGCTTTTTATGATTAAGGTTTTAAAATGTTTTAGGGTTTCTTAGGTATTTTTTAGAATTTGGATTTCTTAAGATTTAGGGTTACGTAGGCCTAATATAGGGCATAGGATTAAGTTTAGGGTTTTTTTTAGAGCTTATGGTTTTAAAGGGTTTTTTTTCCGGGTATTATAGTTGTAGATGTTTAAATAGATTTTAGGGTTTAGGGTTTCTTAGGATTCCATATGGTTTGGGGTTTAAGGTTTAGCCCTCTAATTTAGAGTTTCTTAGCGTATATTATTTAGCATTTAGGATTTCTTAGGGTTTGGTTTTTTGAAGGGTTTTTAGGTTTTAGGGTTTTGGGCTTAAGATTTTCTAGTGTTCTATTAGGTTTAGAGTAATATTTAGGTTTAGGGTTTTAACGTGTTTGGGATTTCTATGGTTTTTTAACGATTAAGGGGTTCTTAGATCTTAGGGGATTTATAGGGTTTTTAGGGTTTTGGGTTTTTAAAAGTTTAGGGTTTTAAAAGTCTTTTAGGTTTTTTCTTTACTTCTTAAAGTTTAGGGTTTCTTAGAGTTTAGCCTTAAGGTTTAGGTGGAAGGGTTTAGGGTTTGTTTGGGTATAAGGTCTAAGTATTTATTTAAGGGTTTTTAATGTTTAGGGCTTGAGTTTTTTGTTGAATTATTTAGGTTTAGGATTTTAAAAGGGGTTTTCAAGATTGTTAAGATTTTTTACTGTTTAGGGGTTCTTACGAATTTGGGTTTAGGGCTTAGGATTTTAAATTTAGAGTTTTTAGGGATTAGGGATTTTAAGGGTGTTTTTAGGTTTAGTGTTTTTAGAGGTGTTTTTCGGCTTTAGGGTCTGTTGCTGTTTCATAAGTCCCAGGGTTTCCCTAAGGTTTAGGGTTTCTTTGGGATTTCAGATTTCTTAGGTTTAGGCTTTTAAAGGTGTTGATCTAATATGCTTATGATATGCCCACTCAAGGTTAGCTTGGGGTCACTCGTGATCCTAGGTCTCGTGTTACGTCAAGTGGGTAACTTCTGGGAGTGACAAAAACAATGTACGAATAAAAAGCCTCTAAAAGGCTTGAGTTGCTGGGACATGCCCCCAACTAACTCATGAAAACTGAAACTAAAATGGAAGACTGAATATAAAACATATAAATCGTCCTAGAAAAATGAGGACTCACCACTGATATTGTTGAATATGGATCGGGAACCGATTTCCGCGTGATCTGAATGTTGAGGACCTAATCCTACTTTAAGAGAAGATGTAGCGTAGACTATGTATCAGTAGTTGAAAGATTCTGAGCATGCATGACATGATAAAGCTGAACAAATATATATAACTTAATAGAGCATATTGAACAATGATATAATCTGAGAATTATTAAGAAGAGTTTAGGTATTTGGTTAAGGGTTTTTAGGTTAGGGTTTAGAGCTTAAGTTTTTCTTTAAAAAAAATCGGTCAAGAGTTTTTTTCAATTTGGGATTGTTAAATATTTTTTAGAATCATTATTGTTTTTACGATATATGAGCTCTAAGGGTTTAGGACTTGGGGTTTTAGATTAAGGAATTTTTTTTGGGTCTTTAAGGATTGTTTTCGAGATTTTTAGTTTTAGGGTTTTAAAGGTTTTTAGGGGTTAGGTTTTATTATGATTTAGGATTTCTTAGAGTTTAGGGCTTATTAGAGTTTCATAAGGCTTAGGATTGGGGGTTTATCCCTATGGTTTAGGGTTTAATTTTCGTAGGATTTGAGTTTAACATTTAAGGTCTCCTAGTTTTTTTTTGGTTCATTTAGGGTGTAGGCTTCAGTGTTTATGTTTTAAAGGTTTATAGTGTTTAGGTTTTCTTTGGATTTAGGATTTTTTAGGATTTAGGGCTTCTTAGAGTTTCATAAGGCTTAGGGCTGGGGATTTATCCCTAAGGTTTAGGGTTTGGGTTTCTTTCGGTTAGAGTTTAACATTTAAGGTCTCCTAGATTTTTTTTGGGTCATTTAGGGTTTAGGGTTTAGTGTTTAGGTCTAGGGTTTTTCTATGGTTTAGCGTTTAGGTTTGTTAGATTTAAGATTTTTTAAAGTTTTTTTTGTAGTTTTTTAGTGTTTAGTTTTCTTAGGATTTAGGATTTCTTAGGGTTTAGGGTTTCTTAGAGTTTCATAAGGCTTAGGGTTGGGGGTTTATCCCTAAGGTTTAAGGTTTAGGTTTCTTAGGGTTTGAATTGAACATTTAAAGTCTCCTACATTTTTTTTGGGGTCATTTAGGGTGTAGGGTTTAGTATTTTAGGTTTAGGGTTTTTCTAGAATAGGGTTTAGGTTTGTTAGGTTTATGATTTTTTAGCGGTTTTCTAGGTTTTAATGTTTTTAAAGTTTTTCTTTGTTGTTTTTTAGGGTTTTGGGTTTCTTAGTGCTTTTTTGGGTTTAGGGTTTGGGGTTTTCTTAGGATTTGGGTTTTGGGCTTATGATTTATAAGAGTTTAGGGTTCAAGGTTTAGAGTTTGGGATTTATGGTTCTTTAGGTTTAGGGCTTTTAAACTTTTTTTTGGGTTTTTTAGGGTTTAGGTTTTCTTAGTGATATTTAGGGTTTAGGTTTTCTTAGTGATTTTTTAGGGTTTAGGGTTTAGGATCATAGGTTTTCTTTGTGATATTTTAGGGTTTAGGATCATAGGTTTTAGGGTATTATGGTTTATAAGGGTTTATGAGTTGGAGTTTCATAAGGTTTCTTGGTTTAGGATTTAGGGCTTCGGATTTTAGGTTCAGAGTTTTTTAGAGTTTATGGTTTTTTTTTATGTTTATGATTTTTATGATTAAGGTTTATAAATGTTTTAGGGTTTCTTAGGTATTTTTAAGAATTTGGATTTCTTAAGATTTTGGGTTACGTAGGCCTAATATAGGGCATAGGATGAAGTTTAGGGTTTTTTTTATGGCTTATGGTTTTAAAGGGTTTTTTTTCCGGGTATTATAGTTGTAGATGTTTAAATGGATTTTAGGGTTTAGGTTTTCTTAGGATTCCATATGGTTTGGGTTTAAGGTTTAGCCCTATGATTTAGAGTTAAGGATTTAGAGTTTCTTAGGGTATATTATTTAGCGTTTAAGATTTCTTAGGGTTTGGTTTTTTTAAGGGTTTTTAGGATATAGGGTTTTGGGCTTAAGATTTTCTAGTGTTTTATTAGGTTTAGAGGAATATTTAAGTATAGGGTTTTAAGGTGTTTAGGATTTCTATGGTATTTTAACGATTAAGGGGTTCTTAGATCTTAGGGGATTTATAGGGTTTTTAGGGTTTTGAGTTTTTAAAAGTTTAGGGTTTTAAAAGTTTTTTAGGGTTTCTTTTATTTCATAGAGCTTAGGGTTTCTTAGGGTTTAGCCCTAAGGTTTAGGCGGAAGGGTTTAAAATTTCTTTGGGTATAAGGTGTAAGTTTTTATCCAAGGGATTTTAAGGTTTAAGGCTAAAGTTTTTGTTGAATTTTTTAGGTTTAGCATTTTAAAAGGGGTTTTCAAGAAACGTTTAGGAGGAAGGGTTTAGGGTTTGTTTGGGTATAAGGTCTAAGTATTTATTTAAGGGTTTATAAGGTTTAGGGCTTAAGTTTTTGTTGAATTTTTTAGGTTTAGGATTTCAAAAAGGGGCTTTCAAGATTGTTATGATTTTTTACTCTTTAGGGGTTCTTACGGCTTAGGGTTTCTTTGGGTTTAGGGCTTTAGGATTTTAAATTTAGTGTTTTTAGGGATTATGGATTTTAAGGGTGTTTTTAGGTTTAGTGTTTTTAAAGGTGTTTTTAGGCTTTAGGGTTTGTTAGTGTTTCTTAAGTCCTGGGGTTTCCCTAAGGTTTAGGTTTTCTTAGGGATTTCAGATTTCTTAGGTTTAGGGTTTCTTAGGGATTTCAGATTTCTTAGGTTTAGGCTTTTAAAGGTGTTGGTCTAATATGCTTATGATATGCCAACTCAGTGTTAGCTTGGGGTCACTCGTGATCCTAGGTCTCGTGTTACGTCAAGTGGGTAACCTCGGGGAGTGACAAAAACAATGTATGAATAAAAAGCCTCTAAAAGACTAGATATGCTGGGACATGCCCCCAACTAACTCTAGCAAAACTGAAACTAAAATGAAAGACTGAATATAAAACATATAAATCGTCCCAGAAAAACGAGGACTCACCACTGATATTGCTGAATACTAATCTGGAACCGATCTCCACGTTATCTGAATGTTAAGGACCTGAACCTACATTAAGAGAAGATGTAGCGTAGGCTATGTATCAATAGTTGAAAGATTCTGTGCATGCATGCCATGATAAAGCTGAACAAATATATATAACTTAATAGAGCATATTGAACAATGATATAATCTGAGCATTATTAAGAAGAGTTTAGGTATTTGGTTAAGGGCTTTTAGGTTAGGGTTTAGAGCTTAAGTTTTTCTAAAAAAAATTCGGCCAAGAGTTTTTTTTCAATTTGGGATTGTTAAAGATTTTTTACGATCATTGTTGTTTTTACGATATATGAGCTCTAAGGGTTTAGGACCTGGGGTTTTAGATTAAGGAATTTTTTTAGTGTTTTTAAGGTTTTTTTTCGGGATTTTTAGTTTTAGGGTTTTAAAGGTTTTTAGGGGTTAGGTTTTATTAGGAATTAGGATTTCTTAGAGTTTAGGGCTTCTTAGAGTTTCATAAGGCTTAGGGTTTGGGGTTTATCCCTAAGGTTTACGGTTTAATTTTCTTACGATTTGAGTTTAACATTTAAGGCCTCCTAGGTTTTTTTTTGGGTCATTTAGGGTGTAGGGTTTAGTGTTTAGGTTTTAAAGGTTTTTAGTGTTTAGGTTTTCTTAGGATTTAGGATTTTTTAGGATTTAGGGCTTCGTAGAGTTTCATAATGCTTAGGGATGGGGGTTTATCCCTAAGGTTTAGGGTTTAGGTTTCTTAGGGTTTGAGTTTAACGTTTAAGGTCTCCTAGATTTTTTTTTGGGTCATTTAGGGTGTAGGGTTTAGTTTTTAGCTTTATGGTTTTTCTATGGTTTAGGGTTTAGGTTTGTTAGGTTTAAGATTTTTTAGGTTTAGAATTTTTAAAGTTTTTTTTGTAGTGTTTTAGTGTTTAGTTTTCTTAGGATTTAGGATTTCTTAGGGTTTAGGGCTTCTTAGAGTTTCATAAGGCTTAGGGTTGGGGGTTTATCCCTAAGGTTTAGGGTTTAGGTTTCTTATGGTTTTAATTGAACATTTAAGGTCTCCTACATTTTTTTTGGCTCATTTAGGGAGTAGGGTTTAGTGTTTTAGGTTTAGGGTTTTTATTAGAATAGGTATTAGGTTTGTTAGGTTTATGATTTTTTAGAGGTTTTCTAGGTTTTAATGTTTTTTAAGTTTTTCTTTGTTGTTTTTTAGGGTTTTGGGTTTCTTAGTGCTTTTTTGGGTTTAGGGTTTGGGGTTTTCTTAGGATTTGGGTTTTGGGTTTATTATTTATAAGGGTTTAGGGTTCAGCGTTTAGAGTTTGGGATTTATGGTTCTTTAGCTTTAGGGTTTTTCTATGGTTTAGGGTTTAGGTTTGTTAGGTTTAAGATTTTTTAGGTTTAGAATTTTTAAAGTTTTTTTTGTAATGTTTTATTGTTTTACTGTTTAGTTTTCTTAGCATTTAGGATTTCTTAGGGTTTAGGGCTTCTTAGAGTTTCATAAGGCTTAGGGTTGGGGGTTTATCCTAAGGTTTAGGGTTTAGGTTTCTTAGGGTTTGAATTGAACATTTAAGGTCTCCTACGTTTTTTTTGGGTCATTTAGGGTGTAGGGTTTAGTTTTTAGGTTTAGGGTTTTTATTAGAATAGGTATTAGGTTTGTTAGGTTTAAGATTTTTTAGGGGTTTTCTAGGTTTCAATGTTTTAAAAGTTTTTCTTTATTGTTTTTTAGGGTTTTGGGCTTATGATTTATAAGGGTTTAGGGTTCTAGGTTTAGAGTTTGGGATTTATGGTTCTTTAGGTTTAGAGGTTTTAAACTTTTTTTTTTATGTTTTTTAGGGCTTAGGTTTTTTTAGTGTTTTTTAGGGTTTTGGTTTTCTTAGTGATTTTTAGGGTTTAGGTTTTCTTAGTGATTTTTTAGTGTTTAGGATCATAGGTTTTTAAGGTATTATGGTTTATAAGGGTTTAGGAGTTAGAGTTTCTTAGGGTTTCTTGGTTTATGATTTAGGGCTTCGGATTTTAGGTTAAGAGTTTTTTAGAGTTTATGGTTTTCTAGGTTTTAATGTTTTTTAAGTTTTTCTTTGTTGTTTTTTAGGGTTTTGGGTTTCTTATATAGTGCTTTTTTGGGTTTAGGGTTTGGGGTTTTCTTAGGATTTGGGTTTTGGGCTTATTATTTATAAGGGTTTAGGGTTCAAGGTTTAGAGTTTGGGATTTATGGTTCTTTAGGTTTTGGGGTTTTAATTTTTTTTTGGGTTTTTTTTGGTTTAGGGTTTAGGATCATAGGTTTTCTTTGTGATTTTTTAGGGTTTAGGGTTTAGGATCACAGGTTTTAGGGTATTTCGGTTTATAAGGGTTTATGAGTTAGAGTTTCTTAGGGTTTCTTGGTTTAGGATTTAGGGCTTCGGATTTTAGGTTAAGAGTTTTTCAAAGTTTATGGTTTTTTTTTATGTTTATTATTTTTATGATTAAGGTTTTTAAATGTTTTAGGGTTTCTTAGGTATTTTTAAGAATTTGCATTTCTTAAGATTTAGGGTTACGTAGGCCTAATATAGGGCATAGGATTAAGTTTAGGGTTTTTTTTAGGGCTTATGGTTTTAAAGGGTTTTTTTTTCCGGGTATTATAGTTGTAGATGTTTAAATGGATTTTAGGGTTTAGGGTTTCTTAGGATTCCATATGGTTTGGGGTTTAAGGTTTAGCCCTATGATTTAGAGTTTCTTAGCGTATATTATTTAGCATTTAGGATTTCTTAGGGCTTGGTTTTTTGATGGGTTTTTAGGTTTTAGGGTTTTGGGCTTAAGATTTTCTAGTGTTCTATTAGGTTTAGAGTAATATTTAGGTTTAGGGTTTTAAGGTGTTTAGGATTTCTATGGTTTTTTAACAATTAAGGGGTTCTTAGATCTTAGGGGATTTATAGGGTTTTTAGGGATTTAGGTTTTTAAAAGTTTATGGTTTTAAAAAGTCTTTTGGGTTTAATTTTATTTCTTAAAGTTTAGGGTTTCTCAGGGTTTAGCTTTAAGGTTTAGGCGGAAGGGTTTAGGGTTTGTTTGGGTATAAGGTCTAAGTATTTATTTAAGGGTTTTTAAGGTTTAAGGCTTATGTTTTTGTTGAATTATTTAGATTTAGGATTTGAAAAGGGGTTTTCAAGATTGTTATGATTATTTACTGTTTAGTGGTTCGTACGACTTTGGGTTTCTTTGGGTTTAGGGCTTAGGATTTTAAATTTAGAGTTTTTAGGGATTAGGGATTTTTAGGGTGTTTTTAGGTTTAGTGTTTTTAAAGGTGTTTTTTAGGCTTTACAGTCTGTTGCTGTTTCATAAGTCCTAGGGTTTCCCTAAGGTTTAGGATTTAGGGTTTCTTAGGGATTTCAGATTTCTTAGGTTTAGGCTTTTAAAGGTGTTGATCTAATATGCATATGATATGACCACTCAAGGTTAGCTTGGGGTCACTCGTGATCCTAGGTCTCGTGTTACATCAAGTGGGTAACCTCGGGGAGTGACAGAAATAATGTACGAATAAAAAGTCTCTAAAAGACTAGAGATACTGGGACATGCCCCCAACTAACTCTAGCAAAACTGAAACTAAAATGAAAGACTGAATATAAAACATATAAATCGTCTTAGAAAAACGAGGACTCACCAATGATATTGTTGAATTCGGATCGGGAACTGATCTCCGCGTGATCTGAATGTTAAGGACATGAACATATATTAAGAGAAGATGTAGCGTAGACTATGTATCAGTGTAGTTGAAAGATTCTAAGCATGCATGACATGATAAAGCTGAACAAATATATATAACTTAATAGAGCATATTGAACAATGATATAATCTGAGCATTATTAAGAAGAGTTTAGGTATTTGGTTAAGGGTTTTTAGGTTAGGGTTTAGAGCTTAAGTTTTTTTTAAAAAAAATTCTATCAAAAGTTTCTTTTAATTTAGGATTGTTAAAGATTTGTAAGGATCATTATTGTTTTACGATATATGAGCTCTAAGGGTTTAGGACTTGGGGTTTTAGATTAAGGAATTTTTTTAGGGTTTTTAATGTTTGTTTTCAGGATTTTTAGTTTTACGGTTTCAAAAGGTTTTTAGCGGTTATGATTTAGAGTTAAGGATTTAGAGTTTCTTAGGGTATATTATTTAGCGTTTAAGATTTCTTAGGGTTTGGGTTTTTTAAGGGTTTTTAGGATATAGGGTTTTGGGCTTAAGATTTTCTAGTGTTTTATTAGGTTTAGAGGAATATTTAAGTATAGGGTTTTAAGGTGTTTAGGATTTCTATGGTATTTTAACGATTAAGGGGTTCTTAGATCTTAGGGGATTTATAGGGTTTTGGTTTTTTTAAAAGTTTAGGGTCTTAAAAGTGTTTTAGGGTTTCTTTTATTTCATAGAATTTAGGGTTTCTTAGGGTTTAGCCCTAAGGTTTAGGCGGAAGGGTTTAAAATTTCTTTGGGTACAAGGTGTAAGTTTTTCTCCAAGGGATTTTAAGGTTTAAGGCTAAAGTTTTTGTTGAATTTTTTAGGTTTAGCCTTTTAAAAGGGGTTTTCAAGATTGTTAAAGATTTTTTGGGATTATTATTGTTTTTACGATATATGATCTCTAAGGGCTAAGGACTTGGGGTTTTAGATTAAGGAATTTTCTTAGGGTTTTTAAGGTTTGTTTTCGAGATTTTTAGTTTTAGGGTTATAAAGGTTTTTAGTGCTTTGCTTTTCTTAGGATTTAGGATTTCTTAGGGTTTATGGCTTCTTACAGTTTCATAAGGCTTAGGGTTGGGGGTTTATCCCTAAGGTTTAGGGTTTAAGTTTCTTAGGATTTGAGTTTAACATTTAAGGTCCCCTAGGTTTTTTTTGGGTCCGTTAGGGTGTAGGGATTAGTGTTTAGGTTTTAAAGGTTTTTAGTGTTTAGCTTTTCTTAGGATTTATGGCTTCTTAGAGTTTCATAAGGTTTAATGTTAGGGGTTTATCCCTAAGGTTTAGGGTTTTGTTTTTTTAGGGTTTGAGTTTAACATTTAAGGTCTCCTAGGTTTTTTTTGGTCATTTAGGGTGTAGGATTTAGTGTTTAGGTTTAGGGTTTTTCTATGGTTTAGAGTTAAGGTTTGTTCGGTTTAATATTTTTTAGGTTTAGAGTTTTTAAAGGTTTTTTTGTAGTTTTTAAGTGTTTAGTTTTGCTTATGATTTAGGATTTCTTATGGTTTAGGGCTTCTTAGAGTTTCATAAGTCTTAGGTTTATCCGTAAGGTTTAGGGTTTAGGTTTCTTAGGTTTCGAATTGAACATTTTAGGTCTCCTAGGTCTTTTTTGGGTCATTTAAGGTGTAGGGTTTATTGTTTTAAGTTTAGGGATTTACTAGAATAGGGTTCAAGTTTGTTAGGTTTAAGATTTTTTAGAGGTTTTCTAGGTTTTAATATTTTTTATGCTTTTCTTAGGATTTAGGATTTCTTAGGGTTTGTGGCTTCTTACAGTTTCATAAGGCTTAGGGTTGGGGGCTTATCCCTAAGGTTTAGGGTTTAAGTTTCTTAGGATTTGAGTTTAACATTTAAGGTCCCCTAAGTTTTTTTTGGGTCCGTTAGGGTGTATGGTTTAGTGTTTAGGTTTTAAAGGTTTTTAGTGTTTAGCTTTTCTTAGGATTTATCGCTTCTTAGAGTTTCATAAGGTTTAGTGTTAGGGGTTTATCCCTAAGGTTTAGGGTTTTGGTTTTTTAGGGTTTGAGTTCAACATTTAAGGTCTCCTAGGTTTTTTTTGGGTCATTTAGGGTGTAGGGTTTAGTGTTTAGGTTTAGGGTTTTTCTATGGTTTAGAGTTAAGGTTTGTTCGGTTTAATATTTTTTAGGTTTAGAGTTTTTAAAGGTTTTTTTGTAGTTTTTAAGTGTTTAGTTTTGCTTATGATTTAGGATTTCTTATGGTTTAGGGCTTCTAAGAGTTTCATAAGTCTTAGGTTTATCCGTAAGGTTTAGGGTTTAGGTTTCTTAGGTTTCGAATTGAACATTTTAGGTCTCCTAGGTCTTTTTTGGGTCATTTAAGGTGTAGGGTTTATTGTTTTAAGTTTAGGGATTTACTAGAATAGGGTTCAAGTTTGTTAGGTTTAAGATTTTTTAGAGGTTTTCTAGGTTTTAATGTTTTATATGCTTTTCTTTGTTGTTTTTTAGGGTTTTGGGTTTCTTAGTACTTTTTTAGGTTTAGGGTTTGGGGCTTTCTTAGGGTTTGGGTTTTGGGCTTATGATTTTTAAGGGTTTAGGGTTCAAGGTTTAGAGTTTGGGATTTATTGTTCTTTAGGTTTAGGAGTTTTTAAGTTTTTTTTTTTATGTTTTTTAGTGTTTAGGTTTTCTTTGTGATATTTAGGGTTTAGGTTTTTTTAGTGATTTTTTAGGGTTTAGGATCATAGGTTTTAGAGTATTAGGGTTTATAAGGGTTTAAGATTTAGAGTTTCTTAGAGTTTCTTGGTTTAGGATTTAGGGCTTCGGATTTTAGGTTAAGAATTTTTTAGAGTTTATGGTTTTTTTTATGTTTATGATTTTTATGATTAAGGTTTTTAAATGTTTTAGGGTTTCTTAGGTATTTTTAAGAAAATGGATTTATTAAGATTTAGGTGTTACGTAGTCCTAATATAGGGTATAGGATCTCAAGTTTAGGGTTTTATCTAGGGCTTATGGTTTTAAAGGGTTTTTTTTTCCGGGTATTATAGTTGTAGGTGTTTAAATGGATTTTAGGGTTTAGGGTTTTTTAGGATTCCAGAGCTCATATATCGTAAAAACAATAATGATTCTAAAAAATATTTATCAATCCCAAATTGAAAAAAACTCTTGACCGATTTTTTTTTGAAAAACTTAAGCTCTAAACCCTAACCTAAAAACCCTTAACCAAATACCTAAACTCTTCTTAATAATGCTCAGATTATATCATTGTTCAATATGCTCTATTAAGTTATATATATTTGTTCAGCTTTATCATGTCATGCATGCTCAGAATCTTTCAACTACTGATACATAGTCTACGCTACATCTTCTCTTAATGTAGGTTTAGGTCCTCAACATTCAGATCACGCGAAAATCGGTTCCCGATCCGTATTCAGCAATATCAGTGGTGAGTCCTCAAATTTCTAGGACGATTTATATGTTTTATATTCAGTCTTCCATTTTAGTTTCAGTTTTCATGAGTTAGTTGGGGGCATGTCCCAGCAACTCAAGCCTTTTAGAGGCTTTTTATTCGTACATTGTTTTTGTCATTCCCAGAGGTTACCCACTTGACGTAACACGAGACCTAGGATCACGAGTGACCCCAAGCTAACTTTGAGTGGGCATATCATAAGCATATTAGATCAACACCATTAAAAGCCTAAACCTAAGAAATCTGAAATCCCTAAGAAACCCTAAACCTTAGGGAAACCCTGGGACTTATGAAACAACAACAGACCCTAAAGCCGAAAAACACCTCTAAAAACACTAAACCTAAAAACACCCTTAAAATCCCTAAACCCTAAAAACTCTAAATTTAAAATCCTAAGCCCTAAACCCAAAGAAACCCAAATTCGTACGAACCCCTAAACAGTAAAAAATCTTAACAATCTTGAAAACCCCTTTTAAAATCCTAAACCTAAATAATTCAACAAACACATAAGCCCTAAACCCTAAAAACCCTTAAATAAATACTTAGACCTTATACCCAAACAAACCCTAAACCCTTCCACCTAAACCTTAAGGCTAAACCCTAAGAAACCCTAAACTTTAAGAAGTAAAAAAAACCTAAAAGACTTTTAAAACCCTAAACTTTTAAAAACCCAAAACCCCGAAAAACCCTATAAATCCCCTAAGATCTAAGAACCCCTTAATCGTTAAAAAACCATAGAAATCCCAAACACGTTAAAACCCTAAACCTAAATATTACTCTAAACATAATAGAACACTAGAAAATCTTAAGCCCAAATCCCTAAAACCTAAAAACACTTCAAAAAACCAAACCCTAAGAAATCCTAAATGCTAAATAATATACGCTAAGAAACTCTAAATTAGAGGGCTAAACCTTAAACCCCAAACCATATGGAATCCTAAGAAACCCTAAACCCTAAAATCCATTTAAACATCTACAACTATAATACCCGGAAAAAAAACCCTTTTAAACCATAAGCTCTAAAAAAAACCCTAAACTTAATCCTATGCCCTATATTAGGCCTACGTAACCCTAAATCTTAACAAATCCAAATTCTAAAAAATACCTAAGAAACCCTAAAACATTTTAAAACCTTAATCATAAAATTCATAAACATAAAAAAGAACCATAAACTCTGAAAAACTCTTAACCTAAAATCCGAAGCGCTAAATCCTAAAACAAGAAACCCTAAGAAACTCCAACTCATAAACCCTTATAAACCATAATACCCTAAAACCTATGATCCTAAACCCTAAACCCGAAAAAATCACAAAGAAAACATATGATCCTAAACCCTAAACCCTAAAAAATCACTAAGAAAACCTAAACCCTAAAAAACCTAAACTCTAAAAAATTCTTAACCTAAAATCCGAAGCGCTAAATCCTAAACCAAGAAACCCTAAGAAACTCTAACTCCTAAACCGTTATAAACCCTAATACCCTAAAACCTATCATCCTAAACCCTAAACCCTAAAAATCACTAAGAAAACCTAAACCCTAAAAATCACTAAGAAAACCAAAACCCTAAAAAACCCCAAAAAAAATTAAAACCCCTAAACCTAAAGAACCATAAATCCCAAACTCTAAACCTTGAACCCTAAACCCTTATAAATAATAAGCCCAAAACCCAAATCCTAAGAAAACCCCAAACCCTAAACCCAAAAAAGCACTAAGAAACCCAAAACCCTAAAAAACAACAAAGAAAAACTTAAAAAACATTAAACCTAGAAAAACCTCTAAAAAATCATAAACCTAACAAACCTAAACCCTATTCTAGAAAAACCCTAAACCTAAAATACTAAACCCTACACCCTAAATGACCCAAAAAAAATGTAAGAAACCTTAAATGTTCAATTCAAACCCTAAGAAACCTAAACCCTAAACCTTAGGGATAAACCCCCAACCCTAAGCTTTATGAAACTCTAAGAAGCCCTAAACCCTAAGAAATCCTAAGTCCTAAGAAAACTAAACACTAAAAAACTACAAAAAAAACTTTAAAAAATCTTAAATCTAACAAACCTAAACCCTAAACCATAGAAAAACCCTAGACCTAAACACTAAACCCTATACCCTAAATGACCCAAAAAAAATCTTGGAGACTTTAAATGTTAAACTCTAACCCTAAGAAACCCAAACCCTAAACCTTAGGGATAAATCCCCAGCCCTAAGCCTTATGAAACTCTAAGAAGCCCTAAATCCTAAAAAATACTAAATCCAAGGAAAACATAAACACTAAAAACCTTTAAAACCTAAACACTAAACCCTACATACTAAATGAACCAAAAAAACATAGGAGACCTTAAATGCTAAACTCTAATCCTAAGAAAATTAAATCCTAAACCTTAGGGATAAACCTCCAACCCTAAGCCTTACGAAATTCTAAGAAGCCCTAAACTCTATGAAATCCTAAATCATAATAAAACCTAACCCCTAAAAACCTTTAAAACCCTAAAACTAAAAATCTCAAAAAAAACCTTAAAAACCCTAAAAAAATTCCTTACTCTAAAACCCCAAGTCCTAAACCCTTAGAGATCATATATCGTAAAAACAATAATGATCCTAAAAAATCTTTAACAATCCCAAATTGAAAAAAACTCTTGACCGAATTTTTTCTAGAAAAACTTAAGCTCTAAACCTTAACCTAAAAACCCTTAACCAAATACCTAAACTCTTCTTAATAATGCTCAGATTATATCATTGTTCACTATGCTCTTTTAAGTTATATATATTTGTTCAGCTTTATCATGTCATGCATGCTCAGAATCTTTCAACTACTGATACATAGTCTACGCTACATCTTCTCTTAATGTAGGTTCAGGTCCTTAACATTCAGATCACGCGGAGATCGATTCCCGATCCGTATTCAGCAATATCAGTGGTGAGTCCTCATTTTTCTAGGACGATTTATATGTTTTATATTCAGTCTTTCATTTTAGTTTCAGTTTTGCTAGAGTTAGTTAGGGGCATGTCCTGTAACTCACGTCTTTTTGAGGCTTTTTATTCATACATTGTTTTCGTCACTCCCCGAGGTTACCCACTTGACGTAACACGAGACCTAGGATCACGAGTGACCCCAAGCTAACCTTGATCGGGAATATCATAAGCATATTAGATCAACACCTTTAAAAGCCTAAACCGAAGAAATCTGAAATCCCTAAGAAACCCTAAACCCCAAACCTTAGGAAAACCCCAGACTTATGAAACACCAACAGACCCTAAAGCCTAAAAACACCTTTAAAAACACTAAACCTAAAAACACCCTTAAAATCCCTAATCTCTAAAAGCTCTTAATTTAAAATCCTAAGCCCTACACCCAAAGAAACCCAAGCCGTAAGAACCCCTAAACGGGAAAAAATCATAACAATCTTGAAAACCCCTTTTAAAATCCTAAACCTAAAAAATTCAACAAAAACTTAAGCCCTAAACCTTAAAAACCCTTAAATAAATACTTAGACCTTATACCCAAAGAAACCCTAAATTCTTCCGCCTAAACCTTAAGGCTAAACCATAAGAAACCCTAAACTTTAAGAAATAAAAAAAAACCCTAAAAGACTTTTAAAACCCTAAACTTTTAAAAACCCAAGGCCCTAAAAACCTTATAAATCCCCTAATATCTTAGAACCCCTTAATCGTTAAAAAACCGTAGAAATCCTAAACACCTTAAAACCCTAAACCTAAATATTACTCTAAACCTAATAGAACACCAGAAAATATTAAGCCCAACACCCTAAATCCTAAAAACTCTAAAAAAAACCAAACCCTAAGAAATCCTAAACGCTAAATAATATACGCTAAGAAACTCTAAATCATAGGGCTAAACCTTAAACCCCAAACCATATGGAATCCTAAGAAACCCTAAACCCTAAAATCCATTTAAACACCTACAACTATAATACCCAGAAAAAAAACCCTTTAAAACCATAAGCTCTAGAAAAAACCTTAAACTTAAAATCCTATGCCCTATATTAGGCCTACGTAACCCTAAATCTTAAGAAATCCAAATTCTTAAAAATACCTAGGAAACTGTAAAACATTTAAAAACCTTAATCATAAAAATCAAAAACATAAAAAAAACCATAAACTCTAGAAAACTCTTAACCTAAAATCCGAAGCGCTAAATCCTACACCAAGAAACCCTAAGAAACTCTTACTCCTAAACCGTTATAAACCCTAATACCCTAAAACCTATCATCCTAAACCCTAAAACCCTAAAAAATCACTAAGAAAACCTAAACCCTAAAAATCACTAAGAAAACCTAAACCCTAAAAAACCTAAAAAAAAAGTTCAAAACCTCTAAACCTAAAGAACCATAAATCCCAAACTATAAATCTTGAACCCTAAACCCTTATAAATCATAAGCCCAAAACCCAAACCCTAAGAAAACCCCAAACCCTAAACCCAAAAAAGCACTAAGAAACCCAAAAGCCTAAGAAACAACAAAGAAAATGATAGCATCCAAGGAAGCTCTACTCCATTAAAGGACAAGGATAAAGCTTTAGAAACTCCAAGGAGGCCCATAACAAGATCTCAAACCAAGGAGTTCAATGATAAGTTCAATGGGCTTCAATCGCTGATCCAAAGGTTTCTTATTGGGGAAGCAGAGCTCAAGCCCAAGGGAGAGGAATTGTCCAAATGCTACAATTATTTGGTGGCCCAAATTCAAGCCCAAGATGAGGAATTTTAAGGTCCAATTTCGTGCAAATAAGGTCAAGAAGAGTCCAAGAATCAGCCACAACAAGAGTTACTTTCTGCCCAAGTTTTGAGAGAAGACTAGTCAAACTTTCCAAGATTGTCAAGATTCTTTTCCTAGTTGGGATTTACCTTATTTATTTATTTATATATAGGTTATTATTATTTTCCTTAGTCTATTTATTATCTCCTAAGTACCATTTAATGCTTTCCTAGAAGTACTAAATTTGTTCCTAGTTAGGTTACTTTATTTCCTTTCTAGAGTAGGATTCCTTGTAATTGTCTTTCTAGGGTTTGGCTGACCTTTTAGCTTCTTAGAAGGGCTCTTGGACGTTTTTCCCCTTCTCCTATATTCATTAAAGACAATTTAGATTGATATTAATAATATTTGAGAGAGTTCTTTGAACCTTTGTGACTTGTTCTTTGAGAATTTATATTTAAACCTTTACTAGTTTCATAGTTTAAGGTATAAAGTAACTTCTTATAAAGTAACATCTTCTTGTGATATCTTTGGTTTCTTTTTGGTATTCTTTAGAAGGTGATTAGTTTCTACATACTAATTATTGTCTTTAGTTACTCATAAAGCGGTCAAGATCCGAATCTATCGTTTTGATTCGTTTTGTCAAGTAAAGGCGTTAGATTTCTTCCATAAATTTATGCGTTGTTACTTGGATCTTTTCAAGGCCTTAGAACATCTAATCCTTGGAAATTTGGGGATCTTTCCTTCGAAATTCCCATATCTTTAGTTAGTTTTTTTGTTTCTTTTCTTTGTGCTTCCGCATTCAAATATTCAATTCTCTATTTGTGATCTCCCTTAACGTTGCTGTTATCAGAAAAACATAAAAAACATTAAAACCTAGAAAACCTCTTAAAAATCTTAAACCTAACAAACCTAAACCCTATTCTAGAAACACCCTAAACCTAAAACACTAAACCCTACACTCTAAATGACCCAAAAAAACGTAGGATACCTTAAATGTTCAATTCAAACCCTAGGGTTTGGTTTTTTTAAGGGTTTTTAGGATATAGGGTTTTGGGCTTAAGATTTTCAAGTGTTTTATTAGGTTTAGAGGAATATTTCAGTATAGGGTTTTAAGGTGTTTAGGATTTCTATGGTATTTTAACGATTAAGGGGTTCTTAGATATTGGGGGATTTATAGGGTTTTTAGGGGTTTTTGGGTTTTAAAAGTTTTTTAGGGTTTCTTTTAGTTCATAGAGTTTAGGGTTTCTTAGGGTTTAGCCCTAAGGTTTAGGCGGAAGGGTTTAAAATTTCTTTGGGTATAAGGTGTAAGTTTTTATCCAAGGGATTTTAAGGTTTAAGGCTAAAGTTTTTGTTGAATTTTTTAGGTTTAGCATTTTAAAAGGGGTTTTCAAGATTGTTATGATTTTTTACTGTTTAGGGGTTCTTACGGCTTAGGGTTTCTTTGGGTATTATGGCATAGGATTTTAAATTTATAGTTTTTTAGGGATTATAAGGGTGTTTTTAGGTTTAGTGTTTTTTAAAGTTGTTTTTAGGCTTTAGGGTTTGTTGGTGTTTCATAAGTCTTGGGGTTAACCTAAAGTTTAGGGTTTAGTATTACTTAGGGTTAAGGGTTTGTTAGGGATTTCAGATTTCTTAGGTTAGGATTTTAAAGGTGTTGATCTAATATGCATATGATATGCCAACTCAAGGTGAGCTTGGCGTCACTCGTGATCCTAGGTCTCGTGTTACGTCAAGTGGGTAACCTCGGGGAGTGACAAAAACAATGTATGAATAAAAGCCCCTAACTGACTAGAGATGTTGGGACATCCCCCCAGCTAACTCTAGCTAAACTGAAACTAAAATGAAAGACTGAATATAAAACGTGTAAATCATCCTCGAAAAACGAGGACTCACCACTGATATTGCTGAATACGGAACAGTAACCGATCTCCGCGTGATCTGAATGCTAAGGACCTGAACCTACATCAAGAGAAGATGTAGCGTAGACTATGTATCAGTAGTTGAAAGATTCTGAGCATGCATGACATGATAAATCTGAACAAATATATGTAATTGAATAGAGCATATTGAACAATGATATAATCTGAACATGATTAAGAAGAGTTTAGGTTTTTGGTTAAGTGTTTTTAGGGTTTAGAGCTTAAGTTTTTCTAAAAAAAATTCGATCAAGAGTTTTTTTCAATCTAGGATTGTCAAAGATTTTTTGGGATCATTATTGTGTTTACGATATATGATCTCTAAGGGCTTAGGACTTGGGGTTTTAGATTAAGGAATTTTCTTAGGGTTTTTAAGTTTGTTTTCGGGATTTTTAGTTTTAGGGTTATAAAGGTTTTTAGTGTTTTGCTTTTCTTAGGATTTAGGATTTCTTATGGTTTAGGGCTTCTTACAGTTTCATAAGGCTTAGGGTTGGGGTTTATCCCTAAGGTTTAGGGTTTAAATTTCTTAGTATTTGAGTTTAACATTTAAGGTCCCCTAGGTTTTTTTTTGGGTCCGTTAGGGTGTAGGGTTTAGTGTTTAGGTTTTAAAGGTTTTTAGTGTTTAGCTTTTCTTAGGATTTAGGGCTTCTTAGAGTTTCATAAGGTTTAGGGTTAGGGGTTTATCCCTAAGGTTTAGGGTTTTGGTTTTTTAGGGTTTGAGTTTAACATTTAAGGTCTCCTAGGTTTTTTTGGGTCATTTAGGGTGTAGGGTTTAGTGTTTAGGTTTAGGGTTTTTCTATGGTTTAGAGTTAAGGTTTGTTCGGTTTAATATTTTTTAGGTTTATAGTTTTTAAAGGTTTTTTTGTAGTTTTTTAGTGTTTAGTTTTGCTTAGGATTTAGGATTTTTATGGTTTAGGGTTCTTAGAGTTTCATAAGTTTTAGGTTTATCCCTAAGGTTTAGGGTTTAGGTTTCTTAAGGTTCGAATTGAACATTTACGGTCTCCTAGGTCTTTTTTGGGTCATTTAAGGTGTAGGGTTTATTGTTTTAAGTTTAGGGATTTTCTAGAATAGGGTTCAGGTTTGTTAGGTTTAAGATTTTTTAGAGGTTTTCTAGGTTTTAATGTTTTTTATGCTTTTCTTTGTTGTTTTTTAGGGTTTTGGGTTTCTTAGTACTTTTTTAGGTTTAGGATTTGGTGCTTTCTTAGGGTTTTGGGTTTTGGGCTTATAATTTTTAAGGGTTTAGGGTTCAAGGTTTAGAGTTTGGGATTTATTGTTCTTTAGGTTTAGGGGTTTTTAAGTTTTTTTTTTTATGTTTTTTAGTGTTTAGGTTTTCTTTGTGATTTTTAGGGTTTAGGTTTTTTAGTGATTTTTTAGGGTTTAGGATCATAGGTTTTAGGGTATTAGGGTTTATAAGGGTTTAAGATTTAGAGTTTCTTAGAGTTTCTTGGTTTAGGATTTAGGGCTTCGGATTTTAGGTTAAGTGTTTTTTAGAGTTTATGGTTTTTTTTATGTTTATGATTTTTATGATTAAGGTTTTTAAATGTTTTAGGGTTTCTTAGGTATTTTTAAAAAATTGGATTTATTAAGATTTAGGGTTACGTAGTCCTAATATAGGGTATAGGATTTTAAGTTTAGGGTTTTTTCTAGGGCTTATGGTTTTAAAGGGTTTTTTTTTTCCGGGTATTATAGTTGTAGGTGTTTAAATGGATTTTAGGGTTTAGGGTTTCTTAGGATTCCATATGGTTTGGGTTTAAGGTTTAGCCCTATGATTTAGAGTTTCTTAGGGTATATTATTTAGCATTTAAGATTTCTTAGGGTTTGGTTTTTTTAAGCGTTTTTAGGATATAGGGTTTTGGGCTTATGATTTTCAAGTGTTTTATTAGGTTTAGAGGAATATTTAAGTATAGGGTTTTAAGGTGTTTAGATTTCTATAGTATTTTAACGATTAAGGGGTTCTTAGATATTAGGGGATTTATAGGGTTTTTAGGGTTTTGGGTTTTAAAATTTTAGGGTTTTAAAAGGTTTTTAGGGTTTCTTTTATTTCATAGAGTTTAGGGTTTCTTAGGGTTTAGCCCTAAGGTTTAGGCGGAAGGGTTTAAAATTTCTTTGGGTATAAGGTGTAAGTTTTTATCCAAGGGATTTTAAGGTTTAAGGCTAAATTTTTTGTTGAATTTTTTAGGTTTAGCATTTTAAAAGGGGTTTTCAAGATTGTTATGATTTTTTACTGTTTAGGGGTTCTTAAGGCTTTGGGTTTCTTTGGGTATTATGGCATAGGATTTTAAATTTATAGTTTTTAGGGATTAGGGATTATAAGGGTGTTTTTAGGTTTAGTGTTTTTAAAAGTTGTTTTTAGGCTTTAGGGTTTGTTGGTGTTTCATAAGTCTTGGGGTTAACCTAAAGTATAGGGTTTAGTATTACTTAGGGTTAAGGGTTTGTTAGGGATTTCAGATTTCTTAGGTTTAGGATTTTAAAGGTGTTGATCTAATATGCATATGATATGCCAACTCAAGGTGAGCTTGGCGTCACTCGTGATCCTAGGTCTCGTGTTACGTCAAGTGGGTAACCTCGGGGAGTGACAAAAACAATGTATGAATAAAAGCCCCTAACTGACTAGAGATGTTGGGACATCCCCCCAGCTAACTCTAGCTAAACTAAAACTAACATGAAAGACTGAATATAAAACGTGTAAATCATCCTCGAAAAATGAGGACTCACCACTGATATTGCTGAATACGGATCGGTAACCGATCTCTGCGTGATCTGAATGCTAAGGACCTGAACCTACATCAAGAGAAGATGTAGCGTAGACTATGTATCAGTAGTTGAAAGATTCTAAGCATGCATGACATGATAAATCTGAACAAATATATGTAATTGAATAGAGCATATTGAACAATGATATAATCTCAACATGATTAAGAAGAGTTTAGGTTTTTGGTTAAGTGTTTTTAGGGTTTAGAGCTTAAGTTTTTCTTTAAAAAAATTCGGTCAAGAGTTTTTTTCAATCTAGGATTGTTAAAGATTTTTTGGGATCATTATTGTGTTTACGATATATGATCTCTAAGGGCTTAAGGACTTGGGGTTTTAGATTAAGGAATTTTCTTAGGGTTTTTAAGGTTTGTTTTCGAGATTTTTAGTTTTAGGGTTATAAAGGTTTTTAGTGTTTTGCTTTTCTTAGGATTTAGGATTTCTTATGGTTTAGGGCTTCTTACAGTTTCATAAGGCTTAGGGTTGGGGGTTTATCCCTAAGGTTTAGGGTTTAAGTTTCTTAGGATTTGAGCTTAACATTTAAGGTCCCTAGGTTTTTTTTGGGTCGTTAGGGTGTAGGGTTTAGTGTTTAGGTTTTAAAGGTTTTTAGTGTTTAGCTTTTCTTAGGATTTAGGGCTTCTTAGAGTTTCATAAGGTTTAGGGTTAGGGGTTTATCCCTAAGGTTTAGGGTTTTGGTTTTTTAGGGTTTGAGTTTAACATTTAAGGTCTCCTAGGTTTTTTTTGGGTCATTTAGGGTGTAGGGTTTAGTGTTTAGGTTTAGGGTTTTTCTATTGTTTACAGTTAAGGTTTGTTAGGTTTAGAGATTTTAAAGGTTTTTTTGTAGTTTTTTAGTGTTTAGTTTTGCTTAGGATTTAGGATTTCTTATGGTGTAGGGCTTCATAGAGTGTCATAAGTCTTAGGTTTATCCCTAAGGTTTAGGGTTTAGGTTTCTTAGGTTTCGAATTGAACATTTAAGGTCTCCTAGGTCTTTTTTGGGTCATTTAAGGTGTAGGGTTTATTGTTTTAAGTTTAGGGATTTTCTAGAATAGGGTTCAGGTTTGTTAGGTTTAAGATTTTTTAGAGGTTTTCTAGGTTTTAATGTTTTTTATGCTTTTCTTTGTTGTTTTTAGGGTTTTGGGTTTCTTAGTACTTTTTTAGGTTTAGGGTTTGGGACTTTCTTAGGGTTTTGGGTTTTGGTCTTATGATTTTTAAGGGTTTAGGGTTCAAGGTTTAGAGTTTGGGATTTATTGTTCTTTAAGTTTAGGGGTTTTTAAGTTTTTCTTTTATGTTTTTTAGTGTTTAGGTTTTCTTTGTGATTTTTAGGGTTTAGGTTTTCTTAGTGATTTTTTAGGATTTAGGATCATAGGTTTTAGGGTATTAGGGTTTATAAGGGTTTAAGATTTAGAGTTTCTTAGAGTTTCTTGGTTTAGGATTTAGGGCTTCGGATTTTAGGTTAAGAGTTTTTTAGAGTTTATGGTTTTTTTTTATGTTTATGATTTTTATGATTAAGGTTTTTAAATGTTTTAGGGTTTCTTAGGTATTTTTAAGAAATTGGATTTATTAAGATTTAGGGTTACGTAGTCCTAATATAGGGTATAGGATTTTAAGTTTAGGGTTTTTTCTAGGGCTTATGGTTTTAAAGGGTTTTTTTTTTCGGGTATTATAGTTGTAGGTGTTTAAATTGATTTTAGGGTTTAGGGTTTCTTAGGATTCCATATGGTTTGGGTTTAAGGTTTAGCCCTATGATTAAGAGTTAAGGATTTAGAGTTTCTTAGGGTATATTATTTAGCGGTTAAGATTTCTTATGGTTTGGTTTTTTTAAGGGTTTTAAGGATATAGGGTTTTGGGCTTAAGATTTTCAACTGTTTTATTAGGTTTAGAGGAATAGTTAAGTATAGGGTTTTAAGGTGTTTAGGATTTCTATGGTATTTTAACGATTAAGGGGTTCTTAGATCTTAGGTGATTTATAGGGTTTTTAGGGTTTTGGGATTTTAAAAGTTTAGGGTTTTAAAAGTTTTTTAGGGTTTCTTTTATTTCATAGAATTCAGAGTTTCTTAGGGTTTAGCCCTAAGGTTTAGGCGGATGGGTTTAAAATTTCTTTGGGTATAAGGTGTAAGTTTTTATCCAAGGGATTTTAAGGTTTAAGGCTAAAGTTTTTGTTGAATTTTTTAGGTTTAGCATTTTAAAAGGGGTTTTCAAGATTGTTATGATTTTTTACTGTTTAGGGGTTCTTACGGCTTAGGGTTTCTTTGGGTATTATGGCATAGTATTTTAAATTTATAGTTTTTAGGGATTAGGGATTATAAGGTTGTTTTTAGGTTTAGTGTTTTTTAAAGTTGTTTTTAGGCTTTAGGGTTTGTTGGTGTTTCATAAGTCTTGGGGTTCACCTAAAGTTTAGGGTTTAGTATTACATAGGGTTAAGGGTTTGTTAGGGATTTCAGATTTCTTAGGTTTAGGATTTTAAAGGTGTTGATCTAATATGCATATGATATGCCAACTCAAGGTGAGCTTGGCATCACTCGTGATCCTAGGTCTCGTGTTACGTCAAGTGGGTAACCTCGGGGAGTGACAAAAACAATGTATGAATAAAAGCCTCTAACTGACTAGAGATGTTGGGACATCCCCCCAGCTAACTCTAGCAAAACTGAAACTAAAACGAAAGACTGAATATAAAACGTGTGAATCATCCCCGAAAAACGAGGACTCACCACAGATATTGCTGAATACGGATCGGTAACCGATCTCCGCGTGATCTGAATGCTAAGGACCTGAACCTACATCAAGAGAAGATGTAGCGTAGACTATGTATCAGTAGTTGAAAGATTCTGAGCATGCATGACATGATAAATCTGAACAAATATATGTAATTGAATAAAGCATATTGAACAATGATATAATTTGAACATGATTAAGAAGAATTTAGGTTTTTGGTTAAGTGTTTTTAGGTTAGGGTTTAGAGGTTACGTTTTTCTAAAAAAAATTTGGTCAAGAGTTTTTTTCAATCTAGGATTTTTAAAGATTTTTTGGGATCATTATTGTGTTTACGATATATGATCTCTAAGGGCTTAGGACTTGGGGTTTTAGATTAAGGAATTTTCTTAGGGTTTTTAAGGTTTGTTTTCGGGATTTTTAGTTTTAGGGTTATAAAGGTTTTTAGTGCTTTGCTTTTCTTAGGATTTAGGATTTCTAGGGTTTAGGGCTTCTTACAGTTTCATAAGGCTTAGGGTTGGGGGTTTATCCCTAAGGTTTAGGGTTTAAGTTTCTTAGGATTTGAGTTTAACATTTAAGGTCCCCTAGGTTTTTTTTTGGGTCCGTTAGGGTGTAGGGTTTAGTGTTTAGGTTTTAATGGTTTTTAGTGTTTAGCTTTTCTTTGGATTTAGGGCTTCTTAGAGTTTCATAAGATTTAGGGTTAGGGGTTTATCCCTAAGGTTTAGGGTTTTGGTTTTTTAGGGTTTGAGTTTAACATTTAAGGTATCCTAGGTTTTTTTTGGGTCATTTAGGGTGTAGGGTTTAGTGTTTAGGTTTAGGGTTTTTCTATGGTTTAGAGTTAAGGTTTGTTAGGTTTAATATTTTTTAGGTTTAGAGTTTTTAAAGGTTTTTTTGTAGTTTTTTAGTGTTTAGTTTTGCTTAGGATTTGGGATTTCTTATGGTTTAGTGATTCTTAGAGTTTCATAAGTCTTAGGTTTATCCCTAAGGTTTAGGGTTTAGGTTTATTAGGTTTCGAATTGAACATTTAAGGTCTCCTAGGTTTTTTTTGGGTCATTTAAGGTGTAGGGTTTATTGTTTTAAGTTTAGGGATTTTCTAGAATAGGGTTCAGGTTTGTTAGGTTTTAGATTTTTTAGAGGTTTTCTAGGTTTTAATGTTTTTTATGCTTTTCTTTGTTGTTTTTAGCGTTTTGGGTTTCTTAGTACTTTTTTAGGTTTAGGGTTTGGGGCTTTCTTAGGGTTTGGGTTTTGGGCTTATGATTTTTAAGGGTTTAGGGTTCAAGGTTTAGAGTTTGGGATTTATTGTTCTTTAGGTTTAGGGGTTTTTAAGTTTTTTTTTTAATGTTTTTTAGTGTTTAGGTTTTCTTTGTGATTTTTAGGGTTTAGGTTATCTTAGTGATTTTTTCGGGTTTAGGATCATAGGTTTTAGGGTGTTAGGGTTTATAAGGGTTTAAGATTTAGAGTTTCTTAGAGTTTCTTGGATTAGGATTTAGGTCTTCGATTTTAGGTTAAGAGTTTTTTTAGAGTTTATGGTTTTTTTTTATGTTTATGATTTTTATGATTAAGGTTTTTAAATGTTTTAGGGTTTCTTAGGTATTTTTAAGAAATTGGATTTATTAAGATTTAGGGTTACGTAGTCCTAATATAGGGTATAGGATTTTAAGTTTACGGTTTTTTCTAGGGCTTATGGTTTTAAAGGGTTTTTTTTTCGGGTACTATAGTTGTAGGTGTTTAAATGAATTTTAGCGTTTATGGTTTCTTAGGATTACATATGGTTTGGGTTTAAGGTTTAGCCCTATGATTTAGAGTTAAGGATTTAGAGTTTCTTAGGGTATATTATTTAGCGTTTAAGATTTCTTAGGGTTTGGTTTTTTTAAGGGTTTTTAGGATATAGGGTTATGGGCTTAAGATTTTCTAGTGTTTTATTAGGTTTAGAGGAATATTTTAGTATAGGGTTTTAAGGTGTTTAGGATTTCTATGGTATTTAACGATTAAGGGATTCTTAGATCTTAGGGGATTTATAGGGTTTTTAGGGTTTTGGGTTTTTAAAAGTTTAGGGTTTTAAAAGTTCTTTAGCGTTTCTTTTATTTCATAAAGTTTAGGGTTTCTTAGGGTTTAGGTTACTTAGGTTTCGAATTGAACATTTAAGGTCTCCTAGGTTTTTCTTGGGTCATTGAAGGTGTAGGGTTTATTGTTTTAAGTTTAGGGATTTTCTAGAATAGGGTTCAGGTTTGTTAGGTTTAAGATTTTTTAGAGGTTTTCTAGGTTTTAATGTTTTTTATGCTTTTCTTTGTTGTTTTTTAGGGTTTTGGGTTTCTTAGTACTTTTTTAGGTTTAGGGTTTGGGGCTTTCTTAGGGTTTGGGTTTTGGGCTTATGATTTTTAATGGTTTAGGGTTCAAGGTTTATAATTTGAGATTTATGGTTCTTTAGGTTTATGGGTTTTTATGTTTTTTTTCTTAGGTTTTTTAGGGTAAGAGTTTTTTAGAGTTTATGGTTTTTTTTATGTTTATGATTTTAATGATCAAGGTTTTTTAATGTTTCAGGGTTTCTTAGGTATTTTTATGAATTTGGATTTCTTAAGATTTAGGGTTACGTAGGCCTAATAAAGGGCATAGGATTTTAAGTTTAAGGTTTTTTCTGGTCTTATGGTTTTAAAGGGGCTTTTTTTCGGGTATTATAGTTGTAGGTGTTTAAATGGATTTTAGGGTTTAGGGTTTCTGAGGATTCCATATGGTTTGGGGTTTAAGGTTTAGCCATATGATTTAGAATTAAGGATTTAGAGTTTCTTAGGGTATATTATTTAGCGTTTAGGATTTCTTAGGATTTCGTTTTTTAAGGGTTTTAGGATTTAGGGTTTTGGGCTTAAGATTTTCTAGTGTTTTATTAGGTTTAGAGGAATTTTTAGGTTTAGGGTTTTAAGGTGTTTAGGATTCCTATGGTTTTTTAACGATTAAGGGGTTCTTAGAGCCTAGGGGATTTATAGGGAATTTAGGGTTTTGGGTTTTTAAATGTTTAGGGTTTTAAAAAAATTTAGGTTATTTTTATTTCTTAAAATTTAGGATTTCTTATGGTTTAGCCCTAAGGTTAGGCGAAAGGGTTTAGGGTTTCTTTGGGTATAAGGTCTAAGTTTTTATTTAAGTGTTTTTAAGGTTTAGGGCTTAGTTTTTGTTGAATTTTTTAGGTTTAGGATTTTAAAAGGGGTTTTCAAGATTGTTATGATTTTTCACTGTTTAGGGGTCCTTACGGCTTAGGGTTTCTTTGGGTATAGGGCTTGGATTTTAAATTTAGAGTTTTTAGGGATTAGAATTATAAGGGTGTTTTTAGGTTTAGTGTTTTTAGGCTTTAGGGTTTGTTGGTGTTTCATAAGTCTTGGGGTTTCCCTAATGTTTAGGGTTTAGTATTTCTTAGGTTTAGGGTTTCTTAGGGATTTTAGATTTCTTAGGTTTAGGCTCTTCAAGGTGTTGATCTAATATGCTTATGATATGCCAACTCAAGGTTATCTTGGGTCACTCGTGATCCTAGGTCTCGTGTTACGTCAAGTGGGTAACCTCGGGGAGTGACAAAAACAATGTATGAATAAAAGCCTGTAACTGACTAGTGATGCTGGGACATGCCCCACTAACTCTAGAAAACTGAAACTAAATTGAAAGACTGAATATAAAACATGTAAATCGTCCTCGAAAAATGAGGACTCACCACTTATATTGCTGAATACGGATCAGGAACCGATCCCGCGTGATCTGAATCCTAAGGACCTGAACCTACATCAAGAGAAGATGTAGTGTAAACTATGTATCAGTAGTTGAAAGATTTTGAACATGCATGACTGATAAAGCTGAACAAATATATATAACTGAATAGAGCATTTGAACAATGATATAATCTGAACATGATTAAGAAGAGTTTAGGTATTTGGTTAAGGGTTTTTAGGTTAGGGTTTAGAGCTTATGTTTTTTTTAAAGAATATGGTCAAGAGTTTTTTTCAATTTAGGATTGATAAAGATATTTTAGGATCATTATTGTTTTTATGATATATGAGCTATAAGGGCTTAGGACTTGGGGTTTTAGAATAAGGATTTTTTTTTAGGGTTTTTATGGTTTGTTTTCGGGATATTTAGTTTTAAGGTTTTAAAGGTTTTTAGTGTTTAGCTTTTCTTAGGATTTAGGATTTCTTAGGGTTTAGGGCTTCTTAGAGTTTCATAAGTCTTATGGTTGGGGTTTATCCCTAAGGTTTAGGGTTTAAGTTTCTTAGGATTTGAGTTTAACATTTAAGGTCTCCTAGGTTTTTTTGGGTCGTTTAGGGTGAAGGGTTTAGTGTTTAGGTTTTAAAGGTTTTTAGTGCTTAGCTTTTCTTAGGATTGAGGGCTTCTTAGGGATTCTTAGAGTTTCATAAGGGTTAGGGTTGGGTGTTTATCCCTAACGTTAAGGTTTGGGTTTCTTAGGGTTTGAGTTTAACATTTAAGTCACCTAGGTTTTTTTTTGGATCATTTGGGTGTTGGGTTTAGTGTTTAGGTTTAGTGTTTTTCTATGGTTTAGGGTTTAGGTTGTTATGTTTATGATTTTTTAGGTTTAGAGTTTTTTAAATTTTTTTTGTAGTTTTTTAGCGTTTAGTTTTTCTTAGGATTTAAATTTCTTAGGGTTTAGGGCTCTTACAGCTTCATAAGGCTTAGGGATGGGGGTTTATCCCTAAGGTTTAGGGTTTAGGTTTCTTAGGGTTTGAATTGAACATTTAAGGTTTCCTAGGTATTTTTTGGGTCATTTAGGGTGTTGGGTTTAGTGTTTTAGGTTTACCGTTTTTCTAGAATAGGGTTTAGGTTTGTTAGGTTTAAGATTTTTAAGAGGTTTTCTACGTTTTAATGTTTTTAAGTTTTTCTTTGTTGTTTTTTACGGCTTTGGGTTTCTTAGTGCTTTTTTGGGTTTAGGGTTTGGGTTTTGGGCTTATGATTTTTAAGGGTTTAGGGTTCAAGGTTTAGAGTCTGAGATTTATGGTTCTTTAGGTTTAGGGGTTTTTAAGTTTTTTTTTTTAGGTTTTTTAGGGTTTAGGTTTTCTTAGTGCTTTTTAGGGTTTAGGTTTTCTTAGTGATTTTTTAGGTTTTAGGCTATTAGGGTTTAAGATTTAGAGTTTCTTAGGGTTTCTTGGTTTAGGATTTAGGGCTTCGGATTTTAGGTTACGAGTTTTTTACAGTTTATGGCTTTTTTTATGTTTATGATTTTTATTATTAATGTTTTTAAATGTTTTAGGGTTTCTTAGGTATATTTAAGAAATTGGATTTCTTAAGATTTAGGGTTACGTAGACCTAATAGAGGGCATAGGATTTTAAGTTTAGGGTTTTTTCTAGGGTTTATGGTTTTAAAGGATTTTTTTTCCGCGTATTATAGTTGTAGATATTTAAATGGATTTTAGGGTTTAGGGTTTCTTAGGATTCCATATGGTTTGGGTTTAAGGTTTAGCCCTATGATATAGAGTTTCTTAGCGTTTACACTACAACAAAAGTGATATATAGCTACGAAATTATTAGCTACGACATGAAATTCGTCACAAATTATTCACTTTTAGTGACAAAAATTATATTTCGTGCTTAAATACATGAAACACAAACTTTTAGTGACGAAATGTAGAAAATCTTTGCAAAGTTTCGTCTTTTAAAGTTTCCCACCAAAAAAAGGATTGGCGCCAAATATTGAATACTATTAGCCACAAATTTAGAGTTGTCAGTGACACATTATTTTGTCACGAATGATGTTTCCAATTAGCAACGAACCATTTTTTGTCCAAAATATAATTAAATTTTAGATACAAAAAACTTTTGTCACAAAAAAATATATTGATACATTAGTGACAAATCATTTTTGTCCTAAAATTAGTTAAATTTTGAATACGAAAACCTTTTGTCTCAAAAATATACTGATTCATTAGTAACGAATTATTTTTTGTCCTAAAATTAGTTAAATTTTGGATACAAAATTTTTTTGTCACAAAAACATACATTGATACATTAGTGTCAAACCATTTTTGTCCTAAAATATGTTAAATTTTGAATACGAAAAACCTTTGTCACAAAAATATATTGATGCATTAGTGATGCATCATTTTTATCCTAAAATTAATTAAATTTTGGATACGAAAATTTTTTGTCAACAAAACATATATTTATACATTAGTGATAAATCATTTTTGTCATAAAATCAATTAAATTTTGAATACAAAAAACTTTTGTTGCAAAAATATATTGATGCATTAGTGACGAATCATTTTTGTCCTAAAATTAGCTAATTTTTGGATACAAAAAAATTTTGTCGCACAAAATATATTGACACATTAGTGACGAATCATTTTTTGTCCTAAAATTTGTTTATTTTTTTATATGATAAACTTTGTCGCAAAAATATATTGATAGAGTAAAAATAAAGTATAATTTGTAGTTAATCATGGTAAACTTTAACTACAAATTTTTGTATTCAATTGTGATATTAGTTTTTGTCAATAATAGTTCAAACAATTAGTGATACTTGTATTGTTGTCTCTATTTACTTATAATTTAGTCACAATGAATGTTTGTCAAAAAATATTATATATGTTTGAATGGCTATGACCTAAATTTCATAGTTGAATGGTGCAATTATTGGCTACAAAAAAATTCTTGGTTATAATTATATAATCACTAATTATAAACACATTTTTAACTAAACAAAAAAATCAGAGAAATTATTTATTAGACCATACTCCAGACAAACACAATATAGACTACATCATATAATAAAAAATATGGTCTAAACATCATTAAAATAGTCTAAATAAAAATATTACAAACAAAGCTTCCAAAACTATCAAGAGTCTCAACAAATTTTCAAGTACTCATACAAATGTAAAATTCATTGGAGCGATTATAGCTAACAAAAGTCAGATGCTCACTTCTAAGTTGTATTACAATAAAATACGATAGAGAACACAAATTTTTATCATGCACTAAAAAAGATATTACAAATTTGTAGTGAGCAATAAATCACTATAGTTAATTTACAGTAATTAATTTAATCCCAACAAATTGATGACTAAATCAGTTTAAAAAAATTACTCTTCAAAAATACCAATAGTCCAAACCTCTGCAACAAAAGTTACAATTATTATTACTAAATCATAAAAAAAAATTGTGATCAAAACTCTCTGCAATTCGTTAGTATATTTCTTTTACTTCATATGTGGAAAATATTAAAGTTTAAGATATTTTCTACTAATTAACATGTAGACTTTATAATCAAACCAAAAATACATATTACCAATAAAAAGTATTAACATGTTGTAATAACAGAAGTATATCATTAGAAAGTAGTATCATTAGCCTTACCAACTAAATTTAAACACAACATTCAGTTCAATCATTCTAATATGTTTAAGCGGAATTACATTATCGTAATATCTAATTAAATTAGAAGAAACTTTAATAATTTCAATAAGATTACTAGTTGCGAATGATCTTCTTATGCACTAGCTAAATTACTTGTGTGACTATCAAATTTAGAACCGTAACCGATACTAAGGAGTAGGATTCAAAGCAAGTCTTAACAATAATTTATATAAAATTGGGCAGAGTTTCCCTTGTTTTTGGGCTTGTCTAAAAATATTCCTGTCTTAGAAATCAATAACATATCCGACCAATATCGCCAAAAACAAGTCATAATAATCATCAACATTCTATTCAAAATAGAATAATACTAAATTCATCTCAAAATACGAAAAGAAGCCTAATACTAGTCACAAGTAGATAATGACAAAAGAATACATATGACAATAGTGAATTGACTAATGAAGCGACTTTAAGAGTTAAATAGAAAAGAACGATATCAAATAAATATCTTCTTCCCCGCACAAAGCAATTTCCGCTAACCAAAAATTTGTCAACTCGTGCACTCTAGCTAAAGAAAGCATCATCGACGTCACTTGTGATCTCTGTAATAAATTATAGCAGAGAGTGAGTCACTAGCTCAATCAGTAATAACAATTAACTACAGATTTTTATAATAATAATAAAATATAATGAAATAAACACCCTTTTCAGAAATGGTAACAATAATCAGTCTTGTTTGTTTCATATAAGGTATGCTAACCTAAGGTGTGTGATTTACTCAATCTTACTAGCCTAATATTGTGGAATAAGGGTGCAATTGCTACAAAGTGTTGGGACTATGCCAACAAGCACGATCAACTAAGATTAGATGGGTTAACTTATAATATATCAAAAATCAAGTTATCATCACAATGTCCATTCCTCAATAGGCAATTGAGATGGTCAAACAAATTATTGGTACCAGATAGATGCTCAAAGATGGCCCAGTAGCCAGAAGAGGAGGCACAAACATGATTGGTCTAATCTATTTTCAACTACTGAACATAACTGAAACAGTAAGGTGGAAATGCATGATGTTCCAGAATGATGCAAAGCCAAAAGCTAAGTTACCACGTGGTTACACTTTCATGGGATGATGCTAACAGCTGACAGATTGATCAAATGGAGAATAAACGTGGAGCCAAAGTGCGGCCTTTATAGAATGACCGGTGAAAGCAGAGACCATTTATTCTTCATGCAGTTATAATCTTAACATATCATCAAGACTCAGGCAATGGATTAGAAGACCAATGGTTACTTCCAAAGCCTGGAAACAACATTTAGATTGGGCAACTCATAATCGAAAAGGGAGATCACACACTGTCAAGCTTTTAGAATGGTTTTCACTGAAGCAATTAATGCCATTTGGATAGAGAGGAACTTGAGGATTTTCAAAAAGAGGAGCAGGTATGTAGAGAGTACAGTCGGGGAACTAGTTTGCAATGTTAGAGCTACCAATGGAAATCAACTCCTATTCCAAGAACTCCTATTTTAATCAATTGAGCTAGACATTAAGATTAGGCTATGTAAATAACTATGTATACTGATTTAGATAGCTAGTTTGAGATTTAATCATATATAATCTCTCTCTCTCTCTCTCTATATATATATATATATATATATATATGTCTCTGTCTCTGTCACTCTGTCTCTGTCACACTGTCTGTGTGTGTGTGTGAATTTCTACAAAAATTATCATTGAGAAATAGTTTTTGATTCAACTCTAGAGGGTCAGACTACCATAATTGACATCTCTGTCTCTGTCTCTGTCTCTGTCACTGTGTGTGTGTGTGAATTTCTACAAAAAATATCATTGAGAAATAGTTTTTGATTCAACTCCAGAGGGTGTGTGTGTGTGTGAATTTCTACAAAAAATATCATTGAGAAATAGTTTTTGATTCAACTCCAGAGGGTCAGACTACCATAATTGACATAACTTAGTTAATATTTTCAAACCACATGAAATTATATATCTGTCTCTCTCTCTGTCTCTGTCTCTGTGTGTGTGTGTCTGAATTTCTACAAAAAATATCATTGAGAAATAGTTTTTCATTCAACTCCAGAGGGTCAGACTACCATAATTGACATAGCTTAGTTAATATTTTCAAACCACATGAAATTTCAAAAATAATCTCAATTATATTGAATCACTTCAGAACAAGTTTAGGTAAAAACAACACTATACTAAGATATTAGTAATATAACGATATCAACAAAAAAAAATAGATAAAACTCCAAATGAGTAATTGAAATCCACGAGGCAATATAAAGATTTCAACATAAAGCATATAATAACATATGCAATTTGTCAAAAGAAGTTGATAATCAGAGGCAATGCATGCAGAAAAAAAAACATGTTCATCCATGAGGAAGCCCCGAAACTAAAAGCTAAACACAGTAAAACCATTTTAAACAAGGTCATAACACTAGAATTGTTAGTTGATTCACTATATTAGAGATAAGTAGCTACAAAAAGAGAGGCAAACCTGCAATTTCATCCCCTTCATATACATTTAGTCTGAAGATATGGATCCCTACAAGAAAATATAAAAAACAGAAGCCGTTAGTGATGGTGGGAGGGGGGGGGGTTGTCTCTAAAGTGAAAAAAAACTGATTTGAGGAAAAAAGGAATTATCCTTTGAATGCATAAAAGAAAAGTAGGGAACGAAATAAATTATGAAGAAAAGATAAAAATAATAAATTTTAAGTACTTATAAGCTACTTGACCTTTACTGGCTATTACCTTCAAGTACCGACAAATAATTTTCACTAAAAGTGATTTTCATTGTAGTGATAAGACCGCTACTTTGACAGTTTTCAAACATGATATACATAATGCATAAAAGCTATTAACATGTAATTGCCTTACTATTATGAGGTTACATCACAAGCCAATATCATCACCATCACTTGTTGTATCAGCTTCATTGTCATTAGTACCATTATTACCTCCATTCTCCTCATGATCACTGATGTACTCTATCATAGTTTCATCCTCTTGGTCAGAATTTTCTTCGTTATAATGAACTTCATGTTCTTTTTGAGCCTCTAATTCAATTACATTTGCATCCAAGATAACTGAATCAACATCATCTCTATGTAGTTGACTCAACATATCCACTGTATCACAGACAATTGAATTACTTTCCAATGACATGTCTTGATACACTTCATTATTTGTAATATGTAACTCATCACTTTCAGTCTCCAAAGTTTCTTTCTCAGGCACATCGTATAAGTGTCTATCTTGAAATTTGAGCACAATTTGCCAATTCTCTCCCAATTTTGGGTCATCAATGTAAAATACTTGCTTTGCTTGAGTAGCTAGTACAAAAGAATCACGTTCATACCAAAATCTTTTAACACAAATGCTCGTAAAATTTTTATCTTTTTGCATCCCTATTTTCTTGCGGAGATCAAACCACTTGCATTTGAATAAGAGAACTCGATTTTCCTCAACATACTCTAACTCAAGGATGTCAATTATAATACCATAAAAGTCAATCACCTCATTTTCATGATAGCCTGCAACAACTATACCGCAATTTTGACTTTTACGTAATTCATCGCGACGTTGAATATGATACCTAACACCATTTACAATACAACCAGTATGTGTTCTTCCACGCACATCTGGTCCCATTGCCAAAGGATATAATTTCTTGATAGATGTTGACTTTTCTTTAGTATATAACTGCATAATCTATGAGAAAAACTTGTTGCGTTCAATTAGTAAAGAAGGAAAAAAAAAATTAAACACAACAACATGATTATTATTTGAAAATCACTTACTTTTCTTTTGAACCATAAAGGAAATTGTTCTTTGTGTTTCTCATCTATATTCACAACAACTTGGTTCAACAACTCTTCTTTATGCTCCCTGCATTTAATAAAAAAAAATATAGAAATAATTAAAATAATAAAATGTCAACATAAATATATAAAATAGAAAAAGTACTTACTGAAGAAAAGGTTCTGCTTCTTCGCAATTATTCAACACATACCACCGAGCTATATCAAAATCTTTGTTTGGTATAACATCATATTTTCCATCTCTATATGGCCTAAATCTCTTTGAAAATATGTCTAGAACAAGTTCACCATTGTTGCTAAATCCATCATCATTCCGATCTTCACGATTAAATCTTGTCTCAATGTCAGTAAGATACATAGAGCAAAATGTCAAACACTCATCAATAATATACCCTTCTGCAATAGAACCTTCTGGCCGTGCCTTGTTTCGTACATAACGCTTAAGCTTGCACAAAAACCTCTCAATTTTGTACATCCAACGATATTGTACAGGTCCCCCATACATGGCCTCTCGTGGCAAATGCACAGCCAAATGTATCATAACATCAAAAAAAGCAGGTGGAAAGATCATCTCAAGCTTACATAATATAATAATTATATCCCTTTCAAGTTGTTCTAAGTCATCTCTTCTTAATGTCTTACAACATAATCGTTGAAAGAAATGGCCTAACTCAATTAATGTTAAAGAGACATCCTTATTTACAAATCCACGAAGAGCAATTGGCAGCACTCGTTGTAACAAAACATGATAGTCGTGACTTTTGAGTTTAGTGATCTTACCATCATCTACACTTACACACCCTGAGATATTTGCAGCATAACCATCAGGAAACTTAGCTGATTTTAAAAATGCCCAAAAATTTTTTTCTCTTTTTTTGACATACTATAACAAGCAGCTGGCATTTTATAACTAGAACCATCCTGCTGCAACCATAGTTCTTTTCTTATGTTCATATCCTTAAGATCTAGTCTTGCTTTATATGTGTCCTTACTTTTCCCATCAATATCCAATAGTGTCCCCAAAATACTCTCACAAATATTTTTTTCTATGTGCATAACATCTAAATTATGCCGCAATTTCAAGCCCTTCCAGTATGGTAACTCAAATAAAATACTTCTCCTAACCCAATTCAACTCTTCAGGAAGACGTTTCTTTTTCTTATTATTTGAGTGTTTTCCTGCTCTATAAGTACTGAGTAAATCCAATTGTTGTAAGACATCATCTCCTGATAGCTTTGGTTTCGATCTTTTTTCTTTCTTCCCATTAAATTTCTTGCTTCTTCTCCACGAGTGACTAGGTTCAAGATACCGACTGACCCACGTAACAAATTTTACTTCTTATCTTTTCTGAAGATGTATCCTTATTGCAAGTAGGACATGCCATGTATCCCTTAGTGCTCCATCCAGATAAATTACCTAATTCATATAAAAGATAATATATGTCAATACTAGTTTAAAACCTAAACAATAACATAGAACCTTCAAAAAATAAGATTCTCTACCGCAGTGAGTGGATCAATGTTGAGATTATGCAATATATTTACCATTACTATTTTACTATTATTACTATTCTTAGATATTAGTTTTGTTGTTGCTGACAATGAGGGAGCAACTTTTGCTAAGCATGAAATGCCTCTTTTAATATCAGATAGTTTGAATTTTGTTGGTAACTTAGCAAGTACTCGGCTTGATTGTAATGCTTCAGGCCACTGGTCTTGTAAGGATGCATATTATTGTATATAAATAAATAAACCCTCTTTCAACAAAAAAAAAAAGTAATTTAAGAACTTACCATTAGCTGGAAAGTCATTTATAGTCCATAAAACAGCAGCATGCATCTTGAAGCACTTCCCAGTTGATGCATCAAATGTCTCTACACCATCACTCCATAACTGTTTCAGCTCATCAATCAAAGGACGCAAATAAACATCAATATCCTTTCCTGGTGCTTGAGGACCGGGAATAAGCAGTGACATCATCATAAATGGGTCCTTAAAGCATTTCCAAGGAGGAAGATTATAAGGAGCGAGAATAACAGGCCACATACTATACGATGTGCTCATGTTACCGAATGGGTTAAAACCATCAGTTGCAAGACCAAGTCTAATATTACGAGGTTCTTGTGCAAACCACGGATGATTTTTGTCAAACTCTTTCCATGCTTCAGAATCAGCGGGATGTCTTAACACATTTTCCTCATCAAGATGTTTTTCTTTGTGCCACCTCATGTCCACACTTGTTTTACTAGACATAAATAATCGTTGAAGTCTAGGCTTTAATGGAAAATACCGCAAGACTTTATGAGGAATCTTCTTATCTTTTCCATTATCAATTTTCCACCTCGAAATACCACAATGTGGGCACTCTTGTCTATCTTTATGTTCAGCCCAATACAACACACAATCATTTTTGCAAGCATTAATCGAAATATATCCTAATCCCAAACCTTGTAACATGTTTTTAGCATCATAATATGACTTAGGAAGTGTCTCACCAGTAGGCAACGCCTCTTTTAGTAACTCCAGTAACATATCAAACGATTTATTACTCCATTGATTGTATACTTTCAAGTGTAGCAACTTCACAAGAAACGAAAGCTTTGAGAATTTCTTACATTCCGGGTATAGTTCACATTTAGCTTCTTCCAGCAATTTGTCAAACCTTTTGGCTTCCTTCTCACTCATATTACCGCACACATTATTATCGATTGTTGTCTCCTCCGAAAAATTGACAAATGATTTTCCACTAACCTCTTCTAACATAGTGTGAATTTCGTCATCACTGTCATGCTCTTCATTTTCATCTTCATTGTAAATCACTTCATCGTTATAACTCATTTGGGATTGTTCCCCATGGTATATCCATTGCACGTAACTTCCCATAATTCCCTTTATCAACAGGTGGTCATACACTACTTCTTGTGTCTGAAAAAATACATTTAAACAATCTTGACATGGGCATCGAACTTTAGAATTTCGATCAAAGTGAGACCGAACAAGCTGCATAAAAGATTGGACACCCTCAACATATCTTTTAGAGAACTTTACTCCATGCATCCAGCCTCTATCCATGATGAACTGCACAAACACATCACTTATCAGATAAATATCATAGAAGAAGCACATACAAGATTCTTTAAAATAAAATAACTACGAAAAAAAAGCATTCCATCAATGATAGAATACTAGCAGAAATAAGCTTCTAGGTGTTTGCCTGTTGATCTTGGAGAAATCTGTCTTTATGGGGAAGGATTAGCAGGAATAAAGTAAACATGAGCAATATGTTTTCATGTTAACATCTTTATTACCAATAAATTTAGATGGCTATACAACTAGGTGAACAATCTGAATCAGTAGGGAAAATAAGTGAGAGTCTAGAATAGTGTTGCATCATACTGTTATTGATGCGTTTGTCGGGAAACAATATTACAGACGCAAGAATGATTAATATTTTTGAATTATTGTTTTAGTTGTTTTAGTCGAACAAACTTTCTGAGTGGATTAGGATTCTTATTATTTTAGTTTTATAGGACTTTGTTATTTCTAATTTATTAGGACTCTTGCTATTGTAAACCTCTATTTAAGAGAGTTGACGTTAGTAGTAAAATAAGTTGGATTTTATCAAGTTTCAGAGATTCGGAACTTTCTCAAGCAAGTTCCCAGGTCTGCAATTCCATGAATGAATTGCGAATTTCAACAATCATAGGCAAGTCAAGGAACAAGAACAGGGGCTTAGACCTGTCTATTGGACCTAACTTTTCGGTCGACTTGATCCAGAACTGGGAACCTTAACACATACCTTTTACATATAACTCTTGAAGTTTTCTACGTTGTTCTTGATAAATTTTGTATCTAGTGTTGCATAGAAGAATGATTCAAAAGGGTAACAAGCATCCGTACAGTTCTTTACTCAATCTAAACAACTAACAGAAGAGCAAGCTACTAGGAAAGTTGCTAATGTGCTAAGATTTGAGTTTCAGTTTTAGATCATTTAGGGTGTAGGGTTTAGTGTTTAGGTTTAGGGTTTTTCTATGGTTTAGGATTTAGGTTTATTAGGTTTATGATTTTTTAGGTTTAGAGTTTTTAAATTTTTTTTGTAGTTTTTTAGTGTTTAGTTTTTCTTAGGATTTAGGATTTCTTAGGGTTTAGGGCTTCTTACAGTTTCATAAGGCTTAGGGTTGGAGGTTTATCCCTAAGTTAGGGTTTAGGTTTCTTAGGGTTTGAATTGAACATTTAAGGTTTCCTAGGTTTTTTTTGGTTCATTTAGGGTGTAGGGTTTAGTGTTTTAGGTTTAGGGTTTTTCTAGAATAGGTTTAAGGTTTGTTAGGTTTAAGATTTTTTAGAGGTTTTCTATGTTTTAATGTTTTTTTAGGTTTTTTCTTTGTTGTTTTTAAGAGTTTTGGGTTTCATAGTGCTTTTTTGGATTTAGGGTTTAAGATTTTCTTAGGGTTTGGGTTTTGGGCTTATGATTTTTAAGGGTTTAGGGTTCAAGGTTTAGAGTTTGGGATTTATTGTTCTTTAGGTTTAGGGGTTTTTAAGTGTTTTTTTTATGATTTTTAGTGTTTAGGTTTTCTTTGTGATTTTTAGGGTTTAGGTTTTCTTAGTGATTTTTTAGGGTTTAGGATCATATGTTTTAGGGTATTAAGGTTTATAAGGGTTTAAGATTTAGAGTTTCTTAGAGTTTCTTGGTTTAGGATTTAGGGCTTCGGATTTAAGGTTAAGAGTTTTTTAGAGTTTATGGTTTTTTTTTATGTTTATGATTTTTATGATTATGGTTTTTAAATGTTTTAGGGTTTCTTAGGTATTTTTAAGAAATTGGATTTATTAAGATTTAGGGTTACGTAGTCCGTATAGGATTTTAAGTTTAGGGTTTTTTCTAGGGCTTATGGTTTTAAAGGGTTTTTTTTCCGGGAATTATAGTTGTAGGTGTTTAAATGGATTTTAGGGTTTAGGGTTTCTTAGGATTCCATATGGTTTGGGTTTAAGGTTTAGCCCTATGATTTAGAGTTTCTTAGGGTATATTATTTAGCGTTTAAGATTTCATAGGGTTTGGTTTTTTTAAGGGTTTTTAGGATATAGGGTTTTGGGCTTAAGATTTTCTACAGTTTTATTAGGTTTAGAGGAATATTTAATTATATGGTTTTAAGGTGTTTAGGATTTCTATGGTATTTTAATGATTAAGGGGTTCTTAGATCTTAGGAGATTTATAGGGTTTTGGGTTTTTAAAATTTAGGGTTTTAAAAGTTTTTTAGGATTTCTTTTATTTCATAAAGTTTAGGGTTTCTTAGGGTTTAGCCCTAAGGTTTAGGCGGAAGGGTTTAAAATTTCTATCGGTATAAGGTGTAAGTTTTTATCTAAGGGATTTTAAGGTTTAAGGCTAAAGTTTTTGTTGAATTTTTTAGGTTTAGCATTTTAAAAGGGGTTTTCAAGATTGTTATGATTTTTTACAGTTGAGGGGTTCTTACGGCTTAGGGTTTCTTCGGGTATTATGGCTTAGGATTTTAAATTTAGAGTTTTTAGGGATTAGGGATTATAAAGGTGTTTTTAGGTTTAGTGTTTTTTAAAGTTGTTTTTAGGTTTATTTTGGGTCATTTAGGGTTTAGGGTTTAGTGTTTAGGTTTTAAAGTTTTTTAGTGTTTAGGTTTTCTTAGGATTTAGGATTTATTAGGATTTAGGGCTTCTTAGAGTTTCATAAGGCTTAGGCTGGGGGTTTATCCCTAAGGTTTAGGGTTTAGGTTTCTTAGGGTTTGAGTTTAACATTTAAGGTCTCCTAGATTTTTTTTGGGTCATTTAGGGTGTAGGGTTTAGTTTTTAGCTTTAGGGTTTTTCTATGGTTTAGGGTTTAGGTTTGTTAGGTTTAAGATTTTTTAGCTTTAGAATTTTTAAAGTTTTTTTTGTAGTGTTTTAGTGTTTAGTTTTCTTAGGATTTAGGATTTCTTAGGGTTTAGGGCTTCTTAGAGTATCATAAGGCTTAGGGTTTGGGGTTTATCCCTAAGGTTTAGGGTTTAGGTTTCTTGTGGTTTGAATTGAACATTTAAGGTCTCCTACATTTTTTTTGGCTCATTTAGGGAGTAGGGTTTAATGTTTTAGGTTTAGGGTTTTTCTAGAATAGGTATTAGGTTTGTTAGGTTTATGATTTTTTAGAGGTTTTCTAGGTTTTAATGTTTTTTAAGTTTTTCTTTGTTGTTTTTTAGGGTTTTGGGTTTCTTAGTGCTTTTTTGGGTTTAGGGTTTGGGGTTTTCTTAGGATTTGGGGTTTTCTTAGGATTTGGGTTTTGGGCTTATTATTTACAAGGGTTTAGGGTTCAACGTTTAGAGTTTGGGATTTATGGTTCTTTAGCTTTAGGGTTTTTCTATGGTTTAGGGTTTAGGTTTATTAGGTTTAAGATTTTTTAGGTTTAGAATTTTTAAAGATTTTTTTGTAGTGTTTTATTGTTTTACTGTTTTGTTTTCTTAGGATTTAGGATTTCTTAGGGTTTAGGGCTTCTTAGACTTTCATAAGGCTTAGGGTTGGGGGTTTATCCCTAAGGTTTAGGGTTTAGGTTTCTTAGGGTTTGAATTGAACATTTAAGGTCTCCTACGTTTCTTTTTGGGTCATTTAGGGTGTAGGGTTTAGTGTTTTAGGTTTAAGGTTTTTCTAGAATAGGTATTAGGTTTGTTAGGTTTAAGATTTTTTAGGGGTTTTCTAGGTATCAATGTTTTTTAAGTTTTTCTTTATTGTTTTTTAGGATTTTGGGCTTAAGAATTATAAGGGTTTAGGGTTCAAGGTTTAGAGTTTGGGATTTATGGTTCTTTAGGTTTAGAGGTTTTAAACTTTTTTTTTTTAGGTTTTTTAGGGTTTAGGTTTTCTTAGTGTTTTTTAGGGTTTAGGTTTTCTTAGTGATTTTTAGGGTTTAGGTTTTCTTAGTGAATTTTTAGGGTTTAGGGTGTAGGATCATAGGTTTTCTTTGTGATTTTTTAGGGTTTAGGATCATAGGTTTTAGGGTATTATGGTTTATAAGGGTTTAGGAGTTAGAGTTTCTTAGGGTTTCTTGGTTTAGGATTTAGGGCTTCGGATTTTAGGTTAAGAGTTTTTTAGAGTTTATGGTTTTTTTTTATGTTTATGATTTTTATGATTAAGGTTTTTAAATGTTTTAGGGTTTCTTAGGTATTTTTAAGAATTTGGATTTCTTAAGATTTAGGGTTACGTAGGCCTAATATAGGGCATAGGATTAAGTTTAGGGTTTTTTTTAGGGCTCATGGTTTTAAAGGGTTTTTTTTCCGGGTATTGTAGTTGTAGGTTTTTAAATGGATTTTAGGGTTTAGGGTTTCTTAGGATTCCATATGGTTTGGGGTTTAAGGTTTAGCCCTATGATTTAGAGTTTCTTAGCGTATATTATTTAGCGTTTAGTATTTCACAAGGTTTGGTTTTTAAAAGTTTAGGGTTTTAAAAGTCTTTTAGGGTTTTTTTTATTTCTTAAAGTTTAGGGTTTCTTACGGTTTAACCTTAAGGTTTAGGCGGAAGGGTTTAGGGTTTCTTTAGGTATAAGGTCTAAGTATTTATTTAAGGGTTTTTAAGGTTTAGGGCTTAAGTTTTTGTTGAATTTTTTAGGTTTAGGATTTTAAAAGGGGTTTTCAAGATTGTTATGATTTTTTACCGTTTAGGGGTTCTTACGGCTTAGACTTTCTTTGGGTTTAGGGCTTAGGATTTTAAATTAAGAGCTTTTAGGGATTAGAGATTTTAAGGGTCTTTTTAGGTTTAGTGTTTTTAAAGGTGTTTTTAGGCTTTAGGGTCTGTTGGTGTTTCATAAGTCTTGGGGTTTCCCTAAGGTTTAGGGTTTAGGGTTTCTTAGTTATTTTAGATATCTTAGGTTTAGGCTTATAAAGGTGTTGATCTAATATGATTATGATATGCGCACTCAAGGTTAGCTTTGGGTCACTCGTTATCCTAGGTCTCGTGTTACGTCAAGTGGGTAACCTCGGGGAGTGACAAAAACAATGTATGAATAAAAAGCCTCTAAAAGACTTGAGATGCTGGGACATGCCCCCAACTAACTCTAGCAAAACTGAAACTAAAATGAAAGACTGATTATAAAACATATAAATCGTCCTAGAAAAATGAGGACTCACCACTAATATTGCTCAATACGGATCGGGAACCGATCTCCGCTTGATCTGAATGTTAAGGACCTGAACCTACATTAAGAGAAGATGTAGCGTAGACTATGTATCAGTTGTTGAAAGATTCTGAGCATGCATGACAAATATATATAACTTAATAGAGCATATTGAACAATGATATAATCTGAGCATTAGTAAGAAGAGTTTAGCTGTTTGGTTAAGGGTTTTTAGGTTAGGGTTTAGAGCTTAAGTTTTTGTAAAAAAATTCGGTCAAGAGTTTTTTTCAATTTGGGATTGTTAAAGATTTTTTAGGATCATTATTGTTTTTACGATATATGAGCTCTAATGTTTTAGGACTTGGGGTTTTAGATTAAGGAATTTTTTTAGGGTTTTTTAAGGTTTGTTTTTGAGATTTTTAGTTTTAGGGTTTTAAAGGTTTTTAGGGGTTAGGTTTTATTATGATCTAGGATTTCTTAGAGTTTAGGGCTTCTTAGAGTTTCATAAGGCTTAGGGTTGGGGGTTTATCCCTAAGGTTTAGGGTTTAATTTTCTTAGGACTTGAGTTTAACATTTAAGGTCCCCTAGGTTTTTTTTGGGTCCGTTAGGGTGTAGGGTTTAGTGTTTAGGTTTTAAAGGTTTTTAGTGTTTAGCTTTTCTTAGGATTTAGGGCTTCTTAGAGTTTCATAAGGTTTAGGGTTAGGGGTTTATCCCTAAGGTTTAGGGTTTTGGTTTTTTAGGGTTTGAGTTTAACATTTAAGGTCTCCTAGGTTTTTTTTTTGGTTCATTTAGGGTGTTGTGTTTAGTGTTTAGGTTTAGTGTTTTTCTATGGTTTAGAGTTAAGGTTTGATAGGTTTAATATATTTTATGTTTAGAGTTTTTAAAGGTTTTTTTGTAGTTTTTTAGTGTTTAATTTTGCTTAGGATTTAGGATTTCTTATGGTTTAGGGCTTCTTAGAGTTTCATAAGTCTTAGGTTTATCCCTAAGGTTTAGGTTTAGGTTTCTTAGGTTTCCAGTTGAACATTTAAGCTCTCCTAGGTCTTTTTTGGGTCATTTAAGGTGTGGGGTTTATTGTTTTAAGTTTAGGGATTTTCTAGAATAGGGTTCAGGTTTGTTAGGTATAAGATTTTTAGAGGTTTTATGGGTTTTAATGTTTTTTATGCTTTTCTTTGTTGTTTTTTAGGGTTTTGGGTTTCTTAGTACTTTTTAGGTTTAGGGTTTGGGGCTTTCTTAGGGTTTGGGTTTTGGGCTTATGATTTTTAAGGGTTTAGGGTTCAAGGTTTAGAGTTTGGGATTTATTGTTCTTTAGGTTTAGGGGTTTGGTATGTTTTTTCTTTATGTTTTTTATTGTTTAGGTTTTCTTTGTGATTTTTAGGGTTTAGGTTTTCTTAGTGATTTTTTAGGGTTTAGGATCATAGGTTTTAGGGTATTAGGGTTTATAAGGGTTTAAGATTTAGAGTTTCTTAGAGTTTCTTGGTTTAGGATTTAGGGCTTCGGATTTTAGGTTAAGAGTTTTTTAGAGTTTATGGTTTATTTTTATGTTTATGATTTTTATGATTAATGTTTTTAAATGTTTTAGGGTTTCTTAGGTATTTTTAAGAAATTGGATTTATTAAGATTTAGGGTTACGTAGTCCTAATATAGGGTATAGGATTTTAAATTTAGGGTTTTTTCTAGGGCTTATGGTTTTTAAAGGGTTTTTTTTCCGGGTATTATAGTTGTAGGTGTTTAAATGGATGTTAGGGTTTAGGGTTTCTTAGGATTCCATATGGTTTGGGTTTAAGGTTTAGCCCATGATTTAGAGTTAAGGATATAGAGTTTCTTAGGGTATATTATTTAGCGTTTAAGATTTCTAAGGGTTTGGTTTTTTTAAGGGTTTTTAGGATATAGGGTTTTGGGCTTAAGATTTTCTAGTGTTTTATTAGGTTTAGAGGAATATTTAAGTATAGGGTTTTAAGGTGTTAGGATTTCTATGGTATTTTAACGATTAAGGGGTTCTTAGATCTTAGGGGATTTATAGGGTTTTGGGTTTTTAAAAGTTTAGGGTTTTATAAGTTTTTTAGGGTTTCTTTTATTTCATAGAGTTTCGGGTTCTTAGGGTTTAGCCCTAAGGTTTAGGCGGAAGGGTTTAAAATTTCATTGGGTAGAAGGTGTAAGTTTTTATCCAAGGGATTTTAAGGTTTAAGGCTAAAGTTTTTGTTGAATTTTTTAGGTTTAGCATTTAAAAGGGGTTTTCAAGATTGTTATGATTTTTTACTGTTTAGGGGTTCTTACGGC